>NW_026000130.1:3378341-3451740 GCF_001458135.2 Marmota marmota marmota | reverse complement strand
TCAGGAAGACCGAGGCAGGGCCTGGAAGGGTTTGGCTTTTACCCCCAATTGGTCGAGCAGAGTATGGCGGAATCCCATCCATGTTTTAGCTCCCTCTTCTGGGTGCAGAACAGGTTTAAGGGGGGAAAGTGGTACTCTTAAGAGGCTGATGCTTCCTCCCAGGCCAGAAGAAATGGTCACCTGGGTCAGGGGACTTTGGTGAAATGGCAAAAAAGGAGACACTCAGGACTCATTCAGATTGATGGAATTCCCAGGTCGAGTTTGGCTAGCAGCCTTAAGTGTGTTATTTCAGATAGTCCTGGCCATAGCCCTGTGAGGTGGACACTCTTCTGTTTGACCCTTTTTACTCTCGAGGGGGCAGGCTCAGAGAGGCTGAGGACTTTACCCAAGGACACACAGCCAGATATGTCTGCAAGCCCTGAATGCCAGCAGCTCTTATCCTTGCAATTTGGTCTGCCTGCCCTGGGTCCTGTTAACATTTATTGAGTTCCTACTGAGTTCTGGGCTTTACCTTGGTTTCTCAGGGTCTCTCACTCTTGGCCACATATCAGAGAACTAAAGCACTAATTTGAAAACCACCGATTTCTGCATCGCATTATCTAGATCCCCCTTTTTTTGCATGAAGTCTAGGTTGGGACCCAGGATCTACATTCTCAAACAACCATAGGGAGACTCTGGTGCTGTTCTTAGGATGAGCATTTGGGCCCCGCCAGCTTCTTGTATCCACAAAACGCCCTTTCAGTCAGGCAGCAATAGGTCCATTTTGCAGATGAGAAACTTACTAGCAAGTTTATGTCTCTGTGATAGATCTGAGTTGTACTCAGGTTAAAATTAAGCAGATTTTGAGACAAGAGAACTGCATCTGGCACTTGCTAACTCGGTGACTTTTGCCAAGCCTAGTGTTGGCGCTGCTCAGTGTCCTGGGTGGCGGGTCTGGTGGGGAACGCGGCAGGGGTGGCAGAAGCCACACACCCCTCCAGACGTGCTCTTTGCCCTGGATGAAGTGGGCCCAGGATGCAGAGGAAGAGAGGTGCTGGGGAGGCCTCTGTCTTTGAGGGGCTTCTAGTCCCAGCCAGAGGCAAACTCAGCCTGGAACAAGTCAGGGGTGGAGCTCTCTCAGAGGAACATTTGGGTTTAGCTAAAAGGAAGCTCTTAATCTTGCTTGGAGAGGAGCTGGTAACTCGGGCTGTCCATACGGATGCACTGCTGTTAAGGAAGGTGCACAGTCCAGAAGGGGCCTTGTGCAGAGGGCAAGCAGAGGTGCCTGGAGCAGGAAGCCCATTCCATCCGGCACAGCATTGCTCAGGCAGGAAGTCCTCAGGAGGCATGGGGAACTGCTGGTGTCAGAGGTTACAGCCAGATAATGGATGGCTTAGTGAGCTGGGTAAGGAACTTGAACTTCATCTCCAAAGTAATAGGAAGCCATAGGAAGGTATTGATCAGAGGAGGAAATGACTGGACTGGTTTTAAAAAACAAAACAAAACAACAAAAACATAAGACAACAACAACAACACAAAGAAACCCAAATGGCAGTATTCCAGACTCCAGCCAGCACCAGAGCCTGAACATGTAGATCAGGCTGTACCAGTGTCACAAGAAGTTCCTGGTACAGCACCTTCTCTCCTTATGGACAGGTGCCCCTGAGCTGCCATCCCCACACCTAGCACCCTAAGAGAATCTCTCAGCTCTTTCCACCCCATGTTCCTCCATTGGAAACCTCCAACATATTCCTGTGAAGCCTCAGAGCCTCCTGGTGGAGCTCAGAGGACCCCAGAAGGCTTGGAGCACAGTGGCCCACCTCCTGGGTTCAGAGCCTGCCTCTGCTTTTATGAACTCTACGACCTTGGTGTTCTGAAGAGCCAATTCCTTACCTAATAAGGGGGCACGATACTCCCAGCCGAGTGGATTGGTGTCGAGGACAGGAGGCCATGGATTTGAAAGAGCGAGGTAAATGGAAAATTCCACAACAGCACTTTACATGGGATCAGCCTTCACTGCCTGCCTGGGCTGCTTCCTGTGCAGGCTGTTGCAAGACGTCGATTTCTGGGCGCACAATTTGATGTGGCCTCCTGCAATCCGTAGGCAAGGTGCGTGTGGGGGGCTCCAACGGCACCTGTTCTCTCCGAGCCAATTATTAATCAATTCCCACGGAACGTTGCCACTGGAAACAAACTAATCTGGAGACAGAAACAATCCCAGCAACCCAGATATATAATTGAGATAATCGCTGCGCATAAATAACATCTGTGAGCAGCAGGTGCCTGCACCTGGCTCCAAGGGAAAGGGGAAGACAGGGCGTGGCTGGTGGCTTGGGTATTTTCCTGTTGTTTTGTTCCCATTGATTCATGACATTGACCTTTGTCTCTTCCCCAAGAGGAACGTGTTATTTGCTTTTTGTTAAGTGGAGAAAGGTCTCACTGCTCCTGCTTTATTGACTCAGTGTTCGTGCT
This sequence comes from Marmota marmota marmota, assembly GCF_001458135.2. Taxonomy (NCBI): domain Eukaryota; kingdom Metazoa; phylum Chordata; class Mammalia; order Rodentia; family Sciuridae; genus Marmota; species Marmota marmota. The sequence continues at coordinate 3,449,289 of NW_026000130.1, read as the reverse complement.
GGGGACCGTGTGTGCCCCTTCCTGCTGAGAGCGGAGTGGTGGCTGCCAGACCTCAGTCACTGCAGCCCCTAAAGTGCTCTGAAATCCATCCATCGGCTCATCGCTCTCCTGTCCTCATTAGAGGCCACCTGTGTGTGTGTGTCTCTCTCTCACTTGGATTTCTCTCAAGTCCTGCTGGCCTGGGATCCTGTCTGAGCCATCTCTCTTCCATGGGATCTTTGGAGACAGAATAGATTTCTTTGTTGCTTTGGCAGCCACCGGGAATTGAACCCAGAGCCTCCCGCATGCTAGACAAGCCCTCCACCATTCAGTTATCTTCCCAAGACCAAGATTTTTAAAATCTAAATATAAACTTGGCTCTTTGTGTTCAAGAAACAGAAGTGACCTGGGGCACACCTGTGATCCCAGAGGCTTGGGAGGCTGAGGCAGGAGGATCCCATGTTAGAGGCCAGCCTCAGCAACTTGGGGAGGTCCTTAGGAACTTACTGAGCCCCTGGATCAAAATTAAAAAGGACTGGGGATCTGGGGATGTGGCTCAGTAGGCCTCTTCCCCCAAAAAAAGAAAAAAAGAGAAAAAGAAACATAAATGACTCTCCATTGACTTCCCCAAAAAGTCCAGGTGTTTTAACTTGAGCCTACCAAGATGTGCAGCCCAGCCCTTACCCTTCCGGCCCCCGTCACTGGCTTACAGTGGCTTCCCCTCTCCAAGCTGCATCCTCCTGGGGCTCAGGTTTCTGTCCCCCTCTGAAGTCCAGTCTGGGCATCTGGTCTTGGGACCACCTCTGACCCCCAGGGCTGGCTAGGGAATCTGCACTCTCCTGCCGCACCCCAGGTTGCTCCTTAGTGTCTCCCACAGTTACCACTCCAAAGGCAGGGCTGGACAAGCACATACGGACAGACTTCTCACAAGGCGGTAAGAGTGGGGCTGGGACTTGATCCCAGGAGTGACCACACTGTGGGACATGAACTCAGTGCCTCCAGGTGGCCCGCTGCCGTCCCTGGCCCTGCGTCCCTCCCAGAAGCCCTGGGGACCCTGGGGACCCTCCACTTGGGGGTTCCTTCAGGCCTGTGCGTCTTCCGGGCTGTGAATTCCCGGCTGAGATCAGCCGGCACTCTGAGGCCACGCGGCCCACTCAGTGCCCAGAAGAGTGATTACCCTGGATCCCTCCCTGGCTCCCTAATTGGGACATTTGTCACCGCCTGTCACCCAAGCTTCCATGAGGCATGGGAAGTAATTAATAAGCTCTGAATGATGCCCCTGGTGAAGTCTTTTGTGTGACTGGTCACCTGGGGACTGCGTCCCCCCAGCCAGCCACCTCAGAACAGGTGGCCCTGCTCCAGGTTTTATTGGAAGAGACTTTGGTCTTTGTGGTTTTATTTTGAAGGATGATGTTGGAGTGAACTGATTCAATATTAACATAACCCCCTGCCACGGCGGATCAAGACCAGTCGTAATTGGTTCAAAGCGCGGTGATATCGGGCCTCGTCCGCACCACAGATATTGACACTTTCAAGGCTGGGATGGATGAAGTGTGAAGAAGAGCATTTCATGAAAGGGAGAAGCACAGGCGTCTCAGAAGGACCTGACCCTTTAGCCACAGAGGAGGGACGTGGGAGGGACGTCCCAGGACAGCGTCCCAGAGGAAGATGGCCCAAGGCCGTGATGGGAGCTCCCTCCTGCCTCCTTGACCCAAGTTATTTGGGCATAAGTGAAATATTCCAGGACGGTCCCTCCATTCTGCAGGGGGACAGCCGTTCACCAAATCAATCAATCAATCAATCATTGATATGTGAAGACATGGGGGTTGGGGGTGGGCAGGGGCTGGGGCAGGGGCAGGCCCGTGGGTCTCCATGGGAGGCCGTGAGTTTGAGGCCACCTTGAGGAGGAGGCTGAGCAGGACCTTCCTGTGTATCCATGTGACACCACAGGGAGTGTCCATGTCCCCACACCCCCAGGACGGGGTCCCAATTAGAATAAGGTACTCCAAGTGGGTGTGAATTGTCCCAACAGCCTCCACTGTCAGGTACAACTGAGCGGGCGAGCTCTAGAAATCTCTATAAAGGAGGGTACACTGGGCTGAATCAGGGTTCTGTGTACACATATATATTATATATACATGAATCTATGTGCATTCCATATACACATGGAACCACACGTCACATTCTGTGCTATCTGTCTTGTCACACATTCTCTCCATAAAGCCCTGGGTTGTAAATCCCACTATTCGGGTGCAGGACCCCATCTGCGGGTCGAGCTGTCCCGGTGGTTCTGGGGCTTGGACCCAGGCGAAGCCCTTTTCTTCTCTTAACTTTTCAAATCGGAGCAGTCAGCGGTTCGTAGTATCTGGGTCCAGTTTGACAAGATCGACCCCGTCCCGCCCGCCCCTTCCTCCCTCCTCCACGCAGGCTCTGCCTCTCACCCTTCATCTCTGTATCCCGGTTGGTACAAACCGGGGCCCTGCTGGGTCGGAGGCGGCTTCTCATCCTCCTGCCTCAGTTTCTCGAGGAGCTGGACGCTGGAGCCCGGCTTATGTATTCATTTCTTTTCTGTTTGTGTTTTGGTGGTGATGCTGGAACCCAGGGCCTCAGCCGTGCTGGGCGACCCCTCTGCCCCCGAGCCACACCCCCAGCCCCAGAGCCGCCCACTGGTCACATTTGGCCGTGTTTGCTTCATGGTGACGTCTCAACTTACAGCCCTGGATCTTGGAGACCAGTTAAAGGCTGGTGCCCTTTGTCCTCATCGAATCAGAACATGTAACCTGAAGGCAGGTGTGGTTTCTGATCCCAAGGCTGGCAAACTGGGGCACGGACCAGACCAGACCCAGCCCCCACGCAGCTGATTCTGCCTGTTTTTTGTATTGTCCTATCCCGTGGAGGAAGAAGGTTGGTTCACATTTGTCAATGGCCACACTTAAGTCGGTTTATAAATATCTGCCTACAGCTCCTCCATGTGCTTCTGGGTCGGCCAGGCCTAAAATAATCACTGTCCATCCCGCAGAAAATGCCTGCCGATTCCTGTGGTGTCCACTGACCGGCCACATCCCCAGCCGCCCCTCCTGGGTCCCTCATGGCTCTCCAAAGCCAGAATCCAACCCAGGACGCCAGCACCAACTCTCATAGATTTTTTATTTTTGAATCCTTTATAGCTGTAGGTGGACACGTGCCTTTATTTATTTTGTGTGGTGCTGAGGATCCAACCCAGGGTCTCACACATGCCAGGCCAGCGCTCTGCCCCTGAGCCCCGGCCCGGCCCTGTCACTCAGTGCAGTGGCCTCTCCACCTTCCCCTGCGTCTGCAGCTTCTGACCCGTGGGAGAGTGCAGGCCGGTGGGTGGTGGCAGGCTCCTCCAGGTGGGTGCACTGCAGCTCATAGGCCAGCTTTCCCGTGTCAGGACCTTCTGGATGTGCGCCCGTCTCAGGTTCCCTGGGAACGTGCAAAGCTTTTCACTGTAAAACAGAAAAAAAGGAAGAAGTGGGGTCAATGGAACCCTGCTAGCACCCGCGGTGTCCCCAGCTCTAACTACTGTGAGGAACACCGACCCCCCCACCTGCCCCGCCCCTCTGTCTTTGGGGAAGTCTCTTTCTCAAAAGGGACCTGGGCGCGCAGGAGGCGGGTGACCAACCAGATGCCAGTTTAAGAGCCTGGTGTCTTTGAAATAAGCCTTTCTTTGTCACCTGTCCAGGCTGGGGTGTGGCTCAGGGGTAGCACTCTCCTGGCTTGGGTGAGGCCTGGTGCCCTCTGGGGCACTTTGTCCCCTGCCCCTAGTGACCACTAGATGAGGTCTCATCACCCGAGCCGGCCCTAGCTCTCGGTCTCACCGTCCCTCCACATGGAGGTGGGTCTCACCGTGCGGGGGGCTTGGTGTCCACCTGCTTCCTAGGGGAACCAGCCCATCCTTGTAGAAGTCGGTGGCCCCGTGGCTGGCTTGTGTGTGGAGTTTGGTTTTACGTCACTAGACCTGCTGGGAACATTTCTTACATGTGCATTTCCAAGGGTTGGGGGCATCCTGTGTGCCTTTCTGTAGGATGTGTGACCACAGGACACCAGTTTACCTGGCCTCTGCTGATTCTGCCCAGCAGTTATCCAAGGTGCTGGGGACACACTCTGGCCCCTGGCCCCCGAGGGTCCCCTGCCCAGGGAGGAGAGCTGCATCTCTACGGTTCAGCCCACTCAGGAGGCGGTGGTGTGTTGGGGTTCTGGTATGTGGCTGAGACGTGAAGTGTGCCCCCAGACTCACAGGGGGACCGTGTGGACTGAGCCACTGATATGGGCCAGCTGGGTGGTGACTGTCGGCAGGTGGGCCTGACGCTAAGGGAGGTCTCGTCCCTGGGGAGCAGCGCGCTCTCTGCTGCCGGGCGGCCGCGTCCTGGCTGCTTCCCTCCCCACACTCTCCGCCATGGTGTCCGGCCTCACCTGGGCCCAGAGCTCTGGCCCTGATGGCCATGGAGACCGAATGAGCGTTTCCTCCTCTACACGGCTGTTGTCTCTCAGCCACAGCCAAGAGAAGCTGGCGGAAGAGGGAGTTGGCTCTGTTGCCCACATTCTCCCCGCTGACAGTCTGTGGTGACATCCTCTAGTGACGTCATTTCATGGGGAAAGCTGTGGCTTCCGACGTGGTCTACTGGGTCGGTCTTAGTTCTCTTAGAATCCAGATTTGAACCCACTTGGTCGACAGGGGGTGTTTTCTGCCAGCTGAACCTTAGGGGTGAGTGGGGGGGTCACGGCCTAATGTCGGGGAGCCCAGGGCCCTGCATGGGGATTAAGCGAAGCCTGAGATTGGGCATCACGTCGCTGACCCGGTCAGTCAACCTCACAGCCGTCGCGTCTCTGGGGACCTAGAGCTCCCTTCTGTAAGGGGATCGGGGTCTGCACTGCGGGGGTGGCTTTAGCGCGTGTTTGCAGATCCGTGTTCACTTGGCTTTTAGCCAAAGGACGCCCTGCTCAGGGGAGCCTCCTTAGATCACCTTCAGCCCCGACGTGCCCCCAAGATCCCGCTCAGCCTCGGGTGTCTGGGGTTGGTGGACATTTCCTCTTACGAGGGGAGGGTCCTGCCCACTCACCCCACCGTCTGTCCTCTGGAGTGAATGTCTGGACACTGCCTGGTGTTGGGGTCAAGGCCAGTGCACGGGGAGCTAGGGGGACATGCCCGGCAGCAGAATCCTTCCAAGGGGGCATTTAGGGGACACTGAGGCAGCACAGGACCGTGGACACACTGGGGATGCAGAGCCCAGAAACCCCAGGTGCCCAGGGTGGGTTCACTGATGTTGCTGATGATAACGTTTTTCATTTTTTACTCCAAGGAAAATGGGAAAAATAAATATTCAGAAAGAATTTTAATACATCAATGCATGGTGGTTCCCTTGAAGAATGGAAGGAAAGTTCCAGAATATTTCATTTATACACAAATGGTTGGGGACGGACGCAGGAGGAGCCCCATGACAGCCTTGAGGGATTCTCCTTTGGGACCGCTGTCCTTGGGTGTCCCTCCCGCAGGCCTCCCCGGGGATCCTGGCTGGTGTTGAAGATGATTGTTTTTACCGCTGTTGTTCCATATGGTCAGGGCTGCCTGTCACTTAAGCCCTGGGTGATGCCACCAGGGAAAACCTTAGTGCTGACTGTTGACTCTCGAGGGCCACCACGTAAGGTCTAGGACTCTCTCTCCGCCAGCTGCTTTCCCTGGTGACATTTGCCTGAGCTGTTCAAAGAGACCAGAGACCCGGGATCGAAGGGCCCTCCTCGCCCCTCTCCTGGAGTCTGGCCTCCTCCCCTGCGGCCAGCCAGCCCCGGGCACATTTCACCCAGGTATCTAAGTGGGCAGATGGCCTCGCGGAGGAGAAAGATGCTATTCATCAGTTTGTGGTTGGCGTCGATGTGACGAGAATTTCAATGCCGGTGCTGAATGGAAAGGAGGCGGGTGTCGAGAGACGGTGACTGGGACCAGCGGGGGCACAGAGGCCTGTGTGTACCGGGAACCGCAGGGGTTTGGAGTCTGACTGACTCGAATCAGGACTTGGTCAAATCACGACCTTCTCGGTTACAGTTTTATTGTTTATAAAAAGATGAGGGCTGATTTCTTCCTTGCAGGGCTGTTGGGGGCCACAGTGAACGTGAGTATCAAGAAGCCCAGTGGCTGCAGCAGTCCACGCCTGTAACTCGGGAGATTAGGGAGGCTGAGGCTGGAGGACCACAAGTTCGAGGCCAGGCTCAGCAACTTGGCGAGGCCCTGTCTCAAAAATAAGAATAATAAGGGCTGGGGTTTTATCTCAGGGGTACAGCACCCCTGGGGACCAAAAAACAAAAAACAAATAAAAATTCCCGACACAGAGTCTGACACAGTGAGGGTTGAAATCTCTGTCCCTCTTCCCGCCATGTAGAAATCGGGGAACGGGGACCATTTACCCCGCTTTGGATAGGGATCTGTTCACAGAATAGGTAAACCACAGACGATCGCTTCTCTATCACCAAGTTTCAGATGGAATACTTTGATCTGACGTTTTGGCAGAGCAGCATCAACAGACACTGTCACTAGGGATTTGAGCCCTCACGTCAGCCACGATGCAGACATTCCCTCTGGGGTAGGGCTCACCTTCCTCTGCCTGGATCCTGGGTTCTAGCAACCTAATTCAGACTGGCTTGAGTAGAAAAGGGGAATTATCGGCAGAAATATCTGAAAAGCTCGGAGGCTGAGATTGCCTTCAGGCTTGGCTGGATCCAGCTCTTCCAATCATGTTGTCAAAAATGTGTCTCCGGCCACCTCTTGGCTCAATCCCTCAATGCCAGTTTGTATTCGGGGGCAGGCTTTTTTTTTTTCTTGGTGGCAAGGGGATCCAGGGACTCCCCAGCCTTCCCTCCTGCTTTGCTTCCCAAGTCCCAGCAAACCCCACAGCGTTGGCCATGATGCTACCCCAGATCCCACCACTAGGGGCACTCTGATTGGCTGGGCCAGCTCACATGCCCTTCTCTGGGTGTGGCCTGGGGTCAGCTGGACAGAAACACCTGGGTGTTTAGAGGATGGACATTCCTCACCAGGAAGGTGGGGTGTGGTGTCAAAAGAGGGGGGGCTGGGCATCCAGAGCCCCCCTGAAGGGCATCAGTGTGGCCCTAGAGTTTCAGAGGGAGTGTGGTGCAAAGGCTCAGAGGGGAGCCTGGTGGCCAGGTTGCCTGGGGTCATATCCCAGTTCTGCATCTTATTTGGGTCCAGATTAGTGCCTGGTGCAAAGTTAGAGCTCTTCCTCACCATCTGTGTACTTGGCTTCCCCTAACATGTGCAGTGCACAACTGGTACACCTGTCCTCGGCAGTTCTGCTCAATGATTATAAACTGTTTACTCACCCATTTTGTGGATGGGAAAAAACCTAAGCTCAGAGAGGCTGAGAAACCTACTTAAATAGGCTTATCAGGAGAGGGCTAGGGCTAGAACCAGATTCTGCTTGACCTCTGGGTGGTTGCTAACCTTCATGAAAAGATATCCAAAGTCTTTGCTATCCAGAGTCCCCCTCATGGTAGAGGAGGAGGCCATGTTGAAAAATGCAGTGCCACCTCCCCTTCTCCCTTCTTCTGGTGCCAGATGATGCTCGTCTCATCTTCCCTGGGGCTTCCGGCTCCCAGGACCTGGGCCTCTTCCCAGGAGTCCGGGCCTCACCGAGTGTCTCCTGCCTACGCTGAGCAAGGCTCGGTGGCTGCGAGAGATCGGGAAGAATGTCCCAATGGCCACGGTGTAGGGAGGCCTGGGAATGGGCACTGTGCCCACTTACAGGAGGACAGCACCAAATCTGGACCCCACGGCTGCTTTCCAGAATCAGGGCGTACCTGGGAGGGGCTCGCTGGTTCCATTAATGTCCCTACAAGGACCCGATCAGCAAGAGGGACGTTCCCAGCTGATTTTGTGCTTCCCACCCACGTGCTGGGCCGTGTCCTGCCAGCTTCACAGAACGCAAAATTGGGAAGAGAAGGACAAAGCTGTGGCCCTACAGGGCGGTCACACCAGCTGTGCTGCTGAGGTCCCCTGGGTCCCGCCCACCGCCAGGTGGGGGACGTGCCAGTCTGGGGTCTTCCCCTCACCTGAGCCTCTGCACCGTGTCATGACGTTCCACTGAAGCCGGGCGGCCTGGCGGGCAGGTTGTGCTGGGGACTTGGAGCTGACAGGGACTGGGCCAGCTGTCACCTTGTCCGGATGCCAGGCTGGCTGCCAGGGAGAGAGGGAGGGGATGGTGGCCCTTCCTGGAGCCCCTTGGCGGTGGCTGCCTCCGTTCCTCGGCTCCCCGATGGCTCCCGCGGGGGCCCCCCAGGACTGGGCTTCAGTGTCCAGCCAGCGTTGTGGCCACTGGGCTGATGGTGGCCCTGCTGACCAGCTCGCTGCCCGGCTCCGTAAACCACATCCCACAGCCGCGGGAGGGGAGTCTCGTCCAGGGCTGCTCTGGCCCGGCCCTCCTGGTGACAGGAGCCGAGCAGCTGGGCTTCTTCCCGCTCCCGAGGGTGTGGCAGAGGAGAGCCCTGAGGGGTGGCGTGAAGGTGGCCTGAGCAGAGCCCGGGAGGCCCCGCTGGGGAAGCTGTGGCGCTGCCCACGCGGATGCCATGAAGTCCAGACCCCCTGACGCGGCTACCTCGGGGTCAGCGACCCCCTCCACTCATCCCAGGTGGTCAGGAGCTTAGGACCATCCTCAAGGTGGTCATTGTCCCAGCCGTGGGACCTCGGCGGCTGCCTTTCTTCATCTCTAAAATGTTACTGAGTCCCCTCCCTTCTCTGGGGACTCAGTCACAGTCATGGCAATAGCTGCCACCAGGGTCTTCTTTTGGGGGGGTACAGGGATTGAACTGGGGACCCTCGACCACGGAGCCCCGTCCCCAGCTCTGTTCTGTGTCTGACTTAGAGACAGGGTCTCACTGAGTGGCTTAGGGCCTCACTGTTGTTGAGGCTGCTGTGAACTCACGATCCTCCTGCCTCAGCCTCTGGAGCTTATGTGAGGTGCCGGGACCTGGCAGGTTGGGCTCCAGAGCCCAAGCTTCAGTGGCACGCAGGACGAAAGGGGGCACCCATCATTGCCTGTCTGTGGTGGCCTTCTTTCTCTCTCCTCTGCAATGTACTTGTGCATGTCTGGAAGGTTCCAGAAAAGATGCAGGATTTCACAGAGTGACGTGTGGGTGCCACCCGGCTATTCAAACCCTGAGCCACTCCTTCTGCAGCCCCTGCCCTGGTCCAGACCCGGGGACGGCCTGAGCAGCTCCCACGGGATCCACGGACCCCCCTGAGCCGTCGGCTGTCCCTGCCGCGGGGCCTGCTGGACCGTCAGTCCATCCTCCCTGGGGACAGCAGAGCACAGGGTCAGAGGAAGGAAGTGTTCTGATCTTGCCCCACAGACCACCTGGGAGGTGGGGATGGAACAGGGCCTGAGTGCCCCGGGCTCTGGGGACTCTGGGATCGTGCAGATGGAACTCTGTTAGCTGTGTGACCCCATCCCCAACGGCCCACCTGCCGCCGCCTGACCCCCATTCCATTCCCCACGCGCCCACGATGCGGATTCTGCCATTTCTTCTCCCTCCCACCCTCTCCACCCGGTTGGAGCAGCCCCATGGTCCCCTGCTGGAGGACCACAGCAGGTGCCCGGTTCTCCTCCCACCAAAGCTCTCGGACAGCACAGAGAGGCCATGCCGCCAACCTCCTTAGACACCATCGACAACTCCCCTAAAGTCACATGTAAGCTTTCTGGTTCGGCTCACGCGCCTCCCCACTGTGACCCCTGTGCGCATCTTCATCGACCCTCCTCTGCACTCTCTGTACAGCTGTCCAGTCCCACTGGCAATCTCTCTGTTTTCTCAAGGCTACATCTGTTCCTGGATCTGCCTCAGGGCCTTTGCACCTGCCGTCGCCCCATGAAGGAGCGGTTCTTTCTGTGTCTCTGTGTCCTTTAGGTCATGGCTTTAAGGCTCTTCCTGACTGTGGCCCCCAACTCCAGGAGAGGTTCGCTTTGCCCCTCCTGCCTGCAGGGGAGCCTTCCTTCCCGCCTCCCAGGCCTGTCCAGGTGTCTCCTGCTGGAAGACATTTCCTTGTCTCTCACGCTGTAGCCATGCCAGTTACCTTCCTACAAGACATCGTTCTCCGTCTCGATCCCCATCCCTGTGGGAAGTGAGCCCCACGTCTGCTCGGAGCCCGGCCACAGGAGTGTGCTGTGGTCACGGCCTTCCAGAGCAGTGGCTTCGTGGGCCATGGCTCCTGATCACAGACAGGACTGGACCTCGAGGTGCCACCTCTGAGAGCCGCAGGAGCTGGGCAGGGGCTGGGGGGGTGGGGATCCAGGTCCAGACCCTGCCCAGCCCCGCCGCTCCAGCCGCCCCTCACCTGGAAACGGGGCATTTGCAGAGTGGCCCTCACAGACCACCCGAGGGTGGAGAGCAGGCGTGTGAGTCCCCTTGACATCTGGAGCCCCTGGACGGTCAGGAAGGTCCCTTTGGTTGGAAGGAGGTGAACGTATTCCCGGGGGGCTCCTCTCAGGGAAGGCCCCTCTGGATCAGCCAGGTGTCTTTGCACAGCCTCTGTTGTGACGTTCCCTTGGGTAGGTCACAGGGGCCCCCACCCTGTGGCCGCAGGGACGGGAGATGAGCATGCCACCTCATCAGGACTCTCCATATGGTCTTGCCCTCTCATCGCCACCTTAACACCATTAATCCCCTTGGAGACGGTGGCCTGGTGTGTTAAGTGTGCTGCTCTGGGAAACATTTGTCTTGTCTCTGTTCCTTAGAGCTGTGTGGCTTTGGGCCAAGCAATGGCCCTCTCTGAGCCCCAAGTGTTTTCCTTAGGTGGTTTTCTAAGATTGTTTTCTGTTTGGAGAATCTGGAGTTCAGGAGTCAAGGAGTCAGTTGCAGAGTGGACGTAGTGTTTGTGTGCAGATATGGGTTTCTCCACGGAACACACCTGACTCGTACCTGTCTTGGAGACCCTGCTTTGCCGTTGGGCACAGGGATGAGGAAGAAAAGGGCGAGAAGGAATGTCCATTTAGCCGATGGCTCTGAGCCTTGGGGAATCTAGTGTGGGCTGTGAACCTGGGAGAGAGCTCTCGTGCAGAACATTTTGCTTTTAAAAAGAAATTCACAGCCAGGTGCAGTGTGCACACCTGTCATCCCAGTGGCTCAGGAGGCTGAGGCAGGAGGATCATGAGTTCAAGGCCAGCCTCAGCCACAGCGAGGCCCTCAGCAGCTCAGTGAGACCCTGTCTCTAAATAAAATGCAAAACATGGCTGGGGACAGGGCTCAGTGGTCGAGGGCCCCTGAGTTCAATCCCCGGTACCTCCCACCCTAAAAAGGAACTTCACAGACCCCCTTTTAATCCTGAACCTGGTGAAGTAACTGTCCTGGGCAGGTTCCCGCTGACCATCAGGGCACCTCCTCCAGGACACCTCCCAGGACTATTCCCAGTACCCCGTGCCGGCTCCCTGTGGTCCCCAGGGGGTGGCCACTGCCCATCCCTGCCTGTGTCCCCACGGGGAGGGTAGGGGCCTGCTGGTCGCACGCCTGGCCCTGAGTGTGTGTCACAGAGCCCTGCTGGGGGGGACCGAGTCCCAGCCCCCGTCACTGCAGGGGTCGCACAGCTCCTTTCTCGGGCAGCCAGTGACCTTCTGGGTGGCTCTGCGCCTGGCTGCCTCGGTGCAGACACGTGTGTGTCCCCAGCTGCGTGATGAACGGCGTGGAGTCGGGAGGGTGAACGTGCCGCTGCCCGGGGGCTGGGCTGCGGGGCTGGGGCAGGACCTTCCGGGGCCTTTGACGGGGCTCCTCTCCCCCTCCCCCCGCCTGGTCCAGCTGGAGCAGAGTGAGGCCAAGTGCGAGGACGCCCTGAAGACCCAGAAGGCGCTGACCACGGACCTGGAGAACATGCACAGCGAGCTAGAGAACATGACCCGGAGCAAGAGCCTGGTACTGTCCCCCCTCAGCCCGAGACCATAGGAGGGGCAGGGGCACCTAGAGTGGGCCTATTGGGTGTCACCTGGGAGGGACGGGCATTCATTGTAGGCCTACTGGGTGCTTAGCTCTGTAAGAGGGGCAGGGGCACTTAGTGTGGACCTACAAGGTGCTCGGCACTTTGACTGCAGGCACCCTACTGTGCACAGAGATTCATTACGGCTAAGGGCATCTAGAGGGTCAACTGTGCGCACCACCTGCAAAGGTGCGCAGGGAAACACGTGGGCCTACTGTGTGCTGATACTGTGACGGTGCATCCAATATGAGCCTGTGGTTCGCTCAGCACCCCGAGTGCGAGCTTTTATCATGAGCCCATGGGGTGCTCAGCACTGTGGGTGGTTCTCAGGCATCTGCTGCAGTCCTACTGTGTGCTTGCCACCATGAGAGAACTCGGTCCTTATGGTGTGCTATTTCATGTGTTCCCCAATAAAGTAGAGACCAGGACATCTTTTTACTACTGTGAAGAGAGCCATTTATTGTGCACCTACTGTGTGCTCACCACTGAATGGGGAGAAGTGAGCACACACTGTGGGTCTAGTCTGCTGGGATGGGGTGTGCTTTTCCACATCCCTGTCTGCACAGGATGTGAAGGGTTCATTTAAATTTATATTCGGGGTGTAAAAGCCTCGTGTTTGTGCAGAGCTGGGGATTTATAGGCAGAAGCTTATCTCTTGGTCCTGTTGGCTCTTTCACCCTATATATATAAGTTTTTTTGCACTAAATTAAGAAGAACTTGCCCACAAACACATGTACGTACACACAGGGATGTGCTTACACACACTCACAGTCACTAGACACACATCTCAAATCAATGCCCCCACGGGTAAAATACACAATCACACCTGTCCATCTACCTAATAGGCATTTATTGAGCACCTACTATGTACATGAGGCCTGGTGCTTAGTGCTGGAGATGCACCTGTGAACAGACCCAACCAAGTCCCTGTCTTGAGGGAGATCACAGGTGGCACTTACACACACGGGCAATCGCATGGAAATGTGCCTGTGTGGATTCTGGGGAAGGGGCTGTCACAGGCCTCAGTCTATTTATGATGCAGGCTGCACACTGGCCTGAACGCCCAGTGTGTGTGCACCCCCCCACACACACCCACACACACCCGCACACACGCACAGAGTGGCAGCACCAAGCATTGGCACCCACTGTCAAGGGAGTGACCCTCACGCGCACCACGGGCAGGCACCCTCTGCCCTCCAGCTCTGCCCCCCTCACCACCCCGCTGCCCCTCAGGTGGACGAGCAGCTGCACCGGCTGCAGTTCGAGAAGGCGGGCCTCCTGAAGCGTATCGACGAGGACCAGGACGACCTGAACGCGCTCGTGCAGAAGCACAAGGACCTCATTGCTCAGGTGCCAGGGCTCCGTGGGCAGGGAGGGGCAGGACACGGTGATGGGGGGGCCACTTCCTGGTCCTAGGATCTTGCAGGACAGAGAGGATCTGTAAGTGCCCTGTGCCCTTTGGGAGGAGGACGTCCCCTCTGTGCAGTGCCTGCTCCCCTGGAGGACCTGGCCCCAGGAGGAGTTCCGCTTGGTCACACATCTGCCCACTCCCCCACCCCTCTGTCCACCCATCCGTCATGCACCTGGCCACCCAGTGTCCACCCATCTGCCCGTTTTCCTGTCCACCCTGTTGTACTCACTGCTGTGACTAAAAGTCCCGACAGAACAATGTAGAGGAGGAAAGGTTTATTGAGGGCTCGTGGTTCAGAGGTCTCAGTCCAGAGACAGCAGGCTCCATTCCTCAGGCTCGAGGTGAGGCAGGACATCGTGGAGGAAGAGGGTGGCCGAGGAGAGCAGCTCACGTGGGGACCAGCAGGCAGAGAGACTCCACCCTCCAGATACCAAATACACACCCAAGAGTCACACCCCCAACGCCACCCCCTCCAGCCACCCCCCTCCTCCAGTTACCACTCGGCTACCCCATCAGGGGACTGGTTCCCTGGGTCAAGACTCCGCACCCAATCATGTCTCCTCTGGCCTTGCATTGGCTCACGTGAACTTTGGAGGCACGCCTCACATAACACCCCTTCTGTCATCCACCTACCCACCTGTCCCTCCATCTGCCCACCCAGTCACCCATCCATCCACCTGCCTGATCATCCCTCCATCCCTCCATCCGTCCATCCACCCTTCCCTCCATCCATCCATTCTTCCTCCCACTTACCCGTTCACCTACCTGTCTAGCTATCAGCTATTATCTGTCTCTCTGTCTGTCTGTCTGTCTATCTAATATTCACCGAGGACTGGTTCTGGATCAGGCACCGTGAGGCACACCATGTGTCGTTCCCAGTTTCGTGGCTGGACAGACTGTATCATATAATCACCCAGAGCCGAGGGGAGACTTTTAAACCAAGCAGAGAATCTAGACAGGAAGTAAACATGGTTCTATGAATCCTGACCTAGGTGGGGATCAGGGGTCACCCTGGAGGTGGCACTTGGATAATGAGATTGGGATGGGACAGTGGGGTGTGAGCAATGTCCTAGGCAAAGGGCCTGTGGTGAGCATTTGAGGAGATGTAAGGAGGCCCGTGAGTTCTGGAATGTGGCCCAGGTAAGCTCCGCAGGCCAGGAGGGGAGGGCCAGTGAGGGTCTCAGAGGTGTGATGTTTGGGCTTTATTTGGGGGTGACGAAGATCATTGGCAAACATTTCAGGGGCAAGTGCAGTTGGAGAGAACCTGATAGGGTGTCACCCCAACTGTCAGCTCCACGGGGACAGGGCTGTGCTCTGCCTTGTCCAGCCCTGTATCCAGCTGAGCTCAGAACAGTGCCTGGCATGGAATAGGTTAAGTAAATAGCCACCACATGATTGAAAGGGGGAGAGGCCACTGTGGCTTGTACCAGGCAAGTGGGGTGGCCAGGAGCACTGGACTCGGGAGCCACTCAGGAGACACAGCAGCAGCAGAGAGCAACACAGGAGCTTGGGGTGGAGGGGTGTGGGGAGGACTCCCCCGCAGATTCTGATCCGCGCAACTGAGGAACAGCTCCTCCCACAGCAGGGGGCATCCTGCTCACAGTGTCCCTCCAGAGGAGAGCCGGGGAGAGCACCACCCAGGTTTTGCTCTAAGAAGCTCTCTGCTAAGCAGGAATAACAAAAATACTCAGTGTGCACACCTGTCATCTCAGGGGCTCAGGAGGCTGAGGCAGGAGGATCTCAGTTCAAAGCCAGCCTCAGCAACAGTGAGGCCCTAAGCAGCTCAGTGAGACCCTGTCTCTAAATAAATACAGAATAGGGCTGGGGATGGGGCTCAGTGGTCGAGGGCCTCTGAGTTCAATCCCTGGTACCAAAGAAGAGAGAGAGAGAGAGAAAGAGAGAGAGAGAAAGAGAGAGAGAGAGAAAAGAAAGAAAGAAAGAAAGAGAGAAAGAAAGAATTCTCAGTGCTGTCACCAAGAGTTTAACAACCACGACATCCTCTGTGTCGATGAATCACTCACTTTTGTCTAAAATGGAAGTTTATTTGTTCAATTTCAATAGTGGCTCCTGCATATTCCCACTACAGATCATCTAGATAAGAAACCTACATTATTTTCGTGGCAGTGAAGAGCTGTCTTAGCCTCAGGAATTCCTCTCCTTGGAGGTACACAGCTCAGTCACCGGCTGTCCTTTTAAAGGGTCTTTATTCTCCACCACCTCCTTTAACCTCCGAGGGCCCAAAGAGACGCTATCACCCCATCTCACAGATGGGGAGACTGAGGTGCAGAGGGGTTCCCTGGCTTGCTAAGGCCATGTCCAGGTCCAGCTGCCCGTTACCCGGCCCTGTCCCTGGGGATCTGCTCCTCAGGCCGGGGCCAGCTCATTCCCGTCTGGGCTCCCCAGGGTGAATCATAACGTCCCGGACAGTGGACCAAAGCTCAGGCTGAGACAACTGGAGGACTCGGGGAACGCTGAGATGAAGGGTGTGGGAGGATGTGAGAGGTGACTGTGGGTCAGTGACGATGGCGTGTCTGTGGGTGGGAGAAGGGATTCTCGGGGCTGGGTGCCCAGGAAGCCCCAGGGCCTCACGGCCACATTTTATTTGTGTCTCACCAGTCGGCTGCGGACATTGGTCAGATCCAAGAGCTACAGCAGGAGCTGGAGGAAGCCAAGAAGGAGAAGCACAAGTTTCAGGAACAAGTGTGTGTCGGGAGCCGCCATGTTGGGCAGGAGGGCAGGGCCCCCGGGCTCCACCTCTGGGCCCCGCCCCTGGGCCGGCCACTCACTGATTCATGGACTGATTCCTTTCCTCACTCACTCCAGTTGTGGCCCAGTGACTTGAGAACAATCCAGGAGACAGACAGACAGACACATGCACACACTCATATCCCTTTTCCCAAGATGCCCCATACAATGAGGCGCATTCACCGGATATTCAGTACAGGATTCTGTCCTGCTGAGAAATGGCTCCACGGGGAAGGGGTTGGTCAGTGCAAGACAGTGTCACGGCCCATCGTGGTCCCTCCAGAGTCCCCTGCTCCCTGTCGTTACCTGGTGGGTTGCTGTCTCCATGAAATTTTCAAAGTCCTTCCAGAACCATTGCATGTGCCTGCTTAGAGTGACCGTCAGGGTGACCAGGTTTCAAGCAGATGTCCCTGGGCACTGAGTAGCAACAAGAATAACAAAAATTGTAGCTGCACTAGCCACCGGCTGGTACTCACTGAACGAATGCTCAGTCCTCACAGTAAAGACGAAGAGACTGAGGTTCAGAGAAGGGCACTGGATGGCCGGGGGTTCACCCAGCTGCAAAATGGCGGGGCCAGGGCTGAATCTTGCTGCTTGTGGACTAGTTTCACTCCTTTATTATGCCAGGGAAGGAAGCATAAGAAAGACTGAACAAAAGTCTTGTTTGGGTTCTGGAGTCACAGAAAGCATCTCCTCCCAGCACCTGACACCCAGGGGTGTCAACAGGGGTCATCCGATCGGGACCCGGAGGTTCTAACTTGTAGTCATTCCCCGTGTGGCACTTGAGTAAAGAAGGAGGTGGGCCCTGGGGCTGGGACCTGCGCGTACCTGTGTCCTGGGACTTGGGGCCAACAGGTGACCAGTGGAACCCTCTGTGCCTCAGTTGCAGGTGGCGGAGATGCGCGTCCAGTACCTGGAGCAGTCCACCGTGGACCGCGCGATCGTCAGCAGACAGGAGGCAGCCATCTGCGACCTGGAGAACAAGACGGAGTTTCAGAAAGTGCAGATTAAGAGACTTGAGGTACTGGTGACATGTCAGCAGGGCTCGGGCCTGAGCCGCTGGGGCTTGGAGGGAGCCCAGCCACCCCCACACCCGGCTAGATGCTCAGGAGCCTCGGCTGGACAGACATAACAGATCCACCTCCTCTCCCCTCCCCTCCCTCTTCTTCTCTGTACATTCCCACCACCACCTGGCCATCCACCCACCCATCTCCACCCATCATCACAGTCCGTCATCCACCTCCCGCCATTTTTATTTCCTCTGCTCGCTCTTCTCTTTTATTCAGACCCCAACTCCTCTGCTGCCCACCTTTCTATTCACTGATTCGGTTCTTCCCATGCCCACCTGCCTGCTCATCCAGTTACCTGCCCAACACTCCCCCTGAACAGAAACTCATCTTGCACCCAAGGAGTGCTCGCTCCTGTGTCGGGTGCCCAGGGGATGGACATGGGGAGCCTAGAGCTCCGCAGGAGATGCCCACGGTGACCTGTATTCCGGGGAGGAGACTGTGAGGTTGAGAAAACAGGGATCTTTTCTAAAAAGGAAAGCTGGAGAATCAAGGAAACTTCCAGGAGGAGACGGCATTAATGCTGGACCTTGAAATGCAGGCAAAAACGTGATGGTCTGGGATGGGGTTCACTGATGACCTTCACATTGACCTTGAGCTGAGAGCTCAGGTGTTTGTTTGCCTTCTAGAGTAAAAGGGAGGGGAAGAAAAATTAGAAGCGGGGATGGGTAGATGGACCAGTGATGGAGATGAAGATAAAGAGACAAGGAAGAGAGAGATGGAAATGGGTGGGGAAATGAACGGCTCTGTAGGCCAAGGACACGGGACACTTACAGAGGACATCACCATTGTGAAAATACTCTCACTTCAGCCAGTCTGCTTGATGCAGCCCTGGGGGGCAGGCAGAATAGGCCTCGTCCAATGAGGAAGAACAGGCCAGAAAGGGCAAGTGACCAGAGAGTCAGGAAGGGCATAGATTGACAGCTGACCTTCACCCCACCCTGGGCCGGCTCCCTGGGGTAGGACAGAGCATCCCTCTTCACAGAGCCCAGCTGCACTCCTCATCCTGAAACATTTTCTCAACTCCCCTAGGGGAATCCAGGCTCTAATAAGGCTGCCGAGGGTGGAGACAGAGAGACATTTTTCTTGGCCTTGACCCTCAGTGGTTCTCCAAATGGCTCAAGGGATCCCTCAAGGCGCATTGTCTCTGTGGATCATCATGAAACTTCGATGGGCTGTGTGTTACATGATGACCCGCACCATGTTGCACTGTTATCTGTTTTAAAATTCAAATACAGTCAAGTAAGAGCAAAAAAACCAACACCCTGGTCCAGTGGTGTCCAAGCTCATCCCCATCCACCGCCATCATTATTTGAATTGAGCAGAACCCCAGGTCCCTACTGCAGAGAGACAGGGCGGACCCTGGGGACACATTTTGAGAACCACTGTTCCCCCGTACACCCCTTGCTGCTCTCTGAAATTGCTGCTAAACTCCCTTTGAAAGATGAAGAGGAGCTGGAGGGCGAAGCTCCCCTTCAGGCTCCCCATTCAGTGTCTGCTCTGAAGCCTGTTTCCCCCCATCTGTGGCTCTGGAGAAGGAGCTCAGAGCTCTCAGCAGGGGCTTGAAATATTCATGCGGGGCCCTGCTTATGTCAACACGGTGTGTTTGCCCCTCAGGATTGATTGGTTCCAGGCTTGTTGGCCGCCTAATGAATTCGCAGAACAGCTTTTGGATTTGTTTTCTGCAGCACTCGTGATGCCCAAAGCACTGTTTTCTCTATTGTTTTATTTTGTCATCTTAGAGTTTTGTCCCCAGAAATGTAAAAATATCCGTATTAGGGCTGAGGCTCATCAAAGACGACCCGATCAAAGGCGCTTGTTTTATAAATCCAGAATCCAAAACCCACAATGCAGAAGGGATTTGGACCCCCCAGGATAGTTCTCTCTTCAAAGCACCAGTCCACCTCCCAGAACTTAGGATGAAGGGGGGCTGCCGTAAACATCGACCCTTCTCAACCTTTCCAACCCTTGTCCAGCACACCCTCTGTGCCAGGCACTGGGCTAAGCCTTCTTCACTTTATGAGCTGGATCCCAGCAACACGGGGAAAATCATCATTATCTCTCAGAAAAGTTCAATAATCTGCCCAAGGTCACACAGCCAGGAAGAGGTAGCAGAGGGATTCAAACCCAGAGCATCAAGGGCATCAGTGTTTCACTGCCTCTCAGAATAGCAGTTACCATTTTCTGTTTCCAAAGGAGATTCCTCATTTTTGATTCAGAAATCGGGATTCTCCTGATGACTCTAGGCAAGCAGACTCAGAAAAGGATTCTGGTTCCTGAAGCCTCTTCCTCTAAGACCCGCACCTCTCCCTCTCTGCCCCTCCCTCCCAGGTCCTGGTGATCAGACTTCGGGACAGCCTGATCAAGATGGGCGAGGACCTGTCGCAGGCCCAGGCCTCCGAGTCCAAGCAGCGGGAGAGCAGCCAGTACTACCAGCGGCGCCTGGAGGAGCTGAAGGCAGACATGGAGGAGCTGGTGCAGCGGGAGGCGGAGGCCAGCAGGAGGTGCATGGAGCTGGTGAGTCGTGTCGCCACGCTGGCGACTGAGGGTTTGGGCTCCCGAGAGCCCTCCTTTGTTGGGACAGGGAAGGCCTTCCTCGTGGAGACCTAAGGGCTTGCCTCCTGGACCTTTGGGGCCCACTTGGAGAAACAGGAGGGGATGGGCTGCGGGACGACGCTGCCATTGGCTACAAACCACGGGGGCGTGGCCACAGTGGACCAATGGCATTTGTGCTGCTGGAGGGCCCTGAAGCGCAGGCTCACTCAGACCAAAGCTTTCCGTGGCAGGGCGGCCTCGCGCAAAGGGGAGGGAACCCGCGTTTTCAATGTCTTTTGCTGTGTCTTAGCATCCTTTGTGTCTTGTACTCCTCCAACAACCCTGTGGGGTCAGAATCTCTACCCCCATTTTACAAATGCGGAAACTGAGGCTTCAAAGAGGGGAGATAATAATCTCAGGCCTCATCTAGTAAATGTGAAGTTATTTCTGAGCTATTAACAGTAACGACAGATATAAAATATAAAAATAATGATAAAAGCCACCATGTATTAATCATTTGCTACATGCCTGGTGAAACATTCCTTGTCTGAATCCTATCAGAACTGTTAACGTAGGTGTCATTATGTTTTACGATACGAAGATGGGTAAACTGAGGCACAGGGACATCAACTTGCCAAATGGAAGCTCAGAGTGGCGCGTTCACTTGCCCAGGGTCACACGTGAACATAGATTTGAATCCAAGTCAGCCCAACTCTGTAGTGTATGATTTTAGCCACTAAGTCGTGCTTTGACCCCAGTGTGATCCAAAGAACTTTTTAAGATTTGTTCTCTGCCCGATGGGATGGTTTCTGTGACACTCAGTGTGTTTTGTTTTAAGAACAGGAATCGGAGACCATCTGAGTGTCTGCTCTGTCTTTTCCCTTTGAGGACAGACATCTCTAAGCCACCTTATTTATGCTTCTTGTGATGGGCAGGGGAGGTGGGGAAGGAGTACCTGGCATCCCTTTGCCTAGCACCTCAGAGCCTTCACCAATACCACCTATGACCTCCTCAGTGTTGGTCCCAGAGGTCTCTAAGTGCCATCATTGTGGCAGGAACTAGTCCTTCTACAGCAAATGTGTTTCCTGGGTCACTGTCCCCCACAGCCAGTGTCCCCTTCAGCTTACCCTTCACAAGCCAGCTGCCTGGCTTTTGTTGGCTTGGGGGTGGGGGCAGACAAAGTGCTAGACAGAGACTGAGTTCCCAGACACAGTGCAGGCCCCTGACTGGCAGGTCCTCCACCGCCCTGGCCCTGGGAGACAGAAAGGCTCTTTCCTCCAATTGACAGGGTAACTTCCTCATTAACAGTCCTGCTTCTGATGCAGCCAGTCCCCCTCCTGCAAGCTGTGGCTGGGAGGAGAGAACAGGCAGCCTTTCTCTTCTGATGTCTTCTTTAACTAGCCAGGCATGCAGGCAAGGCAGATCAAATAGTGGTTTTCTTTCCCTGTCCCTGGCGGTCTTTTTCTCTTTCTCCCCTCCCTTCCCCCATCCCTTTCGCTGTCCTCCTCATCCCTATTTTCTTCCTCTCCTCCCTGTCCCCATGTCTGGGAACATATTCAGATCTTCAAAACCCCTAAAATACTGAGATTCTGCAGATGTACCTCTCGCAGATGTTGCTGCTTGGTTCCAGATCATCGCAATAAATTCAATATTGCAATGAAGGCACATGAGCTTTTTGGTTTCTCAGTGCATCTAGGTTATGTTTATACTACATCATAGAAGATTAATATGCAGCCAGGTGTGGTGGTGCACGCCTGTAATCCCAGCGGCTTGGGAGGCTGAGGCAGGAGGATCTTGAGTTCAAAGCCAGCCTCAGTAACTGGAAGGTGCTAAGCAACTCAGTGAGACCCTGTCTCTAAATAAAATACAAAATAGGGCTGGGGATGGGACTCAGTGGTCGAGTACCCCTGAGCTCAATCCCTGCCCTGGTACCCACCCTAAAAAAATATAATAGCATTGTATCTAAAAAAAAAGGTAGATGCCTTACTTAAAAATGCTTTATGACTAAAAAATGCTTATGATCATCTGTACAATGGACTATGCTCCATGCGGGGTGGACACCAACCTTCACTGTGAATAAGGCCGCCGTGGCACAGTGTAGTAAACCAAGCTGAGCCAATGGCACAGCCCCCACCTGTGATTCATAACAGAAGCAAAACAAACCTTAAGACACAAAGCATTTGCACGTAGAACTGCTTCTTTCTCCGCTTTCTGATTGTAAGACCCTGGGTAAGCTTATGGAGGCTGGCTTCTCTATTTCTATGCACCTGTGGTCAGGGGTTACGTTAGGTTCCCCTGAGTGTCCTAAGAGATGACCACAAACTGGCATAAAGTGACAGATGTACATTCTTGCGTAGTTCTGGAAGCCACAGTCTGAAACTGCGTGTTGGTGGGCGCTACCCTCACTCCACAGGCTCCAGAGGGGACTGTGCCTTGCCCTCCCCGGGTTCTCTCAGCTCCAGGTAGCATGGCCCCACTCTCTGCCTCCACGTGACCTTCCCCTCGGAGTACATGAGTCTCAAATATCCTTCCACCATGTTCTTATAAGGGCAGCTGTAAATGGATCTAGGGTGCAACCTAAATTGAGGTTGCTCTCGTCTGGAGGTCCTTACTGGAATGATAGCTACAAAACAGCCCTTTTTGGAATAAACGCATATTCACAGATCCTGGGTGGACATATCTCATGGGAGATCGCCCTTGAACTTGCTCCAGGAGAGGAAGGCGTGCACTGCTGGTACCCTAAAGGCACTAGCACATGCTGTGGTTTCCCTGATGTGCTGGGGGAGAACAGGGATCAAAGGGACCAGCCTCTTCCTGACGGTGGATGTCACCAACTCACCAACCTATTTGCCTATTTCCTTTAGGATCTGGGAAATTACGGCTGGGAGGAAAGAAGGTCCTGCTTGCTTGTCTCGTTAGTGAGTCCATTCCACCTGTGTCTATTGGGCACCAATTATGGGCGTGGCCTAGGGATAGGCACTGGAATAGGGGTGGGAATCCTAAGGTGCTTGCTGTGTAGACATGCGCGGAATACAGACAGGCAAGGTTTGGTAGAAGTTAAGTGCCCGATGTCATTTGAAGACCATTCTTGTCACCAAGGCCTCCCCCAGAGATTCTTGGGAGTGCAGCCCCATCCATTCAGGTTCACGTGCACGTCCACGCCACCCACTGACCTTCCCCCGTCCTCAGCAGTTTCTGGGTGCCACATAGACTCTTACAAACCCCACCAAAACCCAGCTGGGAAGTCAGAGTTCTGGTTCTTTCCTTCATGCATATGAAGCCCTAATTTTTACTATGGGTCAAGCCCTGTAGTAGATGTTGGGGACCCCACAAGGAGCAGCCTCCACGGGAAGATCAAATCCAGGCCATTGCTAGTGAACCTCATACCAATAAGAGCTTTCTTTGTAATGGGAACTCGGCTTTCGCAGGCAGAACTGGAAGCTGTGCACTGTGATTTGGGAAATTCTTGGAAAACCAGCTGGTGCGGAATCTCTCCCCCATGCCCACTGTCACCACCCCAAATCCATTCCTTTTTTTTTTTTTCTTTTCTTTTTTTTGAGCGAAGTACTGAGGATTGAACTCAGGGGCCCTCGACCACTGAGCCTCATCCTCAGCCCTATTTCGTATTTTATTTAGAGACAGGGCCTCACTGAGTTGCTTAGGTCCTCAGTGTTGCGGAGGCTGGCTTAGAACTCAGGATCCTCCTGCCTCAGCCTCCTCAGCTGCTGGGATTATAGGCGTGCACCACCACACCCTGCTCAGATCCATTTCTTAGGGTAAAGGGTTACCTTCTCTGCCTCCTCCTCCTTCTTTTTTTAATTCAAGTCTCCCCGGAAGGGGCGAAGACATTTCCTAACTGTGCAGCCCAGATACACGTTGATTCACTCCCTCAACAAACACTCATTGGGTTGCTCCTGCCCAGGCCCTTGGCGCACACTGTCTTTGACATTTTACATCAACTGTAGAAGGTAGAGAAGGAACCGAGGGCAGTGTAAAGTCACCCAGGGCTGCAGGGTCAGGGTGGCAAACCTGGGATCAGCCTCCCTGCGTGTCCATCACTAAACTGTCACCGTGCCCCCCCACATTGGCCTTTCAACCCAGTCCTGCTGAAAAATGACTCTGCTGTGGGAGACCAAAAAGGGATCTGGGCCTCTGGGCCCTGGTGAGACCCAAGGAGGAAGTTGATGGATCTCCTGTCCACATCCTTTCTGCCTGTCCTCAGCCTGTGCCATTTGTCACTGTTGGTGTTGGCTTAAAGGGCTGTGCGTTGTGTCCTGTGGATGATGGATGCCCCGGGCCCGCTCACCGGCTCCTCCAGATCAGCATCAATTACCCCACCGATGGAACCTGGCTCCCCAGAAAAAAAAAAAGAAAGAAAAATGAGGTTCTGCCATTAATTTCAGTAAATGTACTATTCCTGGCGACTCCAGGAGCCATTACAGAGGAAGGAATATTCTGACTCTAAATCACTCAAGNCCTGCAAATTACTAATCACCTTCCTCCTCTCTGCCCTGCCCCCACTTCCTTGCTTCACGTTCTAATTTTACAATTTTACTTGTCTTGGGGAAGGTGGGTTTTGGTCTCCTAGGCCTGTTATAACAAATCACCAAAACCAGAAGTCTTAAAACAAGAGAGGTTGGTCATACCCCAGTTGGGGGGACTGGAAGTCTGAAACCAAGGTGTCCTCAGGGCCACGCCCCCTGTGAAGGCTCTAAGGGAGACTCCTCCCTTCTCTCCCAACTCCTAGTGGCTCCACGCTGCTTGGCTGGTGGCTGCATCTCTCCGGGCAGAGACGGGAGAGATGTCCTAATATGTCCTTCTCCCCCACTCTGTGTCCCTGAGAGTCCCTCCTCTTTTTGTGAGGCCTCCAGTCATTGGATTCAAGTCCCACCCTAAGCCCTGTATGGCCTCATCTTAACTGATGGCTCCTGTTTCCAGAAACGTCCCATTCTGTGATTCCCAGGGAATATGGATTTTATGGGGACCCTACTGAACCCACTATGGGATAGTAGGAAAAACATTGAGCTTGGAGCCTGAGACCTCAGATAGCGGCCTTCGTATTGGAGAACATTGGTTTCCCCACCTGTAAAGCAGAGGGCGTCACACAGCTGTCTTGTTGCATGTCTGTGGAGACTGAATGAACTCGTTCTCTGTGACCTTCTCCTTCCACCCAGACTTGATGGTAAGGGCACCCGCTCCACTTGCAAACCCCACACGGTGCGCGTGGAGCTGACAGTGATGATGACAACAAGTGGTGGCATTTGTTTACCACTTACTGTATGCCGGGCACGGAGCTAAGTATTTTACGTGATTCTCATCCTTGGAGGTGATTATCCCTATTTTACCAATGAGATGACTAAAAGCCAGAAGGCCAAGCAGCATCTCCACAGTTGCATTCCCACTAAGTGTCAGAGTCAGAATTTGAACCCAGGTCTGACCTACTCAAATCCCACTGACTCAGACATTTTAGGCATATGATCTTTACTCACTCAAGTACTTTAAAAAACTAACCATACAATTGATATCACTTGATTCTGCAACCTAGATTTTCTTGGCCTTGGCATTATTGATGTTTGGGATCAGATAATTCTCTGTTGTTGGACACTCTTCTGGGCACACTGAGATATTTATCAGCATCCCTGTCTCCTAGATGCAGATAGCTCTTCTGCCCCAGTCATCCACATCCAAAATGTCTCCAAATGGCAAATGTCCCAAGGGGCAAAATCACCTCCTGCTAAGAACCACTGGCCTCTAATCCTCCTAGGAACTCTTAAGGCACAGCTATGGTATTGCCCATTTCACAGATGATTAAACTGAGGCTCAGGGAGGGGAAGCCATGAATCCAGGGTCACCCGACAGTCAGCGAGGGGGCTGAAAGTCCACCCCGACATACACAGAGCAATGACAGCAGCATTCCTAGCAAAGCCCAGCCCAGCCTTCCTGAGACCCAGGACGACTTCACAGCGGAATCTCATTGTGGGTGGAATTGAAGGCCTCTCTGCAGGCTGTGTACTTTTAATAATATTTAAATAAAACATGGGAGCACGGGTGTGATCTCCTTGCTGAGCGTGGCTTGTCAGCCGCCCAGGCAAACTCATAAATAGTTAATAGACAACCACTTACGGCTCTCCTTCTGTTAAACCCGGCATCAATTATATATGGCCCATGAATTATTTATTTGCTGTTACTTTGGGGTATATTTTCCACCTTTAAAGGGGGAAAAATGAAAAAATGTGAGATCTGAATCAGACAAGGGGATAGTTCCGAGGGATCTCAGCCCCGCTCTATAGTGCTTGATTTCCTTTGAAAGAAAAATAGAACCCATCAGTGGGTTCAAAAGGTGAATGTGGACTGGAGAGGACCCCACCAGGCCACCGGAAAACAGTGGGGGCAGAGCTGTGCTGGTGCATTCTCAGCAACAGGCTCTCCAGAGCACGAGGACTCCTGGCTCCCGGTGTTTGCCGATGCCTGTGGTGTAAATCCCCCGACTAGGGCGGATCTCAGGCTAACCTAGATGACGTCACTGGATGCAAAGGAGGAAGGCAGGTGCAGTGGCTCACCCATATAGACCGTTCCCGCCGTAAGGGTGAAATTCACTCGGTGAACTCCAAAAACATAGGCAACAGTCAAATGCTGGTAAAATGATCAGGAAGCATGAGTACAGTGCTTTTTTTTTAATACGGTTTGTGCAATGGTCACTTTCTGTCATTTAATCTTTGATAATAGCTGTGTTTAACAACAAGCTTGCAAAATTCTTGAAAGTTGAATAATGAGCTCTCTCTGCTTCTATGACCTCCTCCAGCTTAGTGCTGGCTTGGAGTCTCCCTGGGGCAGGGTCCCCATGACCTCGTTCAGAGGCCACTGGTGGAGTGGACGGAGAGAAAGTTCAGTACCCTCAGGTTCTGGAATCAAGTCTCTTTGTTCATTGTCTTTTTTTTTTTTTTTTAATATCTTGTATTTTTTTTATGTGGTGCTGAGGATGGAACCCAGTGCCTCACGCATGCCAGGTTAGCGCACTACCACTTGAGCCACATCCCCAGCCCCTCATTGTCTTTTTTAAAAGCAAGATTTCCTATCAGAACTCAGCCCTGTGGAGCAGGTTCACTTACCCTGTCTGTGAAATGGGTACGATCATGTCTGATTGAAAAAACTCCAGGAAGTCACTCCCGCCGGGCTCCATAAATAGCCCTAAAGCTGATCTCTCCTCTGTCTTCCCTTTTTCCTTCTTTCTCCTGTTTTTTTTTTTTTTTTTGGTGGTGATGTCTTCTTTCTCCTATTTTCTGGGAATCCAGCTACATTTGATAAGAAGGGAATCCCAAGCCAGATTCTGTTTGTTCTTTCAATTTGTTTAAATTTCTTTGTTTTTTTAATTTTTATTTTAATTTTTTATTTTTGCACCTAAAGACCTACGCATGCTTCTTCCCACCCTGGATGGGCACCCAGCCCCCTCCCACGACTGGCCCCAGGACACTCCCCCACCCAGAGTCGCGGAGTTCATTTCCCAACGTGCTCTCGGTGGATGTTTCCCTCCTGCTAACGACCATGAACTTGAGCACACAGAGATGAATGATATTGTCTGGGAAGTGAAGTATTTAAAAAGTCATGCCATATGGAGGGCATTTGGGGCCACAAGCTGGGTGTAAATAACACATTTTATGACTCTCCTGACACGAAGATGGCTCTCCTCATTACTGGCCCGTTATCTCAGTGTGATCCAACGTGACCCCCACGTTGGTAAACTTGGTGCTCACAGGCTATTCTAGCTCCCCAACCTTGACAGCCTCCCGTGTGCTCCAGGGCTGGCCGGGGAGCCCCTGGGTATTCACATCACCCCACTTCCTCCAGGCCCCATGGTCTCTGCATTGCCGGCCTGACCCCCCAAAAGGTTTCTGTGCCAAGAAACTTGGTCCTAGGAGGGTCTCAGGACCCAGTGCTGCCCTGAGCGTGTTTCTGAATCTGAATCCCCCCACCCCATCTTCATCCCGGTGAACCTGCTCGTCTCAATTCAAGAGGTGTCACCGCCTAATGAAACAGGTCTCTCTGCGTCTGCCTCCGAGATGAGCTATCCCGATAATAAAAATCTATTACCGACAGCCTACCTAGGGTAATTGGGTCTATTACTTCTCCTCTGGTGGTTTTGTTTCTGCATTGGAAACAGCCACTTGAGCAATTAATCAGAATTTAAAGTTGCTAATACCAATTACAAATAATGCGGCAAGTCCCAAGACGGCAAACACGGGAGCAGATACTCATCGCGTCCCCAGGGACAGCATGCATTGAACTTTTGTCACTTCAGACTGGCTGGAAATTAGAGCGACTTAACTCCACAATGTTAATTACTAAAATAAAAGAAAGGAGGGCGGGAACCATTGATTGGGTTCTGCAGGTGTACTTTAGATTATTCAAATACAGCCGATTCAGATTGTTCCCACTCGTCGATGCTCCGCTTAGTCGCCCGTCAGGGAGGCCCGGGAAGGAGGTCCAGGCTCATGGCTCGGCATCTGGAGAAGATGGTGGTCCAGGGGAAGGGTAGACTCGGGGTCTTGCAAACTGTGATTCAGTTTCAAAGGTCATTCCTCTCCTCTTGGTGCTGTGTGGTTTGGCTGAGCGTAAATGAGGAGGAGGCGGAAGGGGACCTCAGAACTGAGGACAGACCAACCCATGGGAAAGCGACATGGCCTCACCAAGGGTTGTGTGGAATTGGAAGTGCATGGGAAAGATGGCAAATGTGTCCACACTGTGACTCTTTTTGTCCTTAAGTGATCAAGAATTAAAAATGGCTTCTACTGAAGGGAATCCACTGGTTCATGTCATGAATGAGCCTGTGGCCCCTGGTGGCCCTCTCAATGGGACTGTTGTGATGTCAACAGGCTGAATCCCGTGTGCCGGGGTCAACTTGTCCCAGCTCTTCCGGGCTGGTGTGCCCGATTCTTGCCTGCTCTGTGCAGTGATATCACGTTGCCCATTGACGTCAGCCGATGTGGGATCGTATCACGTGGAGATTGGCACATGGTCCCCTACCGACCCCACAGAGCCAGCGTCCGACAGTTGCCAGCCCATCACAGGAGGTGGGCTGTCTCTTCAGTGGGGTGGACCAGAGAAAGGGAAAGGAGGACAGGGGGCCCCACCCCTCACTGCTCCTGAAGGGAAAGTCTCACCTAGTAGAAGCAGCTGCCCTTGACTGGGACCTGACCACTCCTGCTGTCCCTCACTGCATGACTGTGGGCACGCCCCGTCCCTGCTGGACTCACCTCTATCTGTGCATTGGACCAGGTGACCTCCGACGTTCTTCCTGTTGAGACCCTGGACCAGGCCAGAGCTAGCAGTCATGGTGCTGAGAGCTTGGGTTGCGTCTCAGAGGGTGACAGCCACGGAACAAGCCCACCCCTGCACCCGGAGACCTAGGCGCAGAGGCACAGAATTACAGACTTGATGGGTCCATGTCTCTTTCCCACCTCCGAGGCTCTCTCAGCTCAGACTGGTTGGGACCCCCTCTGGGCATGCAGCTGTGGGCTGGGAGGTCCTCACCTCCAGGGGTCACCACGGCCCTCTAGATCCTTCCAGGCCATCCAGGTCCATTCTCCACCCCTCAGCTGGACTGCAGACGTGTCCCCTTCAACCCAGAGAGATGGTTCAGAGGGCAAGCGGACATCCCCTCCCCTGTCCCGGAAGGTAGTGAGAAATCATCCAGAAATCACCAAGTTGTGATTGGTTGAGTTTTGGGGTTTTTTTTGTGTTTGTTTTTTTTTAGATGTGACCATTCATTCATTCATTCCTAGGTTTTATTTTATTGTTAACTGGCATGATAAGTGCACATGTCTATAGGGTACAGTTTGATGATTGGATACACAGACACTGTGGAGTGACCGAATCAGGTTAATTAGAATAGCCAGCCCTGCAGGCATTTGGCATTTCTTTGTGCTGAGAATATTTTAAATCTTCTGTTTTCATTATTTTGAAATATACTATGTGTTCGCGCTGGCCATCCCGCCTTGCAGCAGGACAGCAGGGATTATCTTCTACCTATCTATAACAGCACAGCTGTCGACCATCGCCTGTCCCCTCCCTGGTGTCCCTGGGGGGTACAATGATGAGCACAGTTGTCCTCCAGAGCCTCCTCCATATCCATAGCTGGTGCAGGTCTCCGCTAATTAGAAGCAGACCTCCCACAGGTCTCCCCTGCTCTCCCGCATGGCCCCTGAAGCCTCACCACAAACTGCTGGGTCCCATGTCAGATCTGCCCGGCCTCCTATTTTCTGTGTGTTTTCGAATAAAGTTTTATTGGAAAAAGGCTGCAGCCATTTACACGTTTCTCACGGCTGCTTTCACAATGAAGTGACACAAGTGAGTGTTAAGACAGAGGCCGGTGGCCCACAAAGTCCATCCCTTGAGGGAAAAACAGTTCACGTAGCTTCCTCTGGAGCCCAGCTGAGCCACGGAGGCTTCGAAAGCCCCAGAGAGAAGAGCTGGACAGAGGTGGGAGCAGCCCCAGCTCCAGCACCTGCTTGCCTGGACTCTGCCAAGGCCCTGGTCTTCCCGGGCTCCCTCCACCAGATGAGATGGGGACTGTCACCACGGGGAAGATGGAGTGAGCTCGTGTGTCTAATTGCTTATGGCAGTGCCTTGAACAGAGTAAGCCAGTACTCATCGTCATTACCATTGTCACCCCCACGTCACCGTCATCACCATCATGAAAAGCATCACCACCCTACCACCAGGGCCACCAACACCATCACTATCGCCATCTCACTGCCATCACCTTCACCGTCTCATCCCCACCCCCATCACCATCGCCATTGTTGTCACCATCACCACCCCATCAACATCACCATCACCATGACCACCAACATCATCATCATTGCCATCTCCGTCACCATAACCATCACATCACCACCCCAGCACCATCACCATGGCCATTGCCATCATCACTCCCATCACCATGACTATCGTCATCACCACCCCCATCACCATCGCCATCACCATGACCACCATCGCCATCACCACCCCATCACTATGATCATTGTCATCATACCATCACCTCACCACCCCCATCACCACCCCTATCATCATGACCGTTGCCCTCATCACCACCATCACCACCACCCCCAGCACCATCACCATCATTAACGTCGTCACCACCATCGTTACCTCCCGTTCATCACCATCACGACCACCTTTATCACCATCATCATCACCATCACCTCAAGAGTGAGACCAGAGAGCACGCTACAGCCCGTCAAGGGCAGGCAAACTCCGAGTGTCGGAACAGCCTGGACCAGATTGAGAATTCTGGGAGTTACGTCCCCAAACGCCACGTCCCCTGCCCTGTGGCCTGGGGCCTCATAAGTGCCTCTTTCTTTGTGCTCAGCTTCATCTTCGCTGGAATTCTGCCCTTTCCTCAGGCCTGCTTGGCTGAGTTCCAGGTAAGTGACTCGGAGCCCATCCTGCCACCTGTCACCTCTGCTACCCACTCGGATAATTAGAACCAACACATTCATCTCCCCAACGGCACCCTCATCTTCCCTCGGCAGAGTTCTCAAATGGAAAAAAAAAAAAAGGCCCAAACAAGCTACATCTGTCCTTGTTGAGGCACTCTGCAGGGGCCCGCAGCTGACATCCACCCAGCTGGGCGCAGAGCTCGGTTTCTGTTTGCTTTGGTGGGAGATGACGTGGCCGTGCTTTATTAAAGTTTGGCAGTGGTTTGGAGACAGAAAGCATCTTCTGGAGAGAGGCTTCTAAACAAACATTCAGAGACTCCTTGGGGCTCCTGCCTCGGTGAGCTAATTGCGTGTTGAGTGAGGAGAAAGGAACTGATGTCACTTCTCTGCAAACAAAAGAACAGGAGATGGCTTTCCTTCTTCCCGAGAGCCTGTGTGGGTGGGTGCAGGTAGCAATTGGCTGTTCTGTTACAGGTACTTTCCATAAAGGGCTGGGTAGCAGGCGGTTTGGATTGTGAGATGGGAGAGAGAATCAGTCATAACTACTCAGATCTGCTATTGTAGCACAAAAGCCACCATTGATGGTCCATGGATGAATGAGGATGTCGTGTTCCAATAAAACTTTATCGACAAACAGAACACAGACTGGATTTGGCCCAGAGACCGTAGTTTGCCTGGTCCTGCTCTACCAAGAGAAATTGCAGTCCTGGACAAGTCGCCCGTCCTCTCTGAGTCTCGGTTACCTCATCTGTAAAATGGGCTGTGAGGTAGTCAGGAGATGAAAGTCTGGCACATATAAATGGTCAATTTATGATAACTCTCCCTGTCCCCACCCCCTCACCCCTGCCAAAAACCAGGGAAGAAAAGCAGATATCGACGGCTGTGCGCTTCCTGCTGGCCCAGCTATGGTTACAGTTCAGTGATGCAGATCTTTGGGGAGCTCATTTGAAAGTCAAGGAGCTGGGAGTTTCTCAAGGAAGGTCCTTGGTTGTCAGCTCCTGCCAGCACTTTCTCACACCAAGACGTCTTGACTGGTTCCGTCTATTTTATTTTCATTGCAAAGGTGGGGAGCTGGTTGCAAAACCCCGAGTGCTCACATTCAGATTTTATATGCACTCCCTCCCATGGCTAGTTATTGTTGGTTGTTAGAGAAAGTAGTTTCTATGTGGTTTAATGCTGGGGACAAACTTCAAGACCTGTGTCTGCAAGCCAAGGGCACTGCACAGCCCATCTAAGAATTAAGTGTGCATTTTAGCCGGATTCATTTAACCAGAGCAGGGGAAAATGACTATTGTTTTTCCTAAGTGCAAACAGGATCCTGATTTGTAAATCTGTGGTTTGTTTGCTTCTGTAATGGATGCCACCTGGAGGCTGACTTTAAACTGGGTTATGTGTAGCTTGGATTTATTTAGTTGTTGTTGTTTATAAAACAGCCTATCACTTATGCCGGGTCTAAGCATATTTTAGGCCTCAAGTCACTGAGTTCTCCCAGATCCCCTGTGGCTTATGACTTTGCTTTTCCAAATGTATTCACAGGCTGGCCACCTGCTTTGGAAATGCAGAATCTCAGACCCCTGCCCACACCTTTATAACAAGACCCTCAGCTGCTTCGTATGCACCTGATGCAGGTGTTTCATAATGACTGTGTCACAGGTGAAGAGGCCAGGGCTGAGGAAGGTGCGGCAGGCTCTCCTCCCAACCAGATCTTAAGCACAGAGTTTATTATGCCATTTGGCTGTGCCTCCTGTCTCTGGATGACTGATGTGACTGTGTGCTGCTGTGTGGTTCTCCTCAACGGCCCTATTTCCTATTATGCCAGTTGTTGCTCTCTTCTGGACTCTTCCACTGCAGGATCCCTACGTGGACCCTACACCCAGTCAGTGTTCGAGTAGCCACTGCCTGTGGAGTGACTCCATGACACCTTTGCATAGGTGACACTGAAAACTTCCTCCCAAAAAGGAGGTGGGGACGTGACCACTGTCAGTATCAATTGGTAGTTTTTCCTGGCCACATCTTTCCTTTGGGTCTTTAGAACATAGAATGGTAATCCCTTTTGGAATGGCTCTTGGCTTGGAGTCTTTCCAGTCTTCTCCCCTAGGGGCATGGTTGGAGCAGACAAAACGGGCCAGACACCAGGGTCTTCCTAGATTCTCTCGAATCTCACTGTACCGTATGTGAATACCCGAGGCTGGTGTTTTCTGATGTGGTAGCCATTGTCCTCACAGGGATTTTTAAAATTGAAACAGAATAAAATGAAAAAAAAAATTGGAATTCAGTCCGCTCATTGGCACTGACCACACACCAGGTGCTCCACAGCCACAGGTGGCCACCATATTGGATTGCAGGCACAGTCTCGGGCAGGCACAGTCATGAGTCTGGTCCACATTCTTCCCCTTTGTTCCTGGCTTACTGGCAGTTCCCTCCCAGACTTCTCCCCAGGGCGGAGCTCGCTACGCCACATGCCCCTCATTTCTGGTTCCTTCTTTGCTCCCGTATCATGGTATCAGGGTCCTAAAGCGGGTAGCCTGTTTCTGGAGCAACCAATACCTGCTCAACACAGCCTTATTTGGTCCCTCAGCTTCTTTGGGTCACATCCCACTTGTGCCATAGTCTAGGGGTGGCAGGGATGGAAACATTGTCTCCTAGTTGTATTTCATTCATTTTCCCATCGGGTACCAACAATCTGCATTAAAAAAAAAATTAATTCATGAGCTAAACTCATTTCCTTGTGCTAATTAACTTCCATGCCTTTCCCTCCCATTCCACAGCAGCATCTCCTGGTTGTCCACACGGCTGCTCAGGATTCAGACCATGGAGTCTTAGCAGTTGGGATGATCCCATCCTAGAATTTTGACCTATAAGGCCTTAGAATATCCAAACCAAGAAATATTAGGAACGAGAGAATCTTAATCACTTAGACACACAAAGTAGTAAACTCTTAAGCTGAGTGCTATGAATCTGATGTTTATGTAGGTCAAGTACAGTTGGATTTAGTTGATTTCCTGTGGCTCAACCGAAAAGAAGTATGGAATGTTGAAATCCATACTTTCTTTATTGCGGGGCAGGGCAGTACTGGGGACCGAACCCAGGGGCACCCGACCACTGAGCCCCGTCCCCAGCCCTATTTTGTACTTATTTAGAGACAGGGTCTCACTGAGTTGCTATGCACCTCACTTTTGTTGAGGCTGACTTTGAACTCACGATCCTCCTGCCTCAGCCTCCTGAGCCATTGGGATTATAGGCATGAGTCACCACACCCGGCTGAAATCTATACTTTTTAGAATGGTAAATGCTCATTGCTGCAGAATTTAGAACTTTAGAATTTTGGAATAGGGATCAGTAATTTTTTTTCTACAAAGCACAAGGTAGTAAATATTTCCAGTCTCATGGACCACGGAGTCTCTCTCAACCTCTGAACTCTGTTGTTAAAGCTTGAAAGTAGCCATAGGTAATGCATAAATGAGTAGTTGTGTTCCAATAAAACTTTATCAAAGCAGGCTGCAGGCCAGATTTGACCCATGGACTATGGTATATCCTGTCGAAACATAAAACCAAAACGGTTCCCACCAAGCACTTGCGTTTGCGTGGGGAATGCAAAGACCTGTCCCCAGTTCTTCCAAAGGGTCCTATTCAAACGTGGGAATCAGCTTAAGGCCAGTTTTGCTGATTCAGACTCTGTCTCTCCCAGGATGGCCTCTGGCCTCCAGAGAGTCCATAAGGGGAAAGGGGGGTCCCATAGAAGTGGTAGTTAAAGTGGTCCCTGGCACAGGGGGAGTAGAAGAGCCGTATCCCAGAGCTAAAGGAAAATAATCAGAGGCCGTGCGAATCCAGACCGCTGGTCAGCCCCGTGAGCCAGACCCTCCATCAGGCCTGGGAAGTGCTCCTGAGCATGGGGAGGGAAGGATTGATAAACCGCGTGAGCCCGCCTGTGGGCCCCAGCTGCGAGGCAAATTTGATGAGGCTGTTCATCGAAAAGGCACGCTCACTGGGCCATAACCTTGAGATGTGGGGAAGGAGGGAGAGCGCGTACCGCGAGCAGTTGTTTTTCTTCCCCGCTGAGTCAATAAATGGATAAATGGACCGTGAGTGGCCAAGTGGCTGTTCTAATGTAAGACTCCATCAAGAAGAAGATCACAGAAGTGCATGGAGGTGGCTTCGACGTCTTTATGTCCCACTGCGTGAGCCTGGCTCCTAATGTCCTGGACCAGGAGGCCCCTGGAAGGAGGGGCGAGAGCCATGCAAGAGCTCACAGGGACTGCGCGTGCCCTGAGCGCTCAGCCCTGCGCAGGCGCCCGCCAGCCACCCCCTAATTAAATCTGCACTTTCAACCTCGGGGTCAAGGCACTGTCTTCTGTCTGTCAGAAATAGAGGCTCCCGAGAGGTGAAGTCACTCGCCCAAGGCCAGGTGGCCCAGGACGATTATGGGCACCAGGGAGCGTGATCAGTCCTTGGACTCCAGAGCCTTTGCTCTTAACCAGGAGGCTGCAGGGATTCCCCACCGTCACCTGCACACGGATCACCTGGGTGTCATCCAGGTTCTGTCTCAGAGCTGCGGGCCAGGCCTGAGAGTCTGCATTTCTAACAGATGGCTAGGTGACGTGATGCTGCTAGTCCAGGGACCCCACTGAGCACAGTCAGTCCCCTATTGTCCTGTCTCCTTTTGGGTGGGGGGTACTAGTGATTGAACCCAGGGGCACTCCACCACTGAGCCCCATCCCCAGCCCTGTTTTGAATTTTATTTAGAGACAGGGTCTCACTGAGCTGCTTAGGGACTCACCATTGCTGTGGCTGGCTTTGACTCGCGATCCTCCTGCCTCAGCCTCCCGAGCCTCTGGGATCACAGGCGTGTGTCACCACACCTGGCCCTCTCCTTATTGCAGACCCTCCTCGTCACGGAAGGGGGAGGTTTATATTCTGCAGATGTGGTCACACAGCAGGAAGGGTTGGTCCAGGATTGGAATTCACATCTATCTGACTCCAGAGTGTGTGTCGTTTCTAAAATACAGTCCCCTATCTACTCTTCCACCTTTAGCCTGGCTCTCGGCTGGGGTGGTTTTGCCCCATGAGCATCCGGAGACATTGGGGGGTCAGCAGGCCTCAGGGGAGGGGGGCTTCTGGGGTCTGGTGGCAGAGGCGAGGGGTGCTTCTGGGCGTTCTGAGCTGCCAGGGGCGGGTCTCCCTGCCGCCCCCAGCACAGGGCAGTCTGGTCCCAGGCGCCTGTCACATCAAGGTGGAGAAACCTCACTCTCTGGTTCAATATCATTGGGTCCAGGAAATAAAAATACCCCAAGCCTCTCTCTGGAGCCACCAAGTGTCCTTGAATGAGAGGAATTAGTGGGCATTTGAGCCAATCCCACTAAAACGTGTCCACGACTCAATAAGAACCTCTGCTTCCAAAAACATCTGCTCTGCAGTCTTGGGTGGGACTCCCAGGATGGGGAGAGGTGGCGGTGGAGCTGGAAACTCCGCGACACCCTCTCACTCCGCAGATGGAAGCCCAGCCAGTCCAGAAGTCACCACTCATTCCCGGTCATTGTGATGGCCGCGACTTTTGCAATTCCTGCTGCTGTTCAGCAGCGGTGTCCCCCGAGGCGGCCCACCTCCACCCCATTCTCAGCCATGGACAGCATCTCTGCTCCAGGCCTGGGGAGGACCGGGGTCTGTCACTGATGGCCAGAGCCAGCAGCTCCGTTCCGTGTGCTCCCCGATCTCCTCCTGGGGGACATGTCAGGATCCGAGACGCAGAGGGAAGTCTGCCTCGGCCCACCATCACCGTGCACACTGCCTGGCTTGTCGGGAACGCTGGTGACGCCTCCGTCGTGACGAAAAGAGGCAGGAGGCTGTGTGATACATTGTCATGTGTCCCTTAACGAGGGACATACCCTCTGAGGAGGACAGCCTCAGGCGATTTCTTCCTTGTCCAAACCTGGTGGCGTGTACCTGCCAGACCTGGGTGGCCTACCGTCACTCCCCGTGACCTTGGAGCCAGGAGACACCAGCATCACCCCGGGCACGTGGGGGGACGCGATGTGCCTCCATGCCAACGTGGCTCCGAGATCACATCACGGGACGCCTGGCTGTGACACGCCTCGTGCCATTGGATCTTCACCGTGAGGCGAGGAGTGGACCTGCTGTGGCGTCGGGGGACAGGCCCCAGGAGGAGCTCTGGGGTGCCGGGCCT
Source organism: Marmota marmota marmota (assembly GCF_001458135.2). Classification (NCBI taxonomy): domain Eukaryota; kingdom Metazoa; phylum Chordata; class Mammalia; order Rodentia; family Sciuridae; genus Marmota; species Marmota marmota. The sequence goes on along the minus strand of NW_026000130.1, from coordinate 3,411,947 downwards.
CAGGGCGGATGGCGCTGGTTTCTAGACGGAGGTTCTGGTCTCCCCCGGGGGAGGCTTCCAGACCCCTGTGTGTGCGGGTGTGTCTCGTCAGGTCCCCTGGGGGTGCGTCCAAGACTTGGACAGTCCCCAACTTACGACTGCACTTTCTCGTGCCCGTGCGATGCCCGAGGGCTCCGCCCACCCAGCAGAAGCTGCGTCTTGGACTTTGAATCTGGACGCTTCCCGGGCTCGCCACTCGCACCACCGTCCTCTCCCCCAGCAGGCTCAGCTCCCAGGGGCCCCGGGATCCAGAGAGGACACAGGGGACACTGTGGCACTGGGCAGCTGGGTTGATGTTCCTAGGTTAGGTGTCCCCCAGGCGGTCCCAGCTTACGATATTTTCAACTTCAGATGGGTTGGTTGGGACGAGACCCCGGCATGGGGGCTGTGGTGCCCACGGTGGCCGGGGCCTGGCACACGGCAGGGTTGGTCTTACCAATTCTGGGAAGCAGGACACCGCGTGGGTGGGTTTGTTTGGGGTACGGAAAGGACAAGAAGGACTTTGGGGACTGTGTGGAGACACTAAAATAGTGAGACAGAGTGCGCCAGGTGCCTGAGTGGAGAGTCCCCGGGGAGAGGGGTGACAGTGAGAAAGTGTCACCACCGAGGAGCCCCCCCCCGAACTCACCCATTCTTAAGCTGCCACCCAGGGGCTCCCGAACGGGCAGGAGAGCTGGTTTGGGGGCGCACTTGCTGCATTCTGTGTGGCGCCTCGAGATCTTTCCACGCTGACTCCACCCTCCCCAGCCTAGGGTCACCGTCCCTGCTCCCACCCACAGGGGAGAAAACCGAGGGCCAGGCAGGAAGCAAGACATGCCTGGGGTCCCTCGGGAAGCCGTGGAGCTGGGTCGCGAGCCCGCCTCTCTGTGAGCAGAGGCCACACTTGGAAGGCCGGCTGTACGCTGTACACGTGTGGATTTAGAAGAATCTGGAAGAATTGAAAGCTGAAATGTCAAGTTCCAGCTATTGCTGAAGGCACATGAGATATATGGCTGAGTAGGGCCCTCTTCATAAGGAGCTCAGCGTACACGGGACTGGAAATTGGAAAATAATTACAACTGAATGGACAGACGCTCATCCCCACGGTTCATACACATCTGGAGGCACAGAAGTAAAAGAGCCAAATTCTGTGCAAGGAGCCAGAGAGGGCGATTACGGAATGGGTCTCGTGGGATGGATAGGAGTTCACTAGTGAGACAAAGGGCCAGGCAGGAGAGGGCATTCCAGACAACAGCTGCAGGACATGAAGCCCACGGCAGGCTTGGGAGCTGGCAGACTGGGATTTACTGGTAGGTGGGGGACAGGGCGTGGGCAGTGGAAAGAGAAGAACCTTGGAAGTAGGCTTCGGAGTGTGGACTGTCGGAAATGAGGAGCCACCAGATGCTTTGAGCCGGGGGGAGTGTCGTGGTCAGATGGGAAATTGGTCCTTGGGTGCTTGTGCCCTAGGGATTGGAGAGCAGGCTGGTGGAGGGCCTCTCGGTGGTGGTCAGGAAGGCCGAATTCATGAGGGAACAGAGACGAGCCCCACGTATTGATGCTAGGGAGTCCCCGAGGCCCCGGGAGGGGACCAGTCATAATGGTTCTCATGCCGATGTTCTCTGGATTCAAACCCAGCGTCCACTGGAGGAGTTTCAAGTCTCCTGCTCCTGTTCCTCCCATCACAGGGCAGGGCGGCCCTTATTGAAATAAGACGTGTCAGAGGTGGCCTGGTAATTACCGGCTGGAACAATGGCCCTGGTGTGGGAAGCCCTGTCGGTGTGTGTAGTACAGATCATTTTTACATTTGAGACTTAATTATATTGATATAATTACTCCCTGCTCAGGAGAATTGGGTGGCGCAGACATGTCATCTTTGTGTTTGAGCAGGAAGATGAAAGGCCTTCTTTCTCTGTTATCAGGAGGCGAGTGGGTGGGTGACTGTGGGCGGCCGGGGCTGAGGGGGTTGGAGGGCACCCCTGGTCAGGGTGTCTCGGCGCAGCGGGGACTTCTGGAGGCCCCTGCCTGCGGTGTGTCACCTCTGAGAAGGTTGGAGGCCCCGTTCTGAAGATTCAAAGCAGAAATCGTAGGCGGGAGGGGATTTTGAACTGGGAATACTTCGAGTCCTAAGGGAAGTGATAGAGGTGCTGGGTTGACTTTGTAAACCCTGTGACTCAAAGGCCCAGGACAGTCATTCACTAGTGTCTTGAAGTCCCCTCCTGTCCCCCATTAATGGCCTGAAAACCCTCAGCCACATTCTTCTTCCAGGTGAGGGTCCTCAAGAGGCTGTGCCCTCCTTGCCTCCCCACCCAGCAGGGGACACTTGAGACCCCAAGAATCAAGTACAAAGAGTCCTCCTCACCATCAGCCATTCAGGAGGCTGAGGCAGGAGGATCGTGAGTTCAAAGCCAGCCTCAGCAATAGTGAGGTGCTAAGCAACTCAGGGAGACCCTGTCTCTAAATAAAATACAAAATAGGGCTGGGGGTGGGGCTCAGGAGTCAAGTGCCCCAGAGTTCAACCCCAGTACATCCCCCTCAAAAAAGTGGGTGAAAAGAGTGGGGTGCAATGGCACACACCTGTAACCCCATCTACTTGGGAGGCTGAGGCAGGAGGATCACAAGTTCAAGGCCAGCCTCAGCAATTTAATGAGACCCTGTTTCAAAATAAAAATAAAAAGGGCTGGGGTGGAGCTCAGTGGCTGAGCACCCCAGTCATGGTGGTGGTCGGGGGGAGTTCTCGTTCTTGGCTGCCTGCCTTGAGCCTCAGTTTGGGCCCCAGGTGCCTAGATCCCCTGGAGGATGAGAGGACTGCTCTGACTGGCTGTTGACAAGATGTTTGCCATCTAGATCTTAAAGAACTGCAGTCCCTCCCTGCTAAGGATCCAGGAAGCTATAAAGGCCTTCAGGCAGCAGCTGGGGGCATTTTTAAATAATCAGCTTGAAATCTAAGAGAGAGGAAAGATGGCCCACAGATGCCCGCAGCCCCCAGCTCTTCCTTTTGCCTCAACCTAAGGAGGCAGGGAGTTGGGTGGTACAGGGTGCCTGCTTGTCTGCAGGGGTAACTGCATGCTGCCTTTAGTAGAAAACCATGAGCAGGAATGGACGCCAGATAGAAATACTCCAATATATACATCGAGAGTGGTTGTCCCCAGGTACCTGACTTTGGGGTGAATTTTAAGGTTTTTAATGTTTAATCCCACTTTGTGGACTCTATTAGGAAAAAAGTATAGTAAAATAAAGGATTTTCGAAGATACAGAAAAGAGCATGTGATATTGTCTTAGTTTTCTACAGGTGCTATAACAAAGTGCCACAAACTGGATGACTTAAAATAGCAGAAATGTATTGTCTTCCAGTTGTGGAGGCTGGAAGTCCAAAAAATCAAGATGGCAGCCAGGTCAGCTCCATTTGAAAGCTCAGGAGAAGAAACATCCCTGGCCATGGCTGACACCTGGCCTCTGGTGGTTTGCCAGCAATCTCTGTGTTCCTCGGCTTACAGATAGAGCACTCCAACCCCAATCTCCATGTAACATTGTTTCTCACATGGTCCTCTCTCTACCTATACCTTAGTGTCAAAATTACCCCTTCCACTAAGGATCACGATCATATTGGACTAGGTACCTTTTTAACTTAATTACCTCTGTGAAGACCAAATGCAGTTCTGTCCTGAGGTATGAAGGAGGGATGGGATTTTAACCTGTCTTATCTGAGAACATAGTGCAACCAGAAATGTGTTCCTAGAAATGGAGAAACGTTCAGGGTGCTATGGGGTTTTTCCTTTATGTAACGAGGGTCTAAATGTGAAGAATGGATGTTTGATGTGGTTCCCAGGATCTCTCAGATCCCATCCAGGCTGGTCTGGGTGACCTGTAGGTTATGTGGGCAGAATGGCATGTCCTTTCTGAGGTTGGCTTGTAGAACAGACATCTGACTTCTGCCGGGTTCTCTCTTGGATCCCTGGCTCTGGGGAAAACTATCGGCCATGTCACAAGTATGCTCAAGCAGCCCCATGGAGGTCCCCCGAGGCAGAACTGAGCCCCCCAGACAACAACCATGGTCTCTCTAAAAAGGAGACTCCCCCAGCCTCACTCAAATGAGGCCACAATCTGACATCATCACCAGGGATCCTGTATGAGTTTCCTACTGCTGCTGTAACAAGTAATCGCACAGGATCTGAAAATAACAGAATGTATTCTTCCACAGTTACAGAGGTCAGAAGTCTCAAATGTGTCCTGGCGGGTTAAGAATCAAGGCGTAAGCTTCTGGAGGCCCCAGGGGACTACCCTTTCCTTGCCTCTTCCAGGTTCCAGAGGCAGCAGGCCTTTCTTGGCTCCTGGCTGTGTTTCTCCATCTGTGTTAACACCACCATAGGCCCTCTACCTCCCTCCTGTAAGGACCCTTGTGATTGTATACAGGGCCCACCTGGATAACCCAGGATCATGACACCTTTTGCCATGAGGGGGGGTCACACTATTCCACGTTCCTGAGCCAACATCCTTGAGAGGCCTCTCTGTTCAACCAGAACCACTCAACTAAGATACTGCCGGATTCCCAACCTAGGAAACAGCGAGAGAGGCTGGGCGCGGGATTCGTGCCTGTCATCCCAGCAACTTGGGAGGCTGAGGCAGGAGGATGTGAGTTCAAAGCCAGCCTCAGCAAAAGTGAGGCCCTGAGCAGCTCAGTGAGACCCTGTCTCTAAATAAAACACAAAATAGGGCTGGGGATGGGGCTCAGTGGTCGAGGGCCCCTGAGTTCAATCCCCAGTACCAAAAAAAAAAGAAAAAGAAAACCATCAGAGAGAATAAATATTTGCTATCTCAGAGCTCTGGGTGTGGAAGTAATTTGTTAGGCAGGAATTGGTAATGAATACGGGGTAGGGATTGTATGGTGCTTGAAAATTAAAATTCTGGAAGTCTCATGATTTTTTCCTTCAAATAACACATGGAAGGTGCGCAGATCTTCACAGTGAACTGTGTGACGAACGTTTCCAAACTGAGACGTCACCGTGCATCCTCCAGAAGGGACCTGGCGGGATCGCGGGTGCTCCGGGTTCTGTGCCCCTGGTTTACCTGTTCCTGCCCAGGTTCCTCTCATCCCTCCTCTGCTCTGCTGGACCTTGGCGGGAAGTGACATTGTGGGGGTGTCTGAGAGATCCCGCCCTGGAAGGCAGCGATGGTGTAAAGGAATCTCCTTGTGGGTCCAGCTGTCTGTGGATGGTACAGGACAAGGTCGGAGGCCCTCTGGGCACAGCTGCGGGCTCTTCAACAGGATGCTGTAAAAAGCTGAGAGTTGAGGTCCCTGCAAGTGTTGTCTCGTCTTGATGGGGGACGAGAGAGGCCAGGTCAGCTGGGGGCTCATAAATCCCATGTTGCTAGAGCTGGGAGGGAGCTCCCTAAAGGACTAGCATGTCCACGTGGGGAGCTGGGCAGGCCACAGGGTAAGATGATCACAGCCAGGTGCCAGGTGAAGGCAGAGACGCCGAGCCTCACCCCGTGGTCCCCGGGGCATCTGCGGCCTGAGTGAAGAAGACCCACTGCTTTTGACAAAGGCACTTCCTCGAGCCCTGTTTCTCCATCCGCTGGCAATGAGGCTCCTGCATTGGCTCCTGTTCTCCTGACCTACCCTGGCTCTTGGGCAGGATGTAAAATCCTTTCAGCTCCGAGGACCCCGTGTGAGATTCCCAGACTTCATTTTCTGGAGAAATGAGGTCGTCCTCATGATACGATTCCTGTCCGTGTCATAGTTTCCAATTTTGCTTAGGAGGAGGGACATGGGACTGAGATCGGCTGCTGGGTTAGGCACGCCGGCTGCGGGCACCTTCACATGGCTCCCTCTGCTCCTTGCTGTGACCTGTTGTCAGGGAATAATGCTGTCATCTTGACTGGAGAGGAACTGGAAATGGAAAAGGGTTGGTGGCCTTTGCAATCCCCACGGGCGCTTCAGGGCTCATGCATTCTAAAGCCAACGGTGCGCATCTCTTCCGACCCCCCTTCCTGCCAAGTTCAGGGTCAGCTTGTCAGTGTGATGACGTCACCTGGTTTCTCAGCACCCTCATCAAGGAGAAATGAAGCCCCCAAACAACCAGCAAAAACAGGTGTTTCTTGACTTAATGTTGGGGTCCCATCCCTATTCTCCCACTGTAAGTCAAAAACCCGTAAGTCAAAAAGTCGCCAAGTACACCTTCCCCCTGACCCGGTCACTCATCAGCCTGCTGGAGGGCGCTGGCCGTCCCCTTGTGACAGTGGGGCTCCCGGGGAGCTGCCGTTCTCGGATGCTGGCCAGCGTCAGGAGAGAGCATATTTTGGAAAAGATCCAAATTCAAACGTGGAGCACAGTTCCCTGGCATTGTGTGGGTCTGGCTCGTCATAAGGTCAAAAAGTCCTGAGTTGGACCCTAGTAAGTGGGGGCCGTCTTTCTCTTCTTTGAGGATTTGGAAGGCATTCCCAGGAGGATGGGGCTCATGCCAGGCCAGCGGCGTGGGGGGGTTCCGGTCGAGGCTGGCACAGAGGCAGCGCCGGTTCAGGTACCCACCTTGGCAGTTCAGAGAAGAGCCTCTGACCCCGGGCGGCCTGGTCTGAGCAGGGACTGGCTCAACACAGCGGCCATGGTGACGAGGGAAGGGGCTGTGGAAAACGCAAAGGCTTGACCTGACCCTGCCGCCCTCTGGCTGTGTGTCTTTGGGCTCTGCCAAGGTTTAAATCTGGCTTGTCCCCGCCAAAACTCATATGGAGGGTGGGTGCCCAGGTCTGGTGCTGAGAGGTGATGAGACCTGTCAGAGGCGATGGGTGATTGATGGATTTTCTTGTGGGAATGAACTATACATTTGGGGGGACCTTATTGTTTACCTTAAGGGTAGGTTGTCAGGCCTGGTGGCATGCACCTGTAATCCCAGTGACTCAGGAGGCTAAGACAGGAGGATTGCAACTTAGAGGCCAGCCTCAGCAATTTAGACAGGTGCTAAGCAACTTAGCAAGACCCTGTCAAAAAAAATAAGAAAAGGGCTGGGGATGTGGCTCAGGGGTGAAGCACTCCTGGGTTCCATCCTGGTACAAATAAATAAATAAATACATAGGGGGTTGTCACAAAGCACCTGGCCCCTGCCCTTGCCCTGTTGAACCTGGGCTGCTCTGCCACACTTGTCCTCCCCCTTCTGCTTTTCCATCTTTCTGCCACATGTCGAACAGCTCATGGCGTCACCAGAAGCCAAGCGGATGCTGTGCTGTGCTTGCCAACTTCTAGACCCTGAGCCAAAAGAAACTTCTTTTCCATATAAATCACCCTGCCCCAGGTGTTCTATTATAGCAGCTGAAAACGGACTCCACCAGGATCTTTGACGAGGCTCTCTGTGTCTATTATAAGATCATAAAAATAGAATAAAACAATGAGTTGGCAGGACGATTATGGGCAAAAGACCTCAGACAGCGATGACCACTGGCCCCATCTTTGCTCCTGCCGGGAGTCGGGCTGTTCCAGTCTTACTAAGAGGATCTGTGCAGACCTTTAGGGTTCTCTGAGCCCCCCAGCTCCTCCCTTTCCTCAGTGGGACTGACGCTGTGTCCTGGTTCTCATGCGTTCCACTGCGGTGGCTTCGGGGCCCCTACCAGGACACCATCCATGGGCCCCCGATTTTCCCCAGCAGCCTCTTTTCTCCCAGGCAGGTGGCCCTGGGACAATTTGAAGGAAGAGTGACCGTTCCTTAGGACCTTGCTTTCTGGCACGACTCCCGCACCTCCAGAGACGCGGGCATCCCCGGAGGGAGCAGGGGCAGCTAGAGGCAGTGGCCTAGCCCCTGAGCCTCAGCCTGCTCCTCTGTGGATGGGCACAGTGAGGGACCCAGGTGCCTCTCGACACGGAGCAGGTGGACGCGGGGATCGTGCGCCCTGGTGTGAGAGAGGAACGAGGCTCTGTGGGTTTGACTCTGATGATAAAGCGGATTCACATCCTCTGCAGAATTTCTGGAGAAATGAAGAAGGGGAAAGTGAGAATCTCGTGATCTCTCCGAGAGAAGTCACCATTGCCACCGCCTTTTTGCAAAGACCTCGAGTCACTTTTTCTCTCCCTAGTACCTGGCTCTAAGGGCCCTCATAACCATGAAGTGAGATGAGATATTTTAACTGTGTAGCAGAGCCCCTGTGGATGGGAGGAGTATAAATGGGCACATTCATTCATTTGTGAGCTCTACGACCTTCATTGTGCACGTTCGCTCCTTTATTAAGCAAGAGGACAGACTCCATGTGTTGTGATCAAGGTTCGCGGAGGGCGGGGAGCAGCCTGGTACTTTAGACGGTGCAAATCCAGGTCTGTGGTTCTCGAGGTGAAGGAGGGGGATGGCCAATGGCCGATCACACAGATGCTGATCAATAGATGCTTCCTGTTTATTAAGGCGGGTGCCGGACGCTGGGGCTGTCGCAGTCTGTGAGCCCTGGCCACTGCCCAGGCCTGACCAGGAGGCTCTGCTCATCTTTAATGAATCAGAAAAAAATAACAGTGCATTTCCACCAGGGGCCGAGCGTCTCTGAGATCCATTGATCTGTAGGGTAAATATCGCAGCCTGGGTGACATGAACCTGGAGAGCCTGGCGGGGTAGGGGACCGACACTGACCTGGGAGAGTCCTGCACTTGCAGACGACAGCGGGCCTCGGAGACGGACAGGCTCAGGGCGGAGAGACAAACAAACAACGGCTCTAAATATTAACCTAATTGAACACCGTGAGAGGAGACGGCTTAATTGCAGTCATTAATTATCATACAAAACGCTTCCTGTGCGGCCACCTCGATGCCTCGTGCTTCTGGGGGAGCAGCCTGGGCTCAGGGCATGTGCGTTCCGGGTCACGCATCAGCGAGTGTCTGTCTGTTCGTCCATCCCCGTCCTAGCCGGGTGCCTGCTACGCACCAGACGCCCCAGGGTCAGGGAGATCAGGTCCCCGCAGCAAAGGAAGCCCCGTGCCATCAGAAGGGTGCAGCGGCTGGGCCTAGACCAGAGCCGGCCCACAGTAGGGGCTCAGTGAACGTTCCCGGGATGGACGGATCTGTGACCCCACCAGCCTGTACGGGGGCCGCGTGTCTGTGACAGCGTCCGGACCACCACACGCAGGCTCCTGTTCCTCTGGGCACCTGTCCGTCTGTGGGCCTCTGCTGTGGGCCCTGAGCATCATGTTGGTGGTGGCCAGCCCGCCAGGGTCCACAGCCCGTTGTGTGGGGGTGAAGAAGGACGGGGTGCTCCCACGTGGCCCCTCTCCTGTGTCCTCCTCCCCGGTCTCGGGGGTCTTGGTGGGGCCTTGCTCCGTCTGCCCCAGGGAGGCCGCTGTGTCCTGTTCTTAGTGACTCGGTCTCTGCCCTCAGCAGCCTCCGCTGGGTGTCCAGGGAAGCCGGGGGGATCTGCTGGTTGCTGGCCACAGCGGCTGGGCTCCCAGGCCGCTCCTTGTGCGCCCCACAGAGTCTGATGCGGCCCCAGCAGATGGGCCGCGTGGAGGGTGGGCGCTAGTGGCAGGTCCCGGGTCCCTGTCCCCTGGTCTATGGATGGCTTCCCTGCTCCCGGCCTCCCCCTCCGTCCAGTGGATTCATGCCCCTGGCCACCCTTGCTTGTCACCCCGGTCTTCTCTCTGCAGGGCTCTGGAGCTGGAGTCCTGCACTCCAGGCTCATTACTGCTGTGTGACCTTAGCAAGTCTCCTCCATGACGTAAGGACAGTATGTACCCTTCCAGTCTCCTTACCCTCCTCTGAGAACTGGATGATACAGATGCCACCATTCACTGAGCCTTCCCACTGGACCAAGTCCATTTACTCCCCAAAGAGCCCTTTGAAGGAGGGATGATTGCCACCCTCCTTTTACCAATGAGACAACAGAGGGTCAGAGAGGTTGAGTCACTTGCTGAAGGTCACACAGCATTGAGCAACAGAGCACTTGTCTCTGTCCCTCTTGTCCACTTACCAGGAGACTCCCTCAGGGTTGAACTTCAGACATTTGAGGCTACTGCGTGATGCTGACAGGGGCACAGTGCACCCGAGCAGGGCTGGGAACGGACGGCCACCCCTCCTCAGGCCGCCTCTGCTTCCCGCCCAGCCCCGCTCTTCTCCGCAGCCAGGCTTGGCCCTGGGACTTGCCCAGCCTTTGCCAACAGCCTCTTCCTCTCTCTCCAGAATTAGAAAAGACCCACAGTCACTTGACGTCACAATAACAAGGACGGACCAGCAACCTGCCAAGGAGGGCTGAGTGTGTCCCTGTAACAGGGAGCAGCCCCGTCCTCCCAGCCTCCTCTGGGGCGTCGCAGAGCCTGAGAGCCAGGAGGGTGGTGTTCAGATCTCAGCTCTGCTCCTCACCTGCCCCAGTGACCCTTCTGGCCTCAGGTTCCTCATCAAAGCAGAAAAAAATAGATTCCAGGCCCAGAGAGGGTGGCGAGCTGCTCCCGGTCACACAGCCAGGGGGTTCCCCGGGAGCTGGGAACCGCAGTGAGATGTGATGGTAAACCCTCCCCCCATCATCAGGCGGGGTCCCTTTAACAACAGTGCAAAGTGAGCTTGGCACCTTGTCACTGTGCGTGGCTGCCTGGTGGCCTGGGTTGGCGTGTTGTCCTCTGTTCTGTGGCTTCACCTGGTTTCCCAGAGCCTTTCCCACCACCGCGATCCTCAGGGCTCGCGTTAAAGTCTGACTCATGGCATCCTAGGGACCCGCGGTGACTTCCCTCACCATGGCCAGTGGCTGGGGACGGCGCCTCTCAGCCCCTCCCTCGTCCACAGCACTGCTCCCACCTCTGGGGGCTCAGAGCTTTGCCTCCCTTTTGATTTGTCCCCGTCGGGATTCGCTTCCAGAACCTGGATTCTGGGTCTAGCCCGGGGGCAGGCCCAGCGCTGGGGACAGTTGGGCCACACACAGTTCCCCCTGCCCTTTACTCAGTGCCAGCAGCACCCAAGTTGTGACATTGGCAAATGTCCCCAGTGAGGGCAACATCACCCTCCGTGGAAGGTCACGGCATTCAGGGAGCGGGAAGAAACGGGCTGCCCGCGGCAATCAGAGATTCTCCAGAGTCAGAACAGAATCTGAGTAGGTCTGCGACAGGGAGTACTGAGCAGCAGAATGAGCACTAAGAGATGACCATGCTCAAATTAAGGCTTCACATCCTCAGGCCTCGGTTGCCATCTGTAAAATGGGAGCCATAATCATGACCACATGCAAGTTGGGGGCGTGAGGGCAGGAGCACCGCACGCCGTGCTGGCCACAGGAGGCCCTCCATCAGTGCCAGCCCCGTGGGTCTGCTGCTGGGTTTTCCATCTTGGCTTTTGCTGCTGCTGAGGACAGAAAGGTGGGGGCGTCCAGGGGACAGAGTGGCAAGGAAACCGTCCCTGTGCGCCCTTTCCCCAACCTGCTGCACCAGGTCCGTCCCTGGCTGTGCTGGAGGTCCCCAAATCCCACCCCCTCTGTCCGACATGGAGCGTCCTTGGGGTCCCACAGGCTCCTCTGGTATTCGGCTCCGGCGCGGGCTCCGTGAGGACTCAGGAGTGGGTGGCTCAGCGTGGGCTGTGGTCTGTGTCCCCAGGAGAAGTACGTGGAGGAGCTCGCAGCCGTGAGGCAGACCCTGCAGTCAGACCTGGAGACGTCCATCCGGCGGATCGCCGACCTGCAGGCGGCCCTGGAGGAGGTGGCGTCCAGCGACAGCGATGCCGAGAGGTAATGGGCTGGGGCCGGTTGGGGCTGGACACGGCAGGTGGGCGTCACCTCGGGGAGCCTCAGGTCTGCATTGGGCCTGGGGCCGTGGCTTCAGGGGGACCCACAGGCCTCAGGGGCTGGAGGTGTGGCTGGCCTGCTGGGATGGGGACAGGCGGGAGCTACCCCACGAGTCTCCTTGTCACCCCTGAGTCCATCTGGTGCAGCTTGCCGAGCCCCAGGCCAGGGCACGTGGCAGACAGTGATCTGGGGGAAGCTGTCGCCCAGTGAGTTCCAACCCCCTCATGTGCACAGTGACCGAGTTCCATTAGGATGAACAGTAAATGACCAACAGGTGGTCATTCTTGACCGATGGATTCGAGGTGTCTACCCAGTGCCCGCCCGTGGGGTTGTGGGAGCTGAAGGACATCGTGGACGAGAGTCAGGGAGGACAGTGCTGGGGACACAGTGTGAGCTGAGCTCCTGCAGACAAGGGGGGCCACTCCACAGAAGGAGCTCCAAGAGGCAGATGTAGAGGGCAAGGGTTGGGAGGCCACCCAAGGTCAAGGTCAGCACCTCTGTCCTTCCTCAGAGGATAGCGTGCTTCCTGCCACAGGCTGTGGGTCAGCACTCGGTGAAAGAGCCCGCCGTTCCCCAGGCCGTCCACCCTGCGGGTGGCCAAAGCGTCATCTTCCCAGGCGCTGCCCGACCATCTCAGCTGTCCTTACCACAGCTGCCCATCTGGCTGCCCATCTTGGCCCCATCCCACCTCCATGGCAGCCCAGGGAGCAGGGGAGGTTTTCTTCGCCTAGCTTTGCACTAGGAGCCTGTAGATCGCCCAATACTTGCCAGCCACTGGCCACCAGCCACCGGCCACCAGCCACCCACAGGCAGGCTGCACTGAGTCTCACCCCTCATCTGCAAAGTGACCCTCCTTCCTGGTCTTTCCCTCGGCTGGTTGTGCTGCAGCCGGAGTGGCCAAACCTCAGACCTTGGGATGCCACCTTCTGTCCCTGGGAGGACCCTGTTCTCAAGGTCAAGGGCACACGGCCCAGTAGCAGAGCCTGACCCAGGGCTGCTGTCACCTCCTTCGCCTCCTCCTGTCAGGGGGAGCAGGGGCTGCTCTCCTGCTGCAGGTGTGGTGCGGCCCCGGAAGGGAGCCCGAGAGCGCCGGCAGCCAGCTCTGGTTACCCGTGGGAGGGAGCAGACACCTCTGTCCAGGAAGACCTGTGTCACCAAAAAAGAAACCAAACCCAACCAAACCCAAAACACATTCCAACACTGGAGGACTTGCTTTATCTTCCCCCAAGTTTGTTTGCATTTTCTAAAACTTGCAGGATGAACGCCCATACGCACCCCTGGCCATGTTAGAGCCACGTTAGGAGATTTTGCTCCTACAAGTTACAGACTTTGAACCCCTTATTTTGATTGATTAATTAATTAATTTCTGGTATCGGGGATTGAACTCAGAGGACCTCGACCCCTGAGCCACATCCTAGCCTTATTCTGTGTTTTATTTAGAGACAGGGTCTCACTGAGTGGCTTAGGGCTTCGCTGTGGCTGAGGCTGGCTTGGAATTCACGATCCTCCTGCCTCAGCCTCCCGAGCTGCTGTATCGTGCGCCACTGTGCCCGGCTTCAGTGCCTAATTCTAGAAAGTCTTGCAGTCCTGGGCTGGTCCTGGCTACTTGGAGAGCTGTCACCTCCAACTCTCCCAATAAAGATGCCCGTGCTGGGCAGCAGTGTAGCAGATGCCATGTGGATCTGAAACCTCATGTTCTGAATACAGAGCGTGGCCTCAAGTCTTCACTTAATGCAAAAGGGACTTCCGAGCATATCACTGTCCCCTGCTAGTTTGCACAGCCGCCAAGCTGCAGGTGAAATAGCAACCAGGGACGTTGCCGTGGCTGTCAGCTCAGGACTCCATTTAGGATCCCCCTCCACCACCTACTTCTGCAATTACAAGGCCTTTGTCCATGGGGCTTGCTGGGCGCCGGGCGGCTGTTCCGTTAATGGAAACTCCAGAGCATTTGGATTCATGATAAGGGGAATGAGTGGCTCTGGGTCCTGGGATCTCTGGCCAGTGCGAGACATCTCAGCCATTTCCCAAATGCACAGCGGAGGTTTGCTTTTGTAACAATTGAAGGTGACGAGGACGAAAGACGGTGGGAGAGGCAGAGGGGCAGCCCAGTGTGGGGACCCGGCAGAGGGCATGAAGGAGAGCGGGGTTACTTCAGAGTCTGCCTTTAGGCCTTGGGGGGACCTGCCCTCACCTCGTCCTGTAGAGACCCCAGACCTGCCTCTCCTCCAGCGCACCCTTCGCTCTGGTGCATCTCTTCTGGGTTCCAGCTCTGGGACCCAGGAAGCAGCCTCAACTCGAGATTCCTGTCGGCCTTTCGTGCTCTTCTGCCTCTGGGACCTCAAATCTTCCTCCCTTGGGGCTTCTGACTTACCTTCCTTGGCTGGGTCTGTAACTTCCACACAGTCCCTCCAGTGGGAAGGGACCTCATGTGGGGCTCAGGGGGCCGTAAGGTGTGGAGGGACTGCTGCCCACCAGGCCCTGTGCGTGGAAATGCCAGGGCAGGGTGCAGGACGGTGGCAGTCGGAGGCGGGGAAGAGCTGGGGAGGCCGTGACTCCATCTCTCTGACCCTCGGTCTCTTCATCTTTAAGACAGATGAGTAACAAGAAGTGAAAATATACAGCTCCTTAGCAGGGTACCTTGTGCACCGGGGAGGCTCGCCCCCAGCCGCGTTCATTCATTCATTTGATGAATCCTGACCAAGTGCAGGCCAGATGCCCTCCTGGGTACTTGAGTTGTTCCACTGGCTTCTTGTCATCATTACTGCAGATGAAGAGGCATCGGGCAGCTTCCCTAAACCCAGGCAGAAGCTCGCATTCAGGCCGTGGCTCAGATGCTGGCTCAGCTGCTGAGGAACAGGGATGAGCTCAGGACGGAACTGCCTCTGTGGGGCCTGCATTCCGTGTGTGTGTGTGTGTGTGTGTGTGTGTGCCCATCTGTGGATATAGGAATGAATAAGCAGCTCAGGAGGCTGAGGTAGGAGGATCAGGAGTTCCAAGCCAGCCTCAGCCACAGCGAGGCCCTAAGCAACCCAGTGAGACCCTGTCTCTAAATAAAATACAGAATAGGGCTGGGGACGGGGCTCAGTGGTGGAATGATTCTGAGCCCAATCTCTGGTACAAAAAAAAAAAAAAAAGAAAAGGAAAAAGTCAGAAACATGAAACCAAACAGGGCAGGAGTCCCAAGCCCCGCCCCAGGCTAGTTCTCGGGAAGCATTTCCCACTGTCCTTGTGCGGCCGGTGGCCTGGCTCAAGGCCTCAGTGTGGGTTAGAGAGTGAAACCCAGCATCGATTTCAAATCTCCTATCCCAGGAATGGGAAAACCAGGTGGGGAGTTGCCTGCGCAGGAGTTTCAATACATTTCAAAGAATCAACACTCACAAATGCACGCTGTCCCTCCGCAGACCAAGTCCACAGATCAGCAACTGCGAAAAGAAGTCCGAGTGGTTCTAGGTTGTAGATACACCGTCCAGAGCTGCCCCAGCCTCTGCCCCTCAGTGCCAGCCGGGATGCTTCCCCACTTGGCATCTCCACAATGACCTGGGTCCCCCCTCCCTACCGGGGATTGAACTCAGGGCCCTCGACCACGGAGCCCCACCCCCAGCCCTATTTTGCATTTTATTGAGAGACAGGGTCTCCCTGAGCTGCTTAGGGCCTCGCTGTGGCTGAGGCTGGCTTGGAACTCCTGATCCTCCTGCCTCAGCCTCCTGAGCCGCTGGGATGACAGGCGTGGGCCACCATGATCTGGGTTTTCAATTGTCCCTTTCCTGGAGTAACAGGTCTGGATTGGGTCCGAGGGATGGGTTTGTGATACTTCTCCAAACTGAGCTCCATTGGGATTCAGACCCACTCGAGGGCAGAGAGGAGCTCCAGCTCCAGGTGAGGTTCCCTGAGACACCTGTTCAAATTAGGAACCGTCACACGGGGCCGTGTGTGGAATCGGGCCCGAGTGCAGCAGGCCTTCCCGCCTGGACATGTGGCCTCATGCTCGGAAGGCCAGGTGGCGGTCTCATGCTGCCTGCAGCGGGGCGGGGGTGTGTTGTGACTTGGACTGCGGCTCCAGCCTCCTGAGATTAATGGAGGGGTGCTTTAAGTGGGTCCCCCAGGCCTGGAGCGAGCGCATTATCCACGGAGGGCACTGTGCTGCCTGGCACACTGGCCCCCTCTATCCCTGGCCCAGGGTCTGCGGCCGCCCTGTGTCGCACCGGCTGGGAGTTGGGTGGGTGCGGAGAGGTCCATGGTGCCCTCTGACCTCTGGGTCCGCTCACAGCACACAGTTCTAGCTGGGTCAACGGGAGATGAAGGTTCTGGAAAAGCGTCCTCCATTGCCGGCTCGAGAGTGAGCCGGACCTTTCCCAGCACACGTTCTTTCATAAGCTGGCTAAAATTGGGAGCACGCGTCGAGAGGTCTGGGCCTAACTGGAGCTGGTGGCTGCACCTGGGGACACACTTCTAAGTTGTCGTATTCACAGATGGACCCACACAGAACGGTCCCCTGCTTCGTGGCGGGGTGGCCCTGGGAACACCGAAGGCCCCTTGTGACAACTCTTCCTGCTGGTTCCCCCCCCCCCAGGAGAGTGGGCATGCCCAGGCCCGGGGCAGAGCGTGAAAGGCTTGTGCGTGGACCTAAGAAGGTGCTGACCTGGTCCAGGGAGCCCCGCAGGACCCTGGTGCAGAGACACACGTTTAAACGCTGCCACCCGGGGACCTGGCCTTCTGAGCTGATCCCTAGCCAGACGCCAGCTGATGGGATGCACAGGGCTGGAGCTGCAGAACAACAGGCATCAGGCTGCGGCATCCCAGGGAGGGACCGTAAGCTGAATGACGGGCACTTCTCGGGTGGCCTTCCCAGGTGCCAGGTCCTCGGCTACCTGTTCAGCGTACCCGGCGCCCACGATGACTTTCTGAGGTTCCTGTCACTGCCAGATGACAGATGAGGAATCTGGGGCTGGAGGAGTCAGGAACTTTGTCACCAAGGACACAGAAATGAGAGAGCCAACTTGGGTTTTCAGGCCGACCTTGTCACCCAGCTTCTAAGAGGAAGCTCCTCTGTCCTGTAAAACAGACCCTGTTTGCTCCTTTCCCTTGTCCAGGTCTAAGTGCTCGGCCCAGCCCTGGCCTGTGTGTCACCCAGGAGACAGCAATCCCTGGGCTCCTGCCGAGGCCACATTTGCATTCAGACTGCAGGTGCCTGGCGAAGGCTCACCCCCGAGGAAGATGTCGGAGACCTTTAATCAATTACGCTGCCGATTGTCAGTCCTCTGTTTACAAATTCTTGGCCCAAGGACCTTGTTATTATTTTTTTTTAAAGCCATGTTCTCTCAGAGACAAGGAAACACTGCTCACCAGTCAGGAGAGGAGGGGTCCAGTCCCAGGTGCCACCAAATGGGTCAGTGCCACAGATAGGTCAGCTGCCCTTTCTGGCCTTGCTTGCCCACTTGACAGATAGCAATCAAGGGACGCCTCTGTGTTAGGACTTAGGGAGACAAGGAGACTCCACCTGCCCCACTGAGCTGGTACCCGAGAGACTCTTCACATAATGAAGGGGTCGACAGATTTCTAACACCCTTTTTTTTGCAGGGGGTGTGCCAGGGATTGAACTCAGGGACACTCCACCACTGAGCCCCGTCCCAG
The DNA here is from genome assembly GCF_001458135.2 of Marmota marmota marmota. Classification (NCBI taxonomy): domain Eukaryota; kingdom Metazoa; phylum Chordata; class Mammalia; order Rodentia; family Sciuridae; genus Marmota; species Marmota marmota. The sequence continues at coordinate 3,394,581 of NW_026000130.1, read as the reverse complement.
CCCTGTTCTGTGTTTTATTGAGAGACAGGGTCTCACTGAGCTGCTCAGGGCCTCGCTGTGGCTGAGGCTGGCTTGGAACTCTCGATCCTCCTGCCTCAGCCTCCCCAGCCGCTGGGATGACAGGCGGGTGCCAGCCTCCACGCCTGGCTTTAACACCCTCTTTTAAATAGAAACCACTTGGCTTTTTACACCAAAGCAAACTCGTACAGAATGTTCCAGCCTAGGCTAAGATGCAGCTGAGGATGAGACTGTAACAGGGAGGAAACCCGGGCTGATTTCTCCTCCCTGATTCTTCTCCCTGCCCCCTCAGGCCCAGTAGTGAGTCCCAGCACCTGGGGACACTGCTGTGCCCCATGTGGTAAAAGCCCAGTACCTGCTGGGACCAGTGACCCATGACTTGTCCCAAGTCAGCGTGGTGGCTGTTTCTGCAGGAGCAGACAGAGCCCTTCCTCCTGCCCAGGCCCCCCCTGCACACCTCCCCATGAAGGTGTCAGGTGGCTTCCACAGTTACTCACTCACCCAGGGAATGGGGACACCGTTCCCAGGGGCTCACTTAGTTAGCCTCCAGCCGTGCTCAGTGCAGCCTCCTTGTTTCAAACACGACTCTGTTTGGCTGGAGACTTCTCACCTGGCGGATCACGTGGGGTCCAAGCTGGACGCCACCTTGGCTCTGGACGACATTCCCTCTGCGTGGGTAGACAGACCACCTGGCAGCCCTTGGCCTCTGCCCCGGAGCCTCTGCCCCGAGTCAGTGATGCAAGTTCACAGGCAGATGGAAGAGGGGCGCGGCCCCTGGGAAATGTGGGTAGACAGGCTGCTCCTCCAGCAGCTCCTTGAACTTGTCCTTATGGTGGGCTCATTTCCAAAGGCATAGCGTAGGAGGGCATGAGTGTGGGATGCTCAGCACCTTTTCTTTTCGTATAAGATTGACCCTTTAGAGATTTTGCCTTTGATTGATTGATTGATTGATTTTGGGATACTGGGGATTGTACCCAGGGGTGCTTAGCCACTGAGCCCCAGCCCCAGCCCTTTTTCATATTTGATTTAGAGACAGGGTCCGTCTAAGCTGCTTAGGGCCTCACTAAGTGGCTGAGGCTGGCTTGGAGCTCGGGATCCTCCTGCCTCAGCCTCCCGACCCAGTGGGATTTCAGGCGTGGGCCACCCGCCCCTGGCTGGCTTTGCTGTTTTGTTTTCTTTTTCAACGATAGTTGAACAACGCGCTGATGGGTTGAGTCTGCTCCTGCTTGTTCACCATGCGGGACACTGGCCCGGCCAGCTCAGATCTGCCTGTTAAGACCGAAACCAGAACCGAGACGGGACCCTGTAGTAGAGTCCCCGGGAACCAGAAGGCAGATCCCAAAGGAGGAGCACTTACTAAGGGGACATTTGCAAGGCTGTGAGGTGGCCAGGGAGGCCTGGGGATGGACCCGGAAGCACCAGGGGTCAGCAGCAACTGCCATCAGGGCTGAAGGGGCCAGAGAGGGACCCAGGGGGAAGGGAAGGGGGAGGGGCGGGGAGGGGAAGGAAGTGGGCAGAGAGGAGGGGGAAGGGGAAGGGGGAGGGAAGGGGCAGGGAGAGGGGCTGCTGGCAGGAGGGCTGTGGCCTTGGGTGGAAGGACACGGCCAGCACCAGGAGATGCCTGGAAGCCATGCCCGAGAAGGAAGGCGCGCGTCCTCTCCTCCGTCCTGCCCNGAAGGAAGGCGCCGCGTCCTCTCCTCCTCCTGCCCTCCGCCCCAGCCAGGTCCTCCGCTGGTTGAGGCCCAGGGGAGGCCACGGGGACGGGGAGCCCACCAACGAGGTTCCGGGAACCAGCGCAGGCGCTTGGCATAGCAGGGTGGGACCATGAGGGACCCCGGGAGGCCGCGCAGCAGGGTGGACAGTGCCCACACGTGCGTCCCCAGCGCCGGGGGAGGAGCCTGCGCAGGGTGGGGTCTGAGCCCTGCGCTCCTGGAGGGTGGCCAGTGGCCAGGACTTAGCCCCAGAGCGCCTCGGCCAGCTGTGGGACGACAAAGGCTCCCGAGGAGGGTTGTGAGGAAGGTCCCCAGGGCCCACGACAGGACGCCTGTGGATTCGGCCCGTCGCTGTAGTCACTGACCCGTTTTGTGCTGGGCTCCGGGAGCCCCTCCTGACGGCGGCTGGTCCGCCCGAGCTCTGGGCTGAGCCCTGGGGCTGTCAAGACGAATAAGACTCATGCTTGACCCAGAAGGGACATTGCAGTCTGGAGGGCACAGGGCATGTAAATAGAAGCCCCTGCGGGTCCCAGGTCTTGAGGGCAGGGACCAAAAAGCAGTGCGGGCGTCCCTCAGAGGAAATGACCAGGACCTCCAAGGAGGGAGGCACCCAGATCCCAGCAGAGGAGGCAGGGGTCTGGGGCTTGGTGGTGTGAACGGTCAGGACCTTAATAGGCCCCACAGATCTGGGGTGACCCGAGACAAAGGTGCCCAGCTCCTGTCTCTACAACCGAGACCCCAGGGCTGGGCGCGAGACCCTGTGGGAAGCGCATCTGCTGAATGGAAGGAGTCTCCTCACCGGGGGCTGCGGGGGAATTGGTTCAGGAACCTCCCACAGCGCCCCAGGAAGCTGTCCTGCCCCCTGTCTAATTTGCTGGCCTCACAAAGAACCTAGAACAAATGGCCTGCTTGCTGCAGTAACGATGCTATTAATAACAGCTGTGCTGGTTGTACTTTTAAAAAGTAGAGGGGATGGCTGCTACCATTTAATTAGCACTGTGTGTTTGCCAGGATCCACGCTGAGAGCTTTATATGGGCTATTTCACTTACTTGCTCCAGAACTCTGGAGGCAGAGCCCTGTTATTAGCTACATTTCACAAAGGAAGACGCTCAGAGAGGGCAGGTGGCTTCCCCAAGATCACACAGCAACAAAGTTTGGAAGTGGGATTCCACCCCCAGCACATCTACTGTTAAAAACCAATTCCCTGGCCCCTGGCAACACAAGAATAACACACCCTTTCTTGTGCTTCTTTCTAGTGTGCAGACAGCAGTGGATTGTAGCAACGGCGGCAGGAAAGAAATGTAAGTTGAATCCCAAGTAGAGATGAGCAGCTTACAGAAGTGAGCCCCTGGCGTCTCTGTGCAGTTCACTTGAGAAACAGCCCCACCTGCTTGGAAAGAGATCACCAAAGCTGGACTTCACAGTTTCATATAGACCGAGAGCAGCCGGTGCCTTATCTCACCATGTCCCCAAGCACCTTCCGTGGCTCCCCATTGTCCAGAACAGACTTTTGGGTGGATGTTTGTGTTCTGCACATTTTGACCTTACCTTTCCATGTCACCCATGCCTCAACCTTTAAGGACCCCCATACCTATGTGTATCAAAAATTTCTTCCACTGAAAATGTCTTTCTGCAGTTTCTGTGTGGCCAGGTCCTGACCTCCACTACCACCACTTGGGACCTTCCTTGTGTCCCCAAGAAGCAAATCAAGGCTCCCTACTGAGCCAATCTTAGCCTCTCTTCTCTATCCCTCCCTACAGTTCTGGTCATTTCTCCTTTATTCTGTAGTTACTTAATGAGATGTGTTTCCACTCTGCTTGGCTAGAGTCTTGAGGGCAGGGTCAATGTTGAGTCCATGGGGACTGGTACAGAGTGTCCATGACAACGTGTGCGCACGCACACACGCACGCACACACACTCACACAATTTCCTGGTTCACCAACCAGGACATAATTATTGAGTATCTGTGTAGACCTCTCCCTGGGCCGTTTTCAGAATCACAGAGCACAGAGTAAAATCCCCAGTTCACAACCACATTCCAGTTAAGATAAGGAGTTAAACCTGCCACATTTTCTATTTCACGGACATCTTATTTGGTATAAAATTCAATGCCAAGTCAAGTACAGTGGCCCACACCTGTCATCCCAGCAGCTCGGGAGGCTGAGGCAGGAGGATCGTGAATTCAAAGCCAGCCTCAGCAACAGCGAGGCCCTAAGCAACTCAGTGAGACCCTGTCTCTAAACAAAATGCAAAATAGGGCTGGGGTGGGGCTCAGTGGTTGAGGGCCCCTGAGTTCAATCCTTGATACCCCCAAAAAAATCTGTTTTGGAGCATGTTTCTCCCCAAGGAAGAGTGCAGAGGTCAGTAACATGGGCGTTGGAAATGAAAGGAGCAGGGCTTAGACCTCGATGTCATCAACTAGCTGGACGACCTTGACTGAGACCCAATTTGGCCCCTGCAGACCCCACGACTCCCATCTATATGCTGGGGACGGCCCTGACTCCCACCCCTGAGGGACGATGCACAAGGTCCTGCCTGGCTTGTGCTTTGGAGCAAAGGTCTAGTTATTGGGGGTTCCACGGTTGTCATTGTGACACAGAGTCCTGTGTTCTGATTGTAGAGACAACTTCTCCGTCATCAGCTCCCAGCCAGAGGGCAGTCTGCAGTCCTGGCTGAGCTGTACTCTGTCCCTGGCCACAGACACCGCGAGGAGCCCCTCTCGACAGTCAGCCGTCAGCAGCTACACCCTCAATGCCAGGTAAGAGTGTCACCTGCTGCCGCTGGTTGGCTGACAGCCCCGAATCCCATTTGCAAGGTTGTCCTTCAGGTCTTCCGGCCTCAGCAAGGACAGCCTTGGTCCTAACAGTCTGAGGCATTCCCCTGTCCCTTCCTGACTGTGTGACTCTCTGGGTCTCCTCTTCCTTTACTCTCAACCATGAATTAAGGTCATATCCACTGACTCAAAGGGTCGAAATGAAGAGGATCTGTTGCCAACCTCTCCAAAGCATGGTTTTCTGATTATTGTAAATAGTAGTGTGAACTTTAAAATATTAATAGTTATTATTACAGTTGACTTCTACTTAAGACATGATAGTTTTCCATTTATAGATAGTTACAGTTTTAAAATTTTTTTTGTTAAAAAAAAATAGTTACTTAAGTGTTTCATTTTAGCCAGGCACAGTGGCGCATGCCTGCAATCCCAGGGGCTTGGGAGGTTGAGGCAGGAGGATTGCAAGTTTGAGGCCAGCCTCAGCAACTTAGTGAGGTACTTAGCAACTCAGCAAGACTCTGTCTCTAAATAAAATATTAAAAAGGGCTGGGGATGTGGCTCAGTGGCTGAGCACCCTGGAGTCAATCCTCAGTACCAAACAAACAAAAAACAACAAAAAACTTTGTGCTTTGTTTTTTATTGTCGTTTGTGAGGGGGAGTGGCTATAGAGAAAAGAAACTAAAGCCAGGTGCCGTGGTGCACACCTGCAGTCCCAGGAGGCTGAGGCAGGAAGATTTCTTGAGTCTAGTTGAGACCAACCTGGGCAATATACTGAGAATTAAAAAAATAAATAAATAAAAGAAGGAAGAAAGAAAGAGAAAAGAGAAAGTTGAGCTGGATGGTTTTTCATTTTATTGGGAGACAGGACCATATCGGTTTCATGCTACCCATGCCGGTCCTCTTGACACTGGCCACGATAACATGCTCATGGGCCCACAGGATGGCCCGGAGCGGGCTCCCCGACAGACTGGCCCCCCGGGGTGCACCCCTCCTTGAATGAATTAAGTCCACCCTCCCTCGGCTTCCAGCCCCATTTCTCTGAGTCTGCCTGGTTTTCCCTCTCCAGGGCGACCCTCTTGTAATCAGGGCTTCATGGCCTTAAATCAGGAATCACGGATTAAGCAGATGCACGATTAAGATGACGTGCACAGGTCTCCCTAACCCAGGGCCCAAGAGATAGACAGAAAGAAGAGTCAGAGGCCAACGGGGGCCCAGGCCACCCTTCTGACTCGAGCCTCGTTTGCTCTGAAGCAGGGTCTCTCTCGACCAAAAGAGGGGGCAGGGGTTCACGCTGCCCCTTGGGCATGTTCAGCAAATGGCAAATGCCTGGCCCACATCTGGTTAATCCTAGACGGAAATATTTGAGGTAGAAAATGTCAGTGCACCCCTTTAAGCAGGGGGAATCTGGGGATGATCTGATTTTGCTGATCATCCTTTCGACCTCGGTCTCCCCTGCCCACAGTGCATGAGGCAGCAGAGGCAGAAGTGGGGTGGCCAGAGGAGAAAACCGATGCTCCGTCACATGAGGTGCAAGTTTCATAATCATATTACAGTAGGGTGCCCAAGAAGGACCCATAACCCGTGGCTTACACCTTACGCACCTATTTGCATGAGAGACAGTGGGTGTGGGGTGGTTTCCATGCACCGTCTAAAGTCAGAGCATCTGGAGTCCAATCTTTTATTTGCGGATCCACAGCTGTGTGATTTGGGGCAAATTGCTTAACCTCTCTGTTGGTGCCTCCTCGTGGATCAGTCGGGGTTGTGGTCAGGGTAAATGTGGGGATGTTCATGGTGTTCTGTACCCAGAGCCTGGTGCCTAGGACATGCTCAGCTAATTAGCTGCTTTAGAAGCATGATCACCTCCTGAATGCTCAGAGCAACGCCAGGAGGTGGATGTCATCACTCACCTGTTAGGAAGATCGTGAGACTCCGGGAGGCCCGAGCAACTGACTCTGCATTGGTCTGAGCCAGCTCCTCTGCCACCCCTCAGCGAGGGTGGGTCCTCAGCAGCCCATCTCCATGCCTCCTCCCCCTGCCCTGCGTTCTCCCTCCAGGTCCTGGGGGCAGACCCAGCGAGTGAAATTGCCTGCACCTAGAACCACGGAGGGTCAGGGGGCAAACGAGACACTTGGACACTTGTAAGAAGGAACTCCTTGTCTCTCCTGGGGACATGTCAGTGTCCCAGGGGCTGGCTTACAGTCTGTGCTCAATAAAGGTTTGGTGAATGGATGATTATCATAGCAGTAAGGCTAGAGTAGAAATGGGAACCTTATTTAGCCATAGCTCGGTAGCCATTGTGGCTCAGAGAGGGTGGATGGTTGGCGCAATGTCACACAGCAAGTAAGTGGAAGAGTTAGGATTTGAACCCCTGATGAAGCCTGTATTTGGATTTGCCCCACTACCATGGCTCTCTGATGTTTATCCAGGTGTTGGACTGATCACCTGGCAGAGTGTGTGGGTCAATCTGTCCTGTTACTAAAAGTGTTTAAGGAATGCTATTTAGCATTCAACATTCAGCAGAAGAGGTTGATTCAGGGCCTACTGTGTGCCAGGGCCCATGGCGAGAAGCCCTGATCATTGTGAACCTTTCCTTTGAATTATAATTAAAACCAGAATTCGAGACATTCTGAGTTGGAAAGAAGCATCGGGCTTCTCTAGTCCAAAGTGCTCATCACAGAGATGGGAGAGCTGAGGTCTGCAGAGGGCGGATCTCACCTGAATAGACAGTGATCACTGCCCAGGGCCTCCACCTCCAGCTCTGTGAGTTGCACAAGTTGCACAAGTCCTCTTGTGAGGACTTCCTCCCTCCAGAGCGTAAAGTAAAGTGCAGGTAAATGTTGAAAAATGGAAATGCTGATTGCCCTGATTTGATCACTACGTGTTATAGGCGTGTATTGAATGATCTCACCAGACCCCAAAATATGTAAAATCAAAATTAATTTTCTACAAAATTTTTTCCTTCCTTTCCTTTTCCTTTATTAGTATTATTTTTTAATTTTTGCAGTACTGGGGATTGAACCCAGGGCCTCACACTTGCTAGGCAGGTACTCTACCACTGAGCCACATCCCCAGCCCTTTTTATTTTAATGTGAGACAGACTCTCACTAAGTTGCTGAGGCTGGCCTCAAACCCATGATCCTCTTGCTTCAGCCTCCCAAATAGCTGGAATACAGGGGTGGGCTACTATGCCCAGTTCTTCAAATACATTTCTAGTGGGCTCTCATTTCAGGATTCCAACATGGCCACACTGTACAGAATTTCAACTCTTTTTTGTTCTGAATCCAAACCTATCATGCCCAGTTTCAGAGAAATATTTATAGCTAGATTCAAAATGTCTGAGCTTTAGAATGAAATCTCCACTGGGGTCAGGGATGGGGGGATTCAATGATATCATAGCATAAATACCATTACTATGATAATGAGAAGAATATTGGATTTAAGGAAAACTAGTAGAGTTACCACTCTTCTAAAAGAAAAGCGTTGGACGAGGTAAAGAAAGGATAATTACAAATCTGTATCTCAAGATAAAGGAATTAATTTCTTTCTTCATATAAATGAAATGATTTCCCGATTCATAACATGACATGAAGTTGAGGTACAATTCATTTTATGTTCCACTCATGCCTGGGTAGGTGATCATTGCTCCCAGCATACTCAGTAGTATTATGAATAAAAAAGAAATTAAAATAGAAGACTAAAATCCTCTTGGCCAACTCTCCAATCTTAGCTCCCTTTCCACAGGGATCAGCCATCTTCTGTTTGGAGCGCACCCTTCCACACCTCTCTCTATGTAATTATGTCAGGTATATGCACTTGTAGCAAAGGGCATATCGTTTGGCTTTTAAAATCATAAATTATATGATGCTATTTTATGTATACTATTTCTGAATTCTGATGGTGTGTTTCTTTCCCTTCACAATGTATCTTGGAGATCTTTGCTTACCAGTACACTAAAGCCCATCTTATTCTCTTAAATGCCTGCAAAATCCGAGCGCAGTGGCACATGCCCATAATCCCAGCAGCTCGGAAGGCTGAGGCAGGAGGATCGTGAGTTCAAAGCCAGCCTCAGCAACTTAGTGAGGCCCTAAGCAACTCAGTGAGACCCTGTCTCTAAATCAAATATAAAAAGGGCTGGGGATGGGGCTCAGTGGTCAAGTGCCCCTGAGTTTAATCAAAAGAAAAAAAGAAACTTAAATCCTTGCCAAAGATCTCAAGGTTGGTCCTGCTTTGCTGAACTGTAGGTCTTCATATTTCACTTTCAGGAGCTTTCCAGATCTTTCCTATAAATCTGTCAGGCTTCAAGAAACACGCGTCCCCAGGCACCTGGGCGAGTGGTTCTCCAGGTCACAGGGCGTCCGAGTGTTCAGTTGGTGCAGAGCTTGCCAAATGAGCCCAGCATCCTCCCTGCTAGGAGACTCGGTGGAGGGGCAGAGCAAAGAACTGGGAGGTGTGTGTCCTTGTGTCACCTGGCGCATGGCCGGGCCCCATAGACGAGCCTCTAGGTTCTTTCCAGTTTGACTGAGAAAGAAGGTCACTTTAAAAACAGAAGAGAGTGGAAGGCAGTCTCCTGCCACGGCCTGAACTCACAGCCCGCATTATTTATCAGAAGATGTCAGCCCCAGAGAAATACACCCAGCCCCGTGATTTACCGCTCAGCCGCCGCAGCTGCCGCTGAGAGATGCAGGTGCTTCTGGAGACGGAGACACTCAATTACCTCTGTGGCCCCTGGGGATGGCATTTATGGGCTTGGTGGTGGCAGCTAAAGTTTGTTCAGGGGGCTCTGTGCGCCTGGTGGCAGGTGGTACCAGGGCTGCCCAGGGTTGGCACGCCCCTGTCCTCCAGCCCCACTGAAGCCGCGGGCTCTCTGATCCCTCCCAGCCCCGCAGGTTTCCAAGGGGACAATGGGCCTGACTCGCTGAGACTCCCATCCGCGGCCCCAGCCGTGGTCCCACAGGGCGTCAGGGCCTGGGCTGATAGCTTGACCCGACTCTGCAGGATGCTCCCTGGTCAGCTGCTGGCCGCATTTGATGGGACAGTTAACACTCCAGCCCACCCAGGGACCTGCGTCTCCTGCAGCCCAGTTGTTCTTTCTGGATGTATCATGGATACCACGGGGTCCTCCCCATTTTCTGAGGTGGGGTGGGGGTACCGGGATTGAACTCGGGCCCTTGACCACTGAGCCCCATCCCCAGCCCTATTCTGTGTCTTATTGAGAGACAGGGTCTCACTGAGCTGCTTAGGGCCTCCCTGTGGCTGAGGCTGGCTTTGAACTTGTGATCCTCCTGCCTCGGCCTCCCCAGCCGCTGGGATGACCGGTGTGGACCACCCCACCCGGCCAAACTCTCCATCTTAAACTCCATCCTCTGTACGGCCTGGCTGAGTTGCTTCTTCTTCCCTTCACATCCAGACTTCTCCAAAGGGAGGTCCACAGTCACCGTGTCCCTGTCTCTCTCTGCCTCAGTCGACCACGCCCCAGAGCCCGCCCTCACCAGCGCATCCAAACTTTTCCCATGACCTCAGAAGTTCCCAAGACACCAACCAGGGGGCGTTCTCCGGTCCTTGGCTTCCTCTGACTTCTTCCCAGCCTGGCTGCGGTCAAACTTCTTGAAACTTTTTGCTTGACCTCAACATGTCCGTCCTTTGGGGCTCCTCAAACTCATTTCCCAGGCTCTTCCCGCCCGACCCCCCAAAAGCGAGGGTGCCCAGGACTCTGCCCTCGCTCACCTGGCTGCTCCTCTCTCCACCTGAGGGCAGGCAACTGTCTTGTGATCTGCATCCCCAGATGTGAGCAAGTGACCCCCCCAAATCTGGACCACTCGCTCTTGGCTTCTCCCGAGTTTTGAAGGGGTCTGTCTGAGCTGAAGGTGGTCACTGGTCGCCTGCTGCGGTTCTCGCTGACACTTCCTGTCCTCTTTGATCTGCTGGGGAAGCTCGTCTCCCCGACCTGTGTCATCATTATGATGGGAGGGGGCCTCTGTCACCCCTGAAGCCCCTCAAGCTGGGGATCTTGGGTCACCCCAGCCTGCCCTCCCTCCCTGCCATTCCCAGAGTCAACGGGTCCCTCATCTGGATGACTCTGCTCCCCTGGGGACCCTGGGATTCAGGAATTCACCGCAATCCTGGGTCGGGGTCTCTCACCAGCCTCTCTGCTTGGCTTCCCACAATCTTTCTGAGGCAGCAAGATGGTGGCCAACGACCCCAAGCTCAGGCCTGTGCCACTCTGGGTCCGATGGCATAGGAGATCTCTCTCTCTTCTCAACAGTTCCCCCACACCCCAAGCCCAGGTAAGTCCGTGTCCTTCACAGAACCAGTCAGAAGGGACCAAGGGAGCGAGAGCACCTCTCACCCCAGGACTCAAGTCATGGTTCTCACCTGTTCTGGGAGACGGGGAAAGTCCCAGGAGACCACCGGACATGGGGGCAGGAGGGGCTCCCCAGAGGATTATGGGCACCTTGACTGAAGCAGAATATTACTAGGTGGATAACAATGGGGAGCCCAGCTCCTCCCCTCCCCCAAGGGGAAGAGGAACTATGAGGACAGACCTAGCACCGGTTCCGAGTCCCCGTCGGGTAGCCTAGGGAAACCCAAACAAAAGCGAGGGTCCCGGTCAGAGACTTCATTTATGCCTAGATTCCGGTGGCCCGTCTTGTCACCGCATCATTAGCGGGGCTGCGATTTGATCTGGCCGCCCAGCCTGGCTCTCGAGTCGCTCTTGGACTTGCCCATCCTGCAGTGGGAGCGTGGAGATTATTGTATAAATCATTCTCACTCACATAATCATCGTGATTTTAATTACTGTGCTATCTTCGCTGATTACTGTTGTATGTATCATTTGCTTTGGTGCCGATTTCACACAACTGCTCTCCGTCGGGCTAAAAGATGGTGTGACAACTTTTTCTTTGCTGGGGAAAATTTCCTTTCCGTAAACACGTTGAGCCTCTACTCCTGGCTTTGAGGTTCTTGGTTGAAGAGAGAAAGATCTAGATCCCACCGCCAGACCTGTTGGTTTTAATTTGGTGCAAGGCTGACTTTAATTCGTGAAAAGGTCCAAATTGCAGGTATTGTTGTTGTTGTTTTTCTTTCTTTCTTTTTCTTTTTTTTTTTAGATAGAGTTGTATTACTCTCAAGGAAAAGCAGTTACTCTCCACCAAGCGTGAAGCCAGGCGTGGGTCATGTGAGGGCTGCTTAAATGATTAGATAGGACCACTTTGTAATTAGCTCATTAATTATGTGAATGTGAATGGTGGCACTTAGCCGTTGAAAACAGCCTGTTCTCAAAATAGGTTAAGCAGCCTCCGCTAATCTTCTTTCAATAGTACATTTATTTACGGGTCTCTGCCTTCTCGGAACCAAAGCTCAGGATCCTCTTAATCCATCTTGAATATACTTCATGAAAGGACCCCTCCTAACTATGGTTGTGTGTCTCCCTGGGACATAGGGCTCTTTTCAGGTTATCAATATCGGCAAGATCAGAAGAAAAGATGCTGAAATTGAAAGCAGAGACATGTTCAGTGCAAACCCGTCACCCAAGGAGCTGACCGATCCTTGGGCAGGTGCAACAGGGTGGAGCCTGGCAGAGACACGGGGCTCATCCCTAGGACAGGCTTCTGTGGCAAGGAGGCTGTGTCCCGTGTGTGACTCTGGTCTTGGACGGCAGGTCTCGGGGCCTTTCAGGTAACCCAGGCTCACCGAAGGTGGCTGCAAACACCTATAAAACCGTTGGAATGAATCGCTGAGCGTTCAGAACATTTTCTTGGAATCCATGCTTCTCTGTTTGGCCCAAAGTTTTCTTAAATAAACTCATGACTAAAATATAAATTCAAGAAGGTGCATCTGGATGGCATTTTCAAGAACGGATCACAGCTCTGTGGTCACCACCCACATCCAGACCAGGGCATGGCAGCTGCCCCTAAAACCTCCTCGTGCCCGTTCGAGCCCCAGCCTCTTCCTTCTCCGAAGGTGACCAGGCTTCCAGCACCTCCCACTAGATGTGCTTGGCCTTGAACCTGTGTGAATGGAAGCTTCTAGGACCTGCTCTTCCTGGGCCTGGCTTGTGTTGGTGAGATCTGCCACGTGGGTGTCTGTAGCCCATGACTGCGGTTGCCCCGCAGGTGACTGACAATCTCTAGAGACATTGTGGGTTGTCACAACTGGGGAGAGAGGTGCTTCTGCATCTGGCACGTTAGAGCCCAGAGATGGCACTCAGTATCCCACAGCGCACAGGATGGGGCCACAGGGAGCCATCTGCCTCGAAATATCACTGGCACCTCCGTGGGGCAATCCCGATCTGTAACGTTCCCCTGTGGGGATGTGGAATAAGGAGACGCTCACTTTATTATTAATGGTGCAGGGATCCTGCATCTTCGTCGTAACTGCCATCTTTCCTGCCAGGTGACGGCGGCACTCATTCCAAACCCCACAGGACAAACAGAAGTCCCCAAGATCGGCAGAGGGTTTCCCTCCGGGCACCAACCCCTGGACTGTTTCTTAACTGACGTTGTCATCTTACTAGTTTTCGAGGAAGCCCAGGTCCCCTGAGTTTCTGTGGACTTGGTTCTTCTAAGACATTAGTGGGCAGTTTAGTTGGTTTTCATTCCAACGACCTGCTGTCCAAGACCCGGAGTCGTAGGCAGGACACAGCCTCCTTGGCATGGGAACCCATCCAGGAGGGACGTGGGTCCTAAGAATGAGCCCCGTGTCCTCCGCCACGCTCCACCTGGGCGCACCTGCCCGGGGTGGCCCCTTGGACAACGTGTTGGCACTGGGCATCTCTCTGCTCCCAACTTCCACAGCCTAGGACTCCTATGACCTGTGCCACACTGAACACTGGGGAGCACACATCTTATTGCACAGGTACACCCATTTCTGCTGGGTGTGTATCCAGAAATCATAGGTACATTTCCAGCTCTAGTGTGTTTTTTTTGTTTTCATTTTTGTGGTGCTGGGGATTGAACCCAGGGTCTTACATGCTCAGCAAGTGCTACAGCCCTGAGCCACATCTCCAGCCCTTTTATAAATTTCATTTTGAGACAGGGTCTTGCTAGATTGCCGAGGCTGACCTTGAACTTGGAATCCTCCTGCCCTCTCAGCTGAATTCCAGCCCAACGGTCGTACCGATTTCCATTCCTGACACCAGCTCTCTACGTCCTTGCCAAAGCCTGTTTTCATTATTTGAAAAAATTAGTCATTCTAGCTGGTATGAGCCATATCAGATTTTGCTTTGAGCTTACATTTCCCTCATAAATAAACTTCTCCACGTGCTCATGTCTTTATTGGGACATCCTCTTTGATGAAGTATCTGATGAAGTCTTTGCCCTATATGTCTTTACCTTTGATTGTCTGTCTTCGTTTTATCGATTCATAGAAATCGGCAGGAGAGTTTTGTGAGTTGTAGATGTTCTCCACTGCATGGAGCCAGCCTAGCATTACAGCTAGACCAGGGTGAGCTTCTCAGCCCTGCTGCTCTCAGCACGCCCTGCACCTGTCCTAGCCTCAGCTTCCTCGTCTCTAAAATGGGATAATAGAGGGCAGTGTAGCTGGGTGGTTAGGGGAGTGGGTTGGGGCCCCTTGGTTTCAATCCTGTCTTCCACTATTTACCATGATTTATCTTTTCTGAGCCTCATTTGGGACTTGGGGAGAGGACCTAGGGGCTGCTTCAGAGGATCATGGTGAAGATAAAATCCAGTGGTGTCCACAAAGCCAAAAGGAACAGTTCATGTCGGCTCATCACCTGGATTCACGGTGTCAACCCAGGGGCTTAACAGCAGCTTCTCGCTCTGCCTGGTACATAGTATGGGCACGTGTCAGCTCCTCGTGTCATCTTGGACTCGGTTGCTGTATCTTTGGGCCATCTTAAAAGGACATCTGCTGTCCCATCCTGGGCTTTGCCAGGATTAAAGCGCATGAATACATTTTTAATCTCTTCTATAATTTCAGGGTGTGGATGAGGCCGTGGGGTGACAGCCCACCTTTGGGGACGACGCATGGTGTCAATAAATCTGCATCGGGTTTCCTGTGGCGGCGGCTGGCCCAGCCTCTGACGAGGCTCAGACCTGGGAATCACTCTTTTGCTATGTGATTATGTCTAACACCTGTGAATCCAGCGTCGCCTTAGCTTGGACTTCACCGTGTTGTTCAGCGCATCTCGTGGATCTTGAAAAACACATAAATTATGTTGATGTAAATTCAACCAGGGTCGCTCCTGCCCGCCTTCCGCCTGGGCGCGTGGCTGCAGCAGAGGAGGGAGGGAGGAACTTCCCGCGGACTCACGGCCTCCAAATCCAGGCTCTGCCGCTCAGCAGCGGGCTGCTGTCCAGGGAGCCTCAGCTTCCACATGTGCAGGGTGGGCAGTGACCTGACCTTGACCAGTGACCTGTAAGAAACACTTGCAGATGTGTCTTTTCCATTCCTCAGCCCCCGGGCGACTTGGGTTGAGCACTGCAGACAAAAACCAAGCAGATGCTTCACAGGGTAACCTGGCAGGGACGGGTGGGGTCCAGGCAGGGGACACTGTCCCAGCAGCTGGCTTGCTTGCAAGTGAAGCAGCCACTTCTGACTCTACTCTCTGGCCTTGATGGCAGGAGTCAGCAAAGAAAAACAAGTCTTCAGATTTTTAAAATATGCCGGGCGTGGTGGCACACACCTGTCGTCCCAGTGACTAGAGAGGCTGAGGCAGGAGGATCGCAAGTTCAAAGCCAGCCTCAGCAACAGCGAGGCCCTAAGCAACTCATGAAATCCTGTCTCTAAATAAAATACAGAATAGGGCTGGGGATGGGGCTCCGTGGTCGAGGGCCCCTGGTACCCCCTGCCAAAAAGACCCCAAAACCCAGCATGGTGGCTATCATAAGCCACACTCATCGTCCCGTGTGCCGTACATCATCTCTAGATCTCTTATGAAACCTCACACAGTGTAAATGTGTGAATGGTCGAGACACTGTGTTTTAGGACATCGTGACCATACAAAGTCGGCCTGTGTTCAGATGCTGCATTTTTCAAACACGTCCGGTCTGTTGATTGAACCCACGGATGCAGAACCAGCCTCAGGGGCCCGAGTGCATGAGCACCTGGACAGCCGTGTCCTTTGCTTTGCTTGGGGACCTGGGGCAGATGGAGCAAGAACAGCCACACTCGGGATGCGGAATTCGCCAGGGACACTTTCCTAATTCCTCACAGAGCCCTGTAAGCTAAGTCACCACCATGGCCACTCCAGCCACCGAGCCAGGGGAGGCCTACGTGCTACACGGCTGGGAAGGGAGGGACTGGGATTCAGACCCAGCCTTGTCTGCAGCCAACCTCATCATCCTGGCCCGGCCTGTCCCCTGGAATGGCGCTTCCAGTATCTGTTCCCATATCATCTCCGCCTCCTCCCCCTCCTCCTCCTCTTCCCCTGCCGCAGCCCAGCCCAGCTGGCTGGGCAAAATAACCGGGGGGTGACGAATAACTTGTGAACGTTGATACAGCAGGAGTAGGAGCCGTTTATTGCAGGACAGGAGCAGTATTTATACATTCCACACAGCTTATCTAATTAGCATAAACTAGATACATCAGTCAACCAATCAGGAATCTCCACACTTAATGGCTCGCTTTTGTTACTTCTCAAACCACTCCCTCTGGCATTTTGCCAGGCACCATCCAGACTTGTTTACGAACTCTAACATTCCCCCTCCCCTGCTCCTCCTCCTCATGTTCCTCCCCTTCCTCCTCCTCCTTCCCCTCCTCCCCCCTCTCCTCCCCGCTTCC
>NW_026000130.1:3348990-3378332 GCF_001458135.2 Marmota marmota marmota | reverse complement strand
CCTCCCTCCCCCTCCCCCTCTTCCAGCTTGTCTTGCCCCTCTCTCTCATGCCCTGCCCTGGCATCTGCAGCCAACAGTGGCAGTGGGACCTGAGACACACAGGTAGCAGAGTCCCTGGAGACTCCGCGACAGGCAGCCTTGGTGCCGTCACCCCCAGGTGGCAGGTGATGGATGGGAAGAGCACCCAAGACACCTCACATTCATCACACCCACCTCCTTTCAGGACCTAGACAGGAGGAAATGTCTTTTGTCAGTTCTGCAGCAGGCCCGGTCGGCAGCTCCAAGCTGTTTATTAAAAAAGAAAAAGAATCCAAGTAAATAAAGGAGTGTGAATGGCACCTTGCTGGGGGGGGGGGCGTTCCAAAGTGCTGACGGTGACAAACACAGCCGGGGTAATTATGAAGGAGCCCTCTCTCAGCCCGTGTCCAGCTGTGATGGGGACAGAAAGTGACAGGAGGGCTTAGGAGAAGAGACAGAGGCTTCGGGCAAGTTGTGTGGCTCTGCTTTTAGCTGGTGGGGGAGGAAGTGATGGGGGGGACAGGCATGGTAGCCTGCCTGTCCATCCTCCTGCGGGTCCCTCTGTGGACTTCCTTGGGCCCAGGGACGGGGCGGGCGCTGCAGATTCAGGGAGCAGCTGCCATCGTGGCCACCTTCAGTGTTGATGGGTGTGACCCATAACTGTTCCCGTGGGTTCTGAATTGCTCCTCGCAGCTGTTCACCCCTTGGACGGGCCGGGCACTGCCTGAGGGCTTCTCACCACTCTGCCTGCCCCACGGGGTGCATAAAGGTGGCGGAAGGGCTGTTTAGGCCAGGGGACAGCCAGCACAAAGCCCGGAGGCAGGAAGGACTTGAATTGTCCCCACACAGCAAGCAGAGTGCACAAGGGGGGTCACCAGACAGCAGGCCAGGAGGAGGAAGGAGCCCGACCTCAGGGGAGAGGGACGGACAAGGAGAGGAGGCAGCTCATCTGCTCCACCCACGCCCGAGGGCCCCTCTTTGCCCGGGCTGTGGGATGGACCCTCCTCCACCACCTCCCCAGGGACCGCATGAGCACACCAGCCCACCGCCCGTCCCGTGGAACCTTCAACAGGACCCGCGGTGGCTGTGGTGCCCCCCACAGGTTCTAGGCCCAGGGAGCCCCCGCCTGCCCCAGAAGAGAGGGGCTTGTGGGATGGTGGCGTCTGGCCTCTGGATCCAGGAAGGCAGTGGCCGGTGCCTGTCTTGGTCCATGGGCCGCCTGGCTTATCAACAACACAAAGTTATTCCCCCCAGTCCCAGAGGCTGAGAAATCCAAGAAGGAGGAGCCCGCAGACTCGGTGCCGGGTGCCCACAGGAGGAGCGGGCAGGGGAGCTCTCTGGGGCCGGTCAGGGCGCTGACCCATCATGAGAGCAGGACCCTCGCTTGGGGACCTAGTGTCGCACCCCAGAGGCCCCACCTGCCACCAGGACCACCTTGGGGATTGGGTCTCAACGTGAGAATTCAGGGAGTGAAAACATTCCCTCCACCAGAGTCCCCACCCCTTCCCCTGGAATGACCCCCAGGATGTCTGGGCCCTTGGGTCCCCTCTAGGCCATGACCTCCAGGGGCCTTGGCTTGGCTTCCTCTCCAGATTCCAAAGCCATGGGCCACCTTCCTCCGAGCCTTGCCGAGATCCGAGCCACCCTTGGTGTGTCACAGGCTGGCCCTGTCCCTGTCTGTTGCCACAGTTGGAGCCGCACAGCTCTGAGCCTCGCGCCTGGTCCTTGGAGAGGCTGCTCTAGGGACCCATGCCTGCGGCTTTCTCTGCATTGGCAAAGGCGACATTTGGTGTTCCCCTCTGCTTGAGGGCGGTGGGCAGGGAGGAGGTGGTTTCTCTTAGAGGAGGACACAGATTTTATTTATTAAAGAAAAGGCTGATGGGTTCCGGTCTCTGCTGTAGAGGAACCCTTCGTTGCGTTTTTTTTTTTTTGCCCCAGGGATTGAACCGAGGGGTGCTCCACCCTGAGCCACATCCCCAGCCCTTTTTATGTTTTAATTAGAGATGGGGTCTCACTAAGTGGCTTAGGGCCTCTCTAAATTACTGAGGCTAGCCTTGAACTCACCATCCTCCTGCCTCAGCCTCCGGAGCTGCTGGGATGACAGGCCTGTGCCACCACACCCGGCCATGCCCTTCCATGTAACAGTCTGCAGTTCCACCCTGCCGCCAGCTCCTACTTTTGGGGAGCAGTGTGTTTTGGACTCAGCTGGGGCTCTGTCCCTCTGCATAAAAGCCGAGGTTGCTGTTGGCCCAGATTAGCTCCCGCCTGTCCCCTTGAGTGGAGAGTCGGTTTCAAGATGATTTCATGTGACTCTGTCCTTTTGGGTGGGTCCCCCCCGTCCATGAAATAATCAGGGAACGTGCCCCTGAGACACACTCTGGGGTCCCTGATGCTCCGAAGCCTCATTGGTGGGACCGTCCTGGGCTTGGCCCCCCGCCTGTCCCCCTCCACTCTTGGAGAAGCAAATTGCTGATTTCACAGTCGGCTCTGGGATGACGGGTCCCTTCGTGTCAGATAGGATGCCTCATGAATCTAAGTCACCCGTCCCCGCCGCAGTTCCAATCGACTCCAATGTACTTAGCTGGGCTTAATTATAGTCAGAAATTGCGTTTCAGAAAGCAACAAGAAATCATTGACATGGCTTGAAT
The DNA here is from genome assembly GCF_001458135.2 of Marmota marmota marmota. Lineage (NCBI taxonomy): Eukaryota > Metazoa > Chordata > Mammalia > Rodentia > Sciuridae > Marmota > Marmota marmota. The sequence continues at coordinate 3,375,666 of NW_026000130.1, read as the reverse complement.
TTGCACATTAAATCACACGGTTCATTTGAGAGTGAGGTGGAGACGGCTTTTGCCAAAGAAAAAATAATATTAGTGCCCGCGCTGAGCGGCCCTCGCAGCAATTGCACAAATTGTATGAATTGCACAATTTCTACCGACGGCATTTTTCTTCTTGTCCCAGGGCGAACAAAGAGGCCAGAGATGCTGGGGGGACCCGGCCGGTGTCGGCGCTCAGCAGAGCCTGGGACGGCGGCAGGAAGACCTCCAGAGAAGGCCATGTGTCCCCGCGCTCCGCCCGCCCACAGAAGTCCTGCCACTTTGAGGATGGGGACAGGTTTGGTGTCCACAGGAAGCCCACGGAGAGGTCGGGGGCTCTGCCTTTCCCCCTGGCTTCTCGGAGTCCAGATGCGTCCCCGCTGCCCCGGGAGAAGCTGCCCAGCCCGTCGGCGGCCCTCTCGGAGTTCGTGGAAGGGCTTCGCAAGAAAAGGGCCCAGAGAGGACAAGGGTCCCCTCTGGGCCTGGAGGACTGGCCCACCCTCCCCATTTACCAGACCACCGGCGCCTCCACGCTCAGGAGGGGCAGGGCCGGCAGCGACGAGGGAGAGCTGTTCCTGAGGTCACGGGCAAGGTCATCCCTGGAAGAAGAGGGGGCCGCGGGGACGTCGGCTGGTCTGCTGCGCTCCACCAGCCTGAAATGCATCTCCTCCGAGGGCGCTGAGGGCACCACCCAGCTGCCCGAGAAGCTCAAGACCCGGTTCAGTTCATGCGAGTCCCTCTTGGAATCGGGACCCACCCTGGGGAGAAAACCGAGCCCCCCGACCCTGCCCAGGGACACGCTCTTGTCACCCACGCTGCGACCTCGGAGGAGGTGTCTGGAGTCCTCAGTGGATGACGCGGGCTGCCCAGACCTCGGGAAGGAGCCGCTGGTCTTCCAGAACCGTCAGTTTGCCCACCTGATGGAGGAGCCTGTGGACAGCGACCCGTTCAGCTGGACGCGCCCCGGCCTGGACATCAGACGCAAGCCCAGCGTGGACTTCGATGACTTCCTCCCTGCCATCCGGAAGCCCGAGACCCCTCCATCCTTGGCCGGAGCAGCCAAAGATGGGCACAAAGGTTCGAAGCACTCGAGTGTCCATCTTGAGATGGAAAAGGCTGACCGCCCCTTTGTCTCGGGCATCAAAACCATTTTGAAAAAGAGCCCAGAGTCCAAGGAGGACCCCGCACACCTCTCGGACTCGTCTTCATCCTCCAGTTCCATTGTGTCCTTCAAAAGTGCCGACAGCATCAAGAGTCGGCCGAGAGCCCCTCGACTCGAGGGCGACGGTGGAGAACAAATGTCCCCCGAGAACAGACAGCCAGGTGCAGAGAGGAAAGAAGACGTGGAGAGCATAATGAAGAAATACCTGCAGAAGTAGGGCCCCTGCAGGTAAGGCGGCAGGTGGGCCGTGGAGCCGCGGGTGGCCCCCGTGAGCCTTGCAGAAAGCCAGTGGTGTTTCTGCCTTTAATTCCGTGACCCACGGCTCCCAGGATTGTGGTGGTTTTAGCCAAAATAATGTCTTGCGGGTTGCAAAGCAGACGCCCTCTGCAGGGGCCACCTAGGGTCCCCTTGCAAGATAAATGCGGATGCAGCAGGAGGCCAGGGGTCCCGTGGGGGGATCCTGAAGGAGGAGCCCGAGGTTTCAAGGCTCCCCAGCTGAGGTCATTGAACTCTTTGCACCTGGGGGTGGGGAGGATCTAGGGCCCCCTCTCCATCCCTGGGGACAAATGGTCCCCACCCCGGAAGGGTGGAGCCCAAGTGCTGCATCACATAGAGGGACACTGAAGTCCAAGGTGGGGGAGCGGCAGGTGGACATTCGAGGGTCAGAGAGGTTAGGTCACTGCTGCACCATCACCCGGGTGGACTCCTCTCCTGCGTCTAATATGTCCCCTTAGATGCGCCATCCAGGTGTCTGCATCCGTGAGCTGGGAGCTGGCCTAGAGCCACAGCCTCCGCCAACCCCCAGTCCCTGAAGCTCAGGATATTCACAAGACTTCAGGGCTCCAACAGCACGTGTGCACCCTGCCCCAGGCCCAGGCTGCTCTGATCCCCACCAGCTGCCACCCCGCCCGTTTGCACACCTCGGCCCATCAAAAAGCCATTGCCCCCTCCGTGGGGACACGCTTGGACTCCATCAGAGCAAATTAATTTGACTCCACATGGCCTCCTCTCTGCTCTCAATCACCAAGTGAAGATCTGATATTCATTTACATTATTATGCTCCTGGGGACATAGGAAGCCGTTTCAAAGGCCAAGTAAAGGGCACGTGTCCATCCAGGGAATGGTCCTTGGCAGAAATGGCCCAAGAAGATCTTATCTCTGCCGTTTTTTATGGTTTTGTAAGATCTCGAGTCCCCTTCCTTCCCCCAAGCAAGGTGCTTTTGCAGAGATGCTCACCCTAGGAGCAGAGCACCTGCCTAAAGATGTCCTTGGTTTCTACACTGGAGTTCTGAACTCCACGGTGCGGCCCCTCTCCTCACAGCTGATGGACTTTGGAAGCAAACTGGAGCCCAGTCTTAGTTCTTCCTGCAACTAGTCACAAGAACTTGGGCAAGGGGTGCCATCATGCCCTGGGCTGGAACATGGGGATAATAATGCTAATGACGTCAAGTGACATTGAAGGTTTAACAAGAATACAGGCGACCCCTAGCACAGAGCCTGGCACCCAGCAGATGCCATAATTGCCAGGTGACCTTGCACTTGGAAGTGTGGTCCTGTATTCGTTAGCTTTCCGTTACTGTAACAAATACCTAATGTAATCATCTTATAAAGAGAAAAGGTTGGTTTGGGCTCACAGTTTGCAGATTCCAGTCCATGATGGGTGGGCTCTGTTGCTTTTGAGGCCTGTGGCAAGACAGTACTTCCTGCTGGGAACACATGGCAAAGCCTCTCACCATAATCGCTGCCAAGGGCCCCCCAAGGACCAGAGGACCCTCCCCCACACATGGTGCCCACCTCTTGGAGTTTCCCCGCCCCCAGTAGCATCTGGCTGGGAATGGAGGCCTGACCCGCGGGCCTTCCTGGAGACCCGTGCATCTTGATATTGAGCCAACCTAGAGCAGGTCCTTTAGAAAACCTGCCCGGGCTGTTTCTCCAGTTGATCCCTCTGCGGCTCCTTCCCACCCCGGGGCAGGCTCTAGAGTGACCCCCTGGGAACACAGAACGCCAGCCCCCCATCAAGCCCCCCCTGCACCCCGTCACCTCTCACCAGCTCTGACCTGCGTTTGCCCCCAGCGTCTGGAGATGCGATCCTCGAAGTCTCCCCAGCTGCACAGCCACCTGGAGACAGAGACTGGCCAGGCCTCACGGGGCCCCGGGTCCGGAGCCGCCCACACAGCCACCCCCGAGAGGCCAGAAGGACCCAGGGAGGCAGTTCCCGCTGGGGGCTCGGGGCGCCCGTGTGCTTGGTCTGTACAAAATAAAGTCATCTTCCTTGGTATCTGGGCCTCTCTGTTCTGTGACCACGCCACCTGGGACTCGGGGGGCTCTTGGGTGTACCTGGGGACATAAGGACTCCAAAGAATGGGACGGCCCCACAGTGTCCCCAGTGTCTCCCCTTCCTGTCCCCCTGCAGTGGCCTTCCTCCTCCTCCCTCCTGGCCACGTTGGCTTAAGTGCCCCCTCCTCCGGGAAGTCTTCCCTGATCATCAAGCTGAAATCCAGGCTGTTCTCTGTTCCCGTCCCCCACCCCCGCGGGCCGGCTCTGTCCCTTTGTCTGTCCCTCTGCTGACGTGTTTGTGAGAGAGCAAGGGCTCAAGGAGCTCTCAGGAGCAAATGATCCGGTGGTGAGCCCAGGCACCCTGAGTGCTCACGACACCGGCACGCACCGTCCCTGCCCACGCACATGCCATCGCCCCCTGAGAGTGGGAGAACGTCCACACCCCACCGTCCCCACCCCACCGTCCCCACAGCTGCACAGATGTGCACCCTGCACACACATCCATAATGCACACGCAGACCGTGAAGCACACCCGGGCACGTCGTCCGGCCGTGTGGCTCGGGTGCAGGTGTCCAAGCATCGACTCTTCATGACCCTGAAGCTGTCCGTGGGGTGGCTGGTCATCTCTATGTGCTGCTGCCCTCAAGGACAGACGCACTGCTGAGTCCCTTCCCACAGAGGGACCTGGGGGGCATGCTGCTCGTCTGGACAGCCGGCGCCGCCTCTGTCCAATTCCCTCCAGCGCGGACGCCCGTCCTGCCCAGACGCACTCCACCCCAAGACCCTGCTGACGTGGCCAGTCGCAGCCCCACTGTGGGAGGGCAGCAGAGCGAGTGACCTCAACACAGATGGTTGCCTCTGAGATCAAGGTGTTGGCGCGGCCGGCTCCTCCACAGGTTTGGGCGGCCCCTCTCCTGGGCTGCAGGTGGCCGTCCTCTCCCTGAGTCCTTCTATACCATCTCCCCTCCGTGGGGGTCTCCTGACAGCCAGTGGGGGCACGTGTCCTGAAGGGGCTGGGGGATGGGGGGTGCACGGGGACAGGGGTGGACGTATTTCGCCGTCGCAGGTGTGTTCCCCTATCCATGGGTTCACGGGCAAGTGCCCTGGGGAGTGTCCGCACCAGCCTGCCAGTCACAGGGAGCCCTAGCTGGCCGGAGACAGCTGGACCACGGCGGGGGGGGCAGCACATGTGGAGGGTCAGAGGCCCTGGTGCCCCCCGCCCACTGACACTCGGGTCAGCATGGAGAATTGGTGGCTTGTGCACAGGGCCCCAGGCTCCCTATGGTGGAACCCCCAGGGTCTTGGAGCCTGGAGAGGTCACTGCCTTCGTGGGGCAGTTCCCCATCTTGGAGAAGAGGTTCCTAGGCCGCCTGGTCTTCAGGAGGGAGCAGACGACGACCGTTAGTTCACCAGAAATCCCTAGGGACGCGGCGGCCTGGGGGCTGGGCCGCAGGGTCTGTTCTCGGGTCTGAGGGTCTGAAGTGTGGGTGCTGGGGACGTGGTTCCCTGGGGGCCCCTCTGCATGGCTGGCAGACAGTGCCCTCTTGCTGTCCCCACAGGGCCTCTCCTCCGTGTCCTCGTACCCCCAGTGCCCCTCCGTGTGTCCGTGTCTCCTCCTGCTGGTCAGGTTGGACCAGGGCCACCCAATGGCCTCATTTACATGGAGTCATTTCAGATGGCCCTGTCCACGCGTACCTCACAGTCTGCAGCCTTGGGGACTTGGGACTCCAGCATCTGGATTTTAGGGGGGTCACAACTGAGTTCCCAACACGTGCTACCCACAGTGAGGGTGGTGAGCTCATCCATGGTGACTGTCACTCATGTGGCGGTCAGTAAACAGGCCTGAGCTCCCGGCCTGGTCCACAGGGAAAAGCCATCGCGGGTGTCGGGGACAGACGCACACGGCCTTCCTGGGCCTGGCACCCGTGCGTTTCCGCGAGCTTCTCTTCGGGTGCCACCCGACGTCTCCTCGCAACCAGTATCTGCCGAACGCCTCCCAGGTGCTGTTCCCACAGGGATCGGGTGGGGACAGGCAGGGGACGCTGCTGCTTTTCAGTGGGGAATGTGCTAGCTGGGGACACAGACAATAAACATGGACATAAATAGACGGTCAGCAGAAAATGTCTGTGGAGGAAAATAAAGCGGAAACTACCTCGCGAGCGCCCTGTTAAAAATTTATGGAGCGTTGATGTCACAAAAAAACATTTTTATCAAGGAGGAGACCTATCATGATTCTTCAATGATGGACACAAAAAACCTCCAAATAGGTTCGATTCGGGTTGTGGCAGCAAAGATTTCATCATTGGCAGTAAACGGGAACCCTGAAGAGGGCATGGGAAGTCACAGTGGCGCCCGCCTGGCATCCCAGTGCCTTGGGAGGCTGAGGCACGAGGATCGAGTTCAAGGCCAGCCTCTGCAAAAGTGAGGCCCTGAGCAACTCAGTGAGGCCCTGTCTCTAAATAAAATACAGAACAGGGCTGGGGGTGGGGCTCAGTGGTGAGTGCCCCTGAGTTCAATCCCCAGTGCCCAGAAAGTGGAACCACCCCCACCTGGTGTCGGGCACGTCCTGCCCCTATCTGGGGAACATGGACAGTGACCCTGTAAGCAGCGTCAGGACGAATAAAGGACACAGTGCATGTGCAGGGTCTGAGCCCCGGCCGGGCTGGGCGCGGTCTGTCCTCCATCCTGCCCATCAGTGCCCTTCCTTTCCCAGGACCCATCCCCACCTCCCCTGGCGCGTTTTCCTGTGTAAGTAAAATGATGCTTTTAAGGACTGATTTTGGGGGACCCAGTGGAGCCATTCTGTTCAGCCAGGCAGGGAATATTTATAACTTCTTTTCTAAAAGCAAATGATTTCTCAGAGATGCTGAATTCATCCTGAGAAGCCTCTGGGCTGTCTTGTAAATACATAGATAGGAGTGTTAACCAAGCCCCAGTTGTCCAGCAAACCAGAACAGAGATGCCGGAGGCCGTAAATACCAGGGCTGCATCTCTCCCAACCCAGCTGTTTTGAAGCCAGGACTTTCTTTCACTCCTGCTCCTCTTCAGATACCCCTTTACCTCATCAATTGAGAATTCATTCAACAAACGTTTATTGAGGAACTATTATGTGCCAGGCATGGTGCTGCTCACCACGGAGCCAAGAAGGGGCAAGAGAGACAGTCCTGCCTCTGTGGCACTTTCAAGAGAAGACCTCAGTGCCTGGAGCACATAAACCAACAGTGGCAATATTAATACGAATGACCTACACGTCTCTTTTTGTTGTTAAGGTCTATTTTATAGACAGTGAAATCCTCGGATCTCAAATGTGCCAATCAGTCTGTTTTGACAAAGTCATGTCAGGACAGATCATTTCTGATCATCCTAGGAGTTCTGGCTCATGTTCCTTCCCAGGCAAACCCTCCCTCCCCTGCCCCTCACAAGCAAGCACTGCCCGGCTTTTCCATCATCAGTGAATTTTGCCTCTTCTAAATTTTTCTACAAAGAGGATCATGCAAACTGTACTTTGAGGGTAGATTTCTTTTATTCAGCAAAGCTTACTTTTACATGAGGGATTGAACGCAGGGGCACTTAACCCCTGAGCCACATCCCCAGCCCTTTTTATATTTTATTTAGAGACAGGATCTCCCTGAGTTGCTTTGGGCCTCACTAACTTACTGAGGCTGGCCTCAAACTTATGATCCTCCTGCCTCAGCCTCCCAAGCCACTGGGATGACAGGCATGTGTGACCAAGCCCAGCTCAGCAAATCTTTTTGATATTCACCTATGTTATTGAATGAATCCCTTTTTTAAAAAAATTCTGTTTTTGTTGATGCTGAAAAGTCTCCCATTATCTAAATGTAGCCCAGCCTTTTATCCATCTTCCTATAGATAAATATTTGGACTCTTTCCAATTGGCATTTATTATAACATTTCTATTCAGAGATTTTTATGGACATTTGTTTTCATTTCTCTTGGATAAATACCCAGGAGTCCAACAGCGGGGACACCAGGTAGATAGATGAATATTGAACTTCTGGAGAAGTCACCAAACTGATTTCCAGTGACCAGTGACATCATGCCGTTTTCTATTTCCCCACCCACGTGGGAGAGTCCCAGCCCCTCCCATCCTGCCCGCGTTGCTGGGGGCGCTGTTTTGATTCTGGCTGGTACAGGGGGTGGGGGACACAGCCCACTTAGTTAGCATTTCTCTAATGACTTACAGCGTGAGACCTTTGCCAGGTGTCTACGGCCAGTTGTGCATGTTGTCACGTGAAGTGTCCCTGCAAGTCTCTTTTTATTGGATGGTTGATCTTTTCATGACCCAGTTGTAAGAATTCTTTCTATGTTCTGGATGCAGGTCCTCGGGCAGATATATACTTTGCAACATTTCCCACTGGCCCATGGCTTGCAGAATCATTTTCTTAAGGACACATTTAGATGAAGCAGATGTTTTTAGTTTGGGTGAATCCAGTTGATTTTTCCTGTTCCTTTCATGACTCGTAGTTTATAAACCCTCTCGAAGAGCGTTTCTCTATCCAAAAGGCCGTCTCTCCTTCCGGCTTTCCGTGTGGGTCTTTGCGTTCAGATCCACGAGCGCGCAGTGCCCTAGCCATGGACCAAGCGCTCACCACGGAGCGTCTTCTTTAATTAATGTTTTTATGTTTAAGTATTTAATGGGGTGCTTGTCAGCATCAACAAAAACAGATTAATGTTTTAATTAAGGTCTACTTTAATTAATGAATGTCTGTGGACTTGTCAAAGAAGTACCAACAAGATAGACAGATCTCCATTCGCACCTGGGAGGATTCTCATTTTGGATTTTGTTTTCTGTTTGTTTGGTTGGTACCAGGGATTGACTCGGGGCACTTGACCACGGAGCCACATCCCCAGCCCTGTTCTGTGCTTTATTTAGAGACAGGGTCTCACTGAGTTGCTTAGCGCCTCGCTGTGGCTGAGGCTGGCTTTGAACTCACGATCCTCCTGCCTCAGCCTCCTGAGCCTCTGGGATGACAGGCGTGTGCCACCCTCCACCTCATTCCGGCTTCCTATTACATTTCAACGCTTGGTTCCCCTCTGTCCTCTGGGAATCTTTGTCCAGCACCCAGGTGAAAGCCAGGCAGATCTGCTGGGGGACCCGCCCCCTCTCTACCATGTTGAAGGCTCTGGGTCCTGGCGCTAGAGGAATCCAGAGGACACGGGAGAGAGAGCCACTGTGGACCACAACAATTTCCCAGGGACAGAGGGCTTCGGATAGCCGTTGAGGTCAAGTAAGATGAGACTGTGCAAGTTCAAGCAGAGGACCTCGGGGGAGAGCCAATACACAAGGCCCAGTGGCCACCGTGCCTCTCAGCGGATGGTTTGCTCAGTGACAATGGAAAATCACAGTCATGGCCCCAGCAAGTCATTGCTCCCATACTCTTGCTTGTCTTGCAACCTTGGAGTTGGTGCCATAAAAGCAAACGCTTCCTTCCCCACGCGCCCCCCCACCCTGTTAGATAAGAGCCGGGTCTCAGGTCTGGCTGTTTCCACCTGCTCCTGTCCTGTTACGAGGACGTGCCTGGGCTGACCAGGTGGCTCGGGAGAGTGACAGGCAGCTCAGCCAGCCTAGCCCTCACGCCTATCATCAGAGCTCAGGACATGCAAGGTTGGCTGGTCGCCGGCCACCAACTCCCAGAGTGTCAGCCATGTCCCTTGGGAACCAGATGCCTGGATGGCAGCAGGAGTATGAGGTGCTCACTGAGGGGTGCGCCTGGGAAAGAGAAAAGAAGGGAGAGGCAGAGTTGAGTGAGGGGGGCCCTAGCCCCAGTGCAGAGGGGACTCCTGTCCTAGGAAGGGTTGGGCAGAGGGCCTCAGCTCACGGCCCGCCTCTGACCAAGCTAACCAAGCCCCAGTGGGAACATGGGAGCAAAGACACCCCTTAATAGGAGCCTAGTGTGGGGCAGGCACAGCCAGGCCCTGGTCGTGTCCATGTTCTGTCCCTCTCCGAGGTCTGAGCTCCAGATATGTAATCTTGGTCGAAAGCCCAGGGAGAGCCCAAAGGCTCAGACAGCTGGAGGCTGTCAACGCATCCCTCATGACTGAACATGAAGTTCTTTCTTAAGCAGCAGATCAGGGCTGCGTCCCCAAGATTGGCAGTGTAGGAGAGGGAGCCCAGCCAGACCAGCAGAGCAGAGCCAAGCACGCCAGCCAGTGACCCTGACAGCCGCACATTTACTATTGTATACTACTGGGCTTTGGTGAGTGTTTGTTACGCAGCATGACCGCAGCAGTAACTAACTGATACAATGAGATGGCTCCGTTCTCAATAGACAGGCAGCTGACTGCTCACTGGGGGAAAGATGAAGGCTTGGCTCTAGCTGTATGCACACATACATAAATAGTGCTTATTCTTCATAGATGTAACTGACTCTGGCAACCCATGACTATTTAATAACATCTATGCTTGGACTTCATTAAGTGTCAATTTGCAATGGTCAGCACAATTGTGACACCCCAGCAGCTGTCCGGCTGGTGTGGGGTGGGGGCTGAGATATCCTATGATCACTAACATGCAGATACTGTCAGGGCATCTGAACACGCTTGCTACTTACCCATGTTTGCACACCCATACGGTGTGCCGTGAGCGCAGAGGTTGGCCTGGTTGACCTGAGCTCGATGAAACAGAGGAAATGCCATCCACAATGGCCTCTAGGAAGAGGGGACACTTTCCAATTTTAGCTCCCACTAAGTCTCAGAGCTTTTGTGAACTGGGCCCCGTGGCAGACAGAAAGACTCTTCCCCGCCCTTTCCACCCAGTCTTCAGTCCCTCTCCATCTATCACCATGCATCAGAACCAGTTTTGGCCACTCCATCAGAGGGACGCTGAGTCTGCCACTAAAGTGTCCCAGCTGGGCCCATCCCCCTGGGCTTCCACCACGGCCACCTTGCTGGACCCACCAGCATCTCTGGCCTGGAGGTGGCAATCGTCTCTCACCTGGAGTCCCCATTCGCACACCTGGGCCAGACAGTCTGTTCTCTGCCCACAATTCAGAGTGATCTTGTTAAAACAGGTGGATCAGGCCAGCCAAGGCTGTGCTCAGAATTCTTGCGTGGCGTCCCCTCTCCTCCAAGTAACAGTGAAATCTTCACCACAGCTTTTGCAGATGGATGGCTAAGGGACAAACCACTGCAAAACGTGTTTTCTGGTTGCTTGTACAGTTTTTCCGTTTTGAATAAATTGGGCTGGGGACAGCAAGAAAGCCCAAAATGACCTCACACACATGACCCATGGTTAGAGCTGGCTGCTGGCTGTTCTGGGAACCCAACTGGGGCCATGGACCGGGCATCTGCAGTATTCTCCATGGGGTCCACTGCAGTTCTGCTTGTGCTTCCTCCCAGCATGGCGGCAGAGTCCAGGCACAAGCCCAAGAGGTGGAAGTGGAGGCCACAGAAGGCTGGGGGCCAAGCCTCAGGAAGAGCACAGCATTGCTTCTGTCCGTTCAATTACTTGGTGCATTGTTAGTGTGTAAGGGACAGACAGACAGACAGAGACTGAAGGGCATGACGACTGCATGTCCGCTCCATGGAAGCAGACACACCACCGTGTGACTGGCAGTGCCTGCCTCCACATCTAGCCCTGGACCACCGCCAACAGCAGCTGCCAGCCATGGGGGCCCGAGGCGCGGCTCAGACTGAGACCCCGTGAGCACATGATGTGTAGCAGGTCATGAGGTCACAGAGACATGGACACCTGGAGAATGTGCAATGCCCCACTGATGACTCAATAGACACTTCATCTTGCAGTGACGATATGTGGCTCCGTGGGGCTACATGGAACCTACTAGTGAAGCTGATGTCACCCATTCCTTTCTGCTCTGCTGAATGTCTAGGGAGGCCACGCGCTCCGGCCTGAGTCCCTTCTGTGTCACGGACAGCTGCTCCATCCAGCCCTGACCCCGCGACGCTGGCCGCTCTCTCCCCTTCCTGTCCGGTTCTCCTCTCCTTGCTGTTCCTGGAGCCTGGACAGCTCTTCCCGTGGGAGCCTGCCTGGCCACCGTCCTCTTCAACCCTTCTCCTCTAGAGTCTGAAGTAGGTCCCTGGCCACTGGCCTCCTTGTGCTCGGGGCCTGTGTCAACAGTGGCACTTAGTGCGAGGTCCGCCTGCTTCCCGTCCGCCTCGCTGGTCAGGAGAACCCACCCCACCGGTGGCCCTTCCCTGGCATGAAGGGGCAGCTCAAGGCACCGCTGCCCAAGGAAGGTCCTGCCAGACGCGGGGTCTACCCCAGAGCTCCCGACCCCACACCAGTGAGATGGTGTGTGGGGACCCCGAGGTCCTAAGACCATGTCTTAGATGTATAAGTAGGGCTTCCATTTTTATCCTCGACACCATAATTATTGGCTAGGGTTGAAGACCTGGCGGGGGTGGGGGGGAGTGATACTGGCCAAATGGCCTTGTTCCATTGTGCACATGCACAAATAGGTGACAACAGTTCCCGCCAAGATGTACAATGATAATGCGTCAGTAAAAAGTATGAAGAGAAAAATCATTAAAAGATAAAGATCCCTGGGAGACTCTCAGGGAGCCACTGAGCATACGGAGCCCGGCTCCTGTTAGCCACCTATGGGGTCCTTCTCCACCAGCAGAAATGGAACTAGCCAAAACTGCTGGAGTCCCACACAATTGGGGTCTACTTGCTGTAGCTCCCTGTTACCCTGAACCCAAAGCCCAAACAAACAATGCTCCACCCTATCACGCTCTACAAGGTTGTAAACATGTAACTGACAATCAGCTGTTGGTGTTTTGGCTTGTTACACACACACGCGCACACACACACACACAACTGGATAGATGAGTTAGATGCAGAGCAGACTTCCCAGGAGAAGGATCATCGACAGCTCAGGGGGCTTCCCCATCTGTCAAACTGCACCCTGTAGGTCTCCAAGGTGGCCTCCCCCTGGCCCCCAGCACGGGCAGACCTGCATGTCATCTGAGTCAGGATGGCTGTGGAAAACAGGGGTCACCAACCTGGAGACCCGAGACACATTTTAAAAGCAGCATAAAGCCAAGAGTGAAGGCAGGCGGGAAGGACAGGCATCTAATTCAGAGGCAATTGCTCTGAGTGTCATAAACGCAGCCTCTGTTTGGGAAAGATTGAGTGGAAGAGGACGCACTTTCAATAACAGGCCGCTCCGGAGTCCCGGGTCTCATTGGCCATTTATTTAAGCATCGGGGAGAGCAGTAAATCTGGTCACCATGAGGTAATGGGCAAGCGTGCATTTTTGTGAACTTTAAAGTGCTTGGCGAATAAGAGGCGGTGGTTATTTTGCAAGCTTAATGTGCTCTTGGCCAGACAGCGCTCAAGGTTCTGTAATGCAGAAGCCTGGTCATCCTGCTCAGAGCGGAATCCCCACTGCCAGCCCAGGAGACGCAGAGCACATTTCTTAAATAAATGAATAAATGAGAAACGAATGACCAGAGGTCTGGGATCGCTAATGTCTCAATTTTTCTTTTTCTTTCTTTCTTTTTTTTTTTTTTTTTTGGCATCCGGGATTGAACTCAGGGGCACTCAGCCATTGAGCCCCATCCCCAGCCCTATTCTGTATTTTATTTAGAGACAGGGTCTCCCTGAGCTGCTTAAGGCCTCGCTGTGGCTCAGGCTGGCTTGGAACTCGCGATCCTCCTGCCTCAGCCTCCAGAGCCTCTGGGATAACAGGTGTGTGCCACCGTGCCCGGCCCCCTGATGTCTGAATTGATGTCCTGAGCATACCTCGAAGCAACCATGGGCAACTCACCTCGCCTCTCTGAACTTCTGTTTCCTCATCTGTGACCACAGTGCCTGCCACATTCAGTGAGGGAAATGCATGTTAAACCCTGGCTACAGTGCCTGGGATACAGCAAGTGCAAAATAATGGCGGGATTTCTTTTGCATTGCCAAGTCCAAATCCAAACTAAAGAGCTTCTAAATTTTAAGTACAGCTGTGCTGGAAAAAAAATGAGCTGGAGTCAATATTTGAGTCAATTTCAATTCTTATAATGGCCTCCAAAAAATAGCCCTGTTTATCTCTGGTGGGAAATTAAATTATAAAACAAATAAACAAGGGGAACACCACCCACCAGACTACCTCGACGGCTGCATGGAAATTGATGGACCATCATTAAATCGCAGTTCCTCTTACAGAACCAGGGTATGAATAGTGAGTGCGGAGAGGGCGGGATGTGAGGTCCGCAGCTGGACTGGACTCGCAGAGCCACCTGTGGGACCACAACTCCACCCTGCAGGGACCAAGGCAGACTCCGGCATCCAAGGAGCCCCGGGATAACGGGGTGAGGACGCTTCCCTGGGGACCTTGACGTGCTGCTGGGGGCTAGGAGGGTGCTCAGGGTTCAAACAGCCCCCTGGGCCAGGTTGGGGACATTTTTTTTAGGATTCCCTTCTGCAGCCACTTATGCTACAGGTGTCGGTGGCGGGATGATGAGTAAGACAGTGACCAATCCATGTGGACGGTGGGCGGGCATCTGGTGACGCTGGGTGTTAAGTGGTCATGACGGAATTGGGGGAAAGACTCCATGCACCTCAGCGGAGGCTGCTTCAAGATGACGTCCATCATTTATTTCATGCACACGTCACCTCAGTTTGCCAAGCTGGTTACCAAGTAGAAGAGAAGGTCGCCAACTCGTGATTGACAACATGCCCTACGGCGGTGTTAACAGGAACAGGGTGACAGACAGCTGAGTGGTGGCACCTGGTTCCTTACATCACCTCCTAAGGAAAGTGTTTGAGGAGGACAGGATGTGGGTGGCTTTCCCACCACCTTATGCCCCCAGCCTGCACTGCATTGAAGGTCACCCTTCCCCAGAGCTGGGTCTGGTGGCGCCCAGGACCTATGGGGTTATATTATTCTTACTATGCCCTATTACATACATTTATGTGAAAGATGCAGGATTCTGTGTTTTACCTAATTAAAAAAAAAAAAAAGGCAGGTAAGATTACTTTCCCTGCTTTACCAAGGAAAACAATTCAGGTGAGCTCAGTGCTTCCTTGGAGGCTTCATGGCCAGAGCAGGGCTGGAATCAACACCCCTAATGTCTCTTTCAAAAGCTCCTGCGTCCTCTTGGATCTGGTTAGCATCTTATTAGCATAATCTACGCCAGTGCAAGGGCTTCTTAATTTGCATAATATGCTTTGGAGCCTCTTGGGAGTGAGCCCAGAATTCATGGTGACCTGAAACTCTTCTGGAGTGCTGGAGTGTGTCCCCTGAGGGAGAGGAGGCTGTGGCTCTTAGGAACTGCATTGAGGGTTCTGGGGTCGGAGCACATTTGTGGTCCTGGAAACGGCTCGTGCAGCAGCCAGGGGGCCAGGAAGTCACCTGAGGCCGAGAGGAAGAACCCAGGTGTGAAGGGAGGAGACCGAGGAGTTAGGCCATTCATGAAGGACTGATGAAGGATCAGAGTACAGGAGTCAGTTTTAGGATAAAGACAAGAAGCAGGTGCACTGGCCCTTGTCTTCATCCCAGCGGCTTGGGAGGCTGAGTCAGAAGGATCGTGAGTTCGAGGCCAGCCTCAGCAATTTAGGGAGGCCCTAAGCAACTTAGTGAGACCCTGTCTCTAAATGAAAAATAAAAAGGGCTGGGTATGGGGCTCAGTAGGTAAGCTCCCTGGGTCCAATCCTCAGTACCAAATAAGAAGAAAGAGAGAGGAAGAGAGAGAGAGAGAGAGAGGAAGAAAGGAAGGAAGGAGGGGGGGTAGGGAGGAAGGGAGGGAGGGGGCTTTGAGGGGTTTTGAGTAGAATTCCCTTGTAAGGAAACCATCTCTGCAAAGGAGATGACGCATCTGGCGGGGAGGAAGTTGGTCACAAGGGGACATTACTGAAAAAGTCTAGCCAAGAGATGACAGTGAGTGAACTCATGCAGAGAGGTGATAAGAAAGGACCTAGGAACAGACTGGATGAGGGGTTAGGACCAAGGGAAGACCCCGAGCGTCTGCTCTTCTCGGGGTTCACTGCTCAGCATCAGCGGGAGCAGGCTGACCTTGGGCCAGGAGACACTTGGGTCTCATCGCCCATTTTCTGGGGCTGTCCATGGGAATCAAAGCCATGAACCATGTGACCTCAGCCAGATGTCCACAGCCGCACCTCGGGCCCCTTCTTCTTCCGTAATCCTGGCCTCGTGCAGGGAGGCCACAGCTCCTCCCTGGAACTCGGGAAACTCAACCGCCCCACCCTCAAGCCCTGCCCACTGGCTCAGGTTCCCAGCCAGGAAACCCACCCAGGTAGGGAGCAGAGCCCCAAGCCGGGACCCCTGTGACTGCATTGATCTGGATGAACACGCGCTGGAGGAGCAGCACAGGGCGGATCCTCCATGGATTAGAGGGGCTGCGCTGAGGCGGTGGCTGACGCGTCCTGTCTGCAGTAGAGCGGGCCGCGCTACCGGGTTCCCAGGCCACCTGGGGGAATCTGCGCCCTCCGCCCTCCACGTGCTTGCTCCAGGTGGGCCGAGAGCACTGCAGGGAGACCTGGCCTGTGGGCTCCCGGTGGATTCAGGGGGAAAGCGACCGTTTGTCGAGACAGTTTAATAGAGTGGGTCCAGAGTTTTGGCACCAAGGTCACCTGGAGTGGGGACCCAGCCTGGCAACGCCACTCACTGCGGAAGCTTCATCCAGAGACCTCGTCTCAGAGTCTCCTTGTTCTCCTGTGTGAAAGGTGGGATGCCAGACACGATGGGGCACACCTGTCATCCTGGAGGCCCCGGAGGCTGAGGCAGGAGGATCATGAGTTCAAAGCCAGCCCCAGCAACAAGGAGGCCCTGAGCAACTCAGCAAGACCCTGTCTCCAAATAAAATGCGAAATAGGGCTGGGGATGGGGCTCAGTGGCCAAAGGCCCCTGGGTTCAACCCCTGGTACCTCGCTCCCCAACAAAAAAGATGGGGGGATGGTGATGGTAACTAGCTCCCCTGTCCCAGGCTCCAGCTGTGAACTGTCATGTCATCCTGGAGACGGTGTTGGCAAACGGGAGCAGTTTGTGACCCCCCTTTTTCTTCATTATTATAATCATGAACCTCAATTGTGGGAGGGGGTCACACTGAGCGTCATTGCTGAACCCAGAAGACTGGCCCCCTCTTCTCTGACATCTCTAGGCAGCATCTGCGACCCCTGGAGTCCTCCAGGTACCAGGCCCGTCTCATTTATCACCCGGGTGCCTCCTCAGAGGCCAAGAGGTAGACCTCCTACGAAGCCCAAGGTCTGTCTCTCTAAGGACACAGAAGCTCACCCCAGGAGGGGACCCCAGGACGCTCCGCCCACTGTGCCCCAGACCCTGCCTCTCACACAGCGGCTGTGGAGCAGGAGGACCCTCCGTCCCCCCTTGCGGGGAGCTGGCATACGACCCCTCGCTTGCTTTATGGCCTCCTGATGTTCTGTCCCCGGTGGGGGAGCCGAGTTCCGTCCAGGCTGGGATCTCTGTAAACTGGAGCACTGAAGAGGGGCTTGTCGTCTGACCCTAGGAGAGTCAGGTTGCTAAGGAGACCACTGTCCTGGTCATCAGTAAGCCCAGATGCTGGCGGCTCCAGCAAAACAGGGAAGCTCTGTCTTGGAGGAAGGAAAACCAGTCCCTTTGGGTTGGGGGAAATCTCTCCTGGAGGCGGTGTTGACAAAGGGGAGCTCTTTGTGACCCCGCCCCCTGCTTTTTCCTCATTATTATAATTATTGACACATGAATGCACAATGGATGGCACTGGATGTGGCATTTCCACACTGTGTGCGGCACACATAGATCCACTCCGTCCTCTGTCCTGAGGGAGGGGAGGGAGGGGGAGGATGGCTTTGACCTAATCAAGGAATCTAGGCTCCCTGCCGGAAGCTGCACCTTTTGCTTCAGAGCAGGTGATTTTTTTAAGAGAGAAAAGAGGGAAACAAAATCAGGACAGTCAACCCAGGAGGATAAACAGCTGGGTACAAACAGCAGGCGCTCACTTGGGCAGGGACCTTTGCCCTCCAACAGGCTGCCGAGAAGACTCAGCAGGGCTGTCGCCTGAGGTGAATCCATTCTGCTTGCTTAGGGAAAGCACGTGGAGTGTGAATCTGAGCCCTGATGGAAAGAAGGGCCGCCGTGTGCTTCCCACACTAAAGTATCACATAATAATAATAATAAACTGTCAAAATGGTATTCCAGGTTGTGGGGGTTCTGCGTCCTGGACTCTGTGGATATGGATTTTTTCCAAGATATCCAAATCTTAGAAAACCTGATTTGGATGGTTGAGCTTCTAAGCCCTAAGACTGGGGTCCCTGTCAATAAGGCCAAGGTTGGAACAGTCCCCAGACCCCAGCTTCCCAATCCGCTGCGCTTCATGGAATCCAAGGGTCACAGGTGTGGGATGGAAATGCGGCCAACCCCACAATCTCAACCGCAGAAGAAAATGCCAGAAGCCAGGAAGGGACAAGGAACCACCTGCTCAAGGTCAAAAAGCGAGAACCCAGGTACCCTGGCTGCTCACTTTGTCACAACAGCTGACCTGCTGGTTTAAAGGACGGTTTCAGGTTTATTCATTGGAGTGACTGTGCCCTGGGAATCGTGGGACCAGAAAACTAAGCTGCTCTGATCATCTGAGAAAGGACGCGCTTTGCGTGGCCACAAGACCCAGCCCAGGCTGAGCAGCCGGGACGCTCACGGGATCCATGAGTTCCTGCTTCGCTTTGAGATCCTTCTCTATTTAGAGACAGGGTCTCACTGAGTTGCTGAGCACCTTGCCCATGGCTGAGGCTGGCTTTGAACTCGCGATCCTCCTGCCTCAGCCTCCCCAGCTGCTGGGATGACAGGTGTGCACCACCGCACCTGGCTATTTCAGTTTCCTTTTTGTCTCATGATGCAAAATGCGTGACTGATAGATGGAGAAATCACAGGCTCCTCTGACACAAAGTGTGTGCCGTGACCTCTTGGGCCAGGATCCCCTGCTGGCCCTGAATGACTGGACCCCAATCCCCAAGGTCAAGCCACCATCCAGAGTCTCCAGAGGAGAGCAGGCTACAGGGAGGGGGAGGGTTGGGTACAGAGCAGAAAGCGGAGGAAGGCAAGAGCCAGGTGTCACCTCCACCCACAATGCACCAGGTCTGGGCCACGGTCCGGGACACCAGAGCCTGGTCTTTCTCAGAGCCCATGGGTAGGACCCTCGGGGTGAGCTCACCTGGCCCCGTGCCCCCCACTGGCTTAGGTCACGACTCTGTGTTTCCCCTAACTTCCCGCCTCCTCTGCCTTGTGCTATTCCAACACCAAAGACCACGGCCTTGGCCCTGGAATAGCTGGGTGAGGAGGCAGCCCCTGCCGACCTGCAGGATACTCCGAGGGATAAAGGAGACCCTCCAGACCTTCCAGGGGAGCCGCAGCTGTGGTTGGAAATTGCTCCTGTGGAGGGTCGGCGGTCCCAGGAAGGCAGGTGTGAACAAGTGGCAGAAACAGGAGGCCCAGGGCCTGAGCAGAACAGGGCCTATCCCAGCTCACGGGCGCCGCACTAGTGGACGTTGGGAAGGGGCTCCCGCAGGTGATCACGGCGACGTGCAGCCTCAGGCCAGTCCCTGAACAGGCGCAGAGGACCAGGCCCATTTTGCAGAGGGGATCATCGAGGCAGCCCGACAAAGTGACCCAAGGTGTCCAAGATCACACAGCCAGAAGGGGACCATTGGGGACAGAATGTGAGAGCCTGGCTCAGGGCCAGTTCTCTTTGTCCATCAGGTGAGTCTGGTTGGCTGGTTCCCATCTCTGCCCAACTCTCTTTCCCACTGCCCAGCACCCCAAGGCCTGAGGCTGGCCCTCCACATTAGTGATATTTTGCTGGAATGTCCGCATTCCTTCCACAGTTAGCCTTCCCCGTTGCCACCCGGGGACCCTGAAGCACTCCAGCCTGGCCAAGCCGGCAGGGACCCAGGGCACAATGTTGCAGTTTAGACTCCTCTTTTTTCTCAGTATGTTTTTTTCTTGATTTGGTAGCTTTGGGCGGCTTTTTAACAAGTCAAAGAGGATTGAGGGAGTGGGGGGAGGGCAGGTACTCCAGAGATGACCCTCAAAAATACAGCAGACGTGCAAAACGGCCACACGGCCAAAGCGATCTGCAGACTCAATGCGATCTCCACGGCACACCCATGCCATCCTTCACAGACCTAGAAAAACCCGTCCTTGGGTTCATTTGGAAGAAAAAGAGGCGCAGAGCAGCCAGAGCGATTCTGAAGGGAAAAAAGTGACGCAGAAGTCATCCCAACACCCGATCTCAGATGATGCCACAGAGCGACAGCGAGACACCCAGACAGACCTGAGGACCAGAGGGGTGGACCAGGAGACACCAGGGCAAACACACCTGCTTACAGCCACCTGATACCTGAAAAGGGGGCCAGAACTGAATGTTGGAGACAAGACAGCCTTTAAATAGATAGAGCTGGGAAAAGTGGACATCCATATGTAGAAGAAAGAAATTAGATTCTCATCCTTCCCTGTGCACAAAAGCCAAATCAAAAAGGATCGAAGACAGGAATCAGACCAGAACCCTTGCAGCTTCTAAAAGAAAACATAGGGTCAGCTGGGTGCGGTGGTGCCCGCCTGTCATCCCAGTGACTCGGGAGGCTGAGGCAGGAGGATCTCGAGTTCAAAGCCAGCCTCAGCCACAGTGAGGCCCTCAGCAACTCAGTGAGACCCTGTCTCTAAATAAGACACAGAATAGGGCTGGGGACGGGGCTCAGTGGTGGAGGGCCCCTGAGTTCAATCCCCAGTCCCCCCACCTCCACACACACACACAAAAATTAGGGTGGACACACCATCCTATTGGCCCAGGCACCGACTTTCTTACAAGAACCCTGAAGCTCAGGAAATATAACCAAGAATCAATACATGGAATGTTCTCAAATTAATGAGCTTCTGCACATCAAAGGAGACAATTAGGGCAGTGGAGAAAGAGCCTGCAGAGCAGGAGAAGGTCCCTGCCAGCCACCCCCTGACAGAGGTTCCTGTTCAGGATAAAGGAGTAACTCAAAAAAATCCCCCCAATATCCCAATCAATAAAGGGCAAAAGAACTAAAGAGAAGTTTCTCAAAAGAGAAGATATAAATGGCCCACAAATATATAAAATAGGTCCATCCTCTCTAGCATCAGGGAAACGCAAATCAAAACCACGCTGCGATTTCATCTCACTCCCGTCAGACTCCAACGGCCCAGAACACGAACGATGAGACATGCTGGCGAGGATGGGGGGTACACTCAGTCGTTGCTGGTGGGACCGTGAATTAGGGCAGCCACTCGGGAAAGCCAAGGGAGATTCCTCAGAAAACTAGGATGGGACCATCCTGTGACCCGCTCTCCCACTCCTTGGTGTTTATCTGAAAGAACTAAAATCGACACACCCTCCAGGAGATCCCCTTCAATACCTACAGCAGCCCATCTCACAGCAGCCAAATCGTGGAATCGACCCACCAACAGACGAAAGGATCAAGAAAATGTGGCCGAGGTCCTCAACGGAGTTTTACTTAGCCATAAAAAAGAATGAATAATGGCATTTTGATGGAAGTGGAGACCATCTTACGTAGTAAATTAAGGCAGAAAATCAGGGAAGCATGAGAGGGAAAAGATATAAGACAGATCAGGGCCGTGGAGGACGGGGACAGAGGGAGGGAGAGAGTAGGGGAAGAGAGGGGGTAGAGATACGGGGTGAGTTTAACAGCAGCAGATTGTAGACGCATATAAATATACCCAGAAGAATCTCACCTGGATTATGTAGAAAATGCCAAGCATCAGTAAATAGGTGAGTGAAAGGAGGATCAATAGAGGAGAGGAGAGAAGGGGAGGCAGTCGGAAGAAAGGGACAGTGGGGGGGTGGACACAGGATTAAAATCAAATTCCTTACATGTGTGATTTTGTCAAATGAAGCCCAATACTATGTGTCATGATACTGCTTTAGTTTAAAAAAAATGTGTATAGGTGTG
The DNA here is from genome assembly GCF_001458135.2 of Marmota marmota marmota. Taxonomy (NCBI): domain Eukaryota; kingdom Metazoa; phylum Chordata; class Mammalia; order Rodentia; family Sciuridae; genus Marmota; species Marmota marmota. The sequence goes on along the minus strand of NW_026000130.1, from coordinate 3,354,298 downwards.
TAAACACACACACACACACACACTGGATGTGAGCAGATTCTATCACTCTTAGTAAACCCAGTGGATTTCTTTCAGGTGTGCTGATAGATCCTGGTAAGGACAGCAGCCATCAGTTAAATAATTTTTTTCATTGGTCTCTTTCTCTCTCAACTCAACCATGAACTCCAGGAGAAATTACACTTGTCTTGCTCAACAACATATTCTCAGTAGGAGCAGAGCACCGAGCACGTTGTAGGTACTTACTGGGAAAATAACCCAGTGACTGAATAAATGGACACACCGTTGAGATGGTCAGTCGACAGGAAGATGACTTCCTTTGCTGATCCTAGGGAAAGCATCTCACCTTTACCGTCAGCAAGGAACGATCTCCTCCTTCGGTGTACTTCAGCCCATCAGCAAAGCAGTTCTTGACCACCTACTGTGGGCCAGGGACATCTTGGATTGGGAGCCACTTTGTGTCCTTTTTGGATTGAGTCAGGATATAACCACAAAGAGACTTTAAATCATAAACAAATATATGCACACAAACCCATGCACACACACAAACACAACTGATCAATGCACATAAATATAGATTTTTAAATCTTGGCCTGACATACGTCAGCAGTGTATTTGGCTGGGGGTGAGGCTCAGGGGTAGAGTGTGTGTTTACTTAATAGGGACAGAGCCCTGGCTTCTGTCCCCAGCACAAAGACAAATACAATGTATCACATCAATACATTGGACACCTGGAGTACATACAATCTTATTTCTCAAATGTTCTAAAAATCGAATGCATTTGTTGGGGGGATACCAGGGATTGAACTCAGGGGCCCTCGACCACTGAGCCCCGTCCCCAGCCCTATTTTGCATTTTATTTAGAGACAGAGTCTCACTGAGCTGCTTAGGGCCTCGCCCTTGCTGAGGCTGCCTTTGAACTCGTGATCCTCCTGCCTCAGCCTCCCAAGCTGCGGGGATTGCCTGTGCGCCACTCGGCCTGTCTAAACAAATGCATTTTTGAAATCCGTCAAGGCTGGACCCTTACAGACCAACACCCCTGGGTCTGAGCACCTCAAGCCCCTTTAGCCCATACCTGAGGCCACTTGGTCTCCTCTTGTAGCCCTCCTGCCTCTGCACGTGGGTCTGTCCTGCATGCAGGATGGACCACATTTAAGCTCAGGTAGGTCGCAGCCTTGAAGCTGACTTTGGGTATTGCCTGCTTTAGGTCTACAATCCAGTCCTCCACGGGGCCTCTGCTTGGCCCTGGGCACAGCCCTCCCCCTGGGCCCCAGCCCTTCTTAGGCACTCTGGGCTGGGTCCCCGTCTCTGAGATCAGCCCCATGGACCCTCCTCCTGCCCTGAACTACACAGTTCCTCTAGGGCCCTGGACCCCAGCCCCAAGACTGGACCCTGCCCCAGCCCCTTGGGACACCTACCTTTCTGGCATCCTCAGTACCCTGCCTGTGGGTCACTTTGGAACCCCACGGAGCATGCTCTGCAGAGCTTGAGCTGACCTCACCAAGGGCCAGCTCTTTCCTGCTAGCTGGAACTCACCATGGCCACCAGCGTATAGACTGCCCCTCCAGAGGCCCATTGGCTCTGATCCTTCTGTCTACTCTCCCCCGTCCCAGGGGGAGGCGTGACTGTCACATGTCAATTTGCTTTGAATGGATGCACACAAGGCGTCTTTAGTTGCAAACCCTTGGGACAGAATTTCTCAGCCCCCTGTGGTTGACATCGAGGACTGTGCAATTCTTTGTGGTGGGGACTATCCCAGGACCGAAGGACATTGGGACATCCTGGGCCTCTACGTTTGCAGCAGCCCCAGCTCAGACAGCAAACCACCACTTCTGAGAACCCCTGCCACAGAAGAGCCACATGGTTCTCTGAGTTGAAGACACCACATGGCTGTTCCCATATCTGGGCTCAAGAGAAGGAGGAGCCCAGGCGCGACATGGACCCAGGGCAACCGCTCTCTCACAAGGCTGTGAAGATCCCGCTGTTAAATGAGCAACTGGGGCTTAAATGCCAACGGTCTCCCTTCCCTGCCCAGCACCCTCATTTCCTTTGGGGGAAATTCAGAAGCATTCGGTGCACCTGGCCCCAGGGAGTGGCATGGGCCTGAACGTGGACATTAGTGGGTCCAGGAGAGTCAGCCCTAGATGGTCACTCTTGGGACAAGGAAGTTCCTTTGCCCACTGTGGATTTCAAGTCGATGGACAAAGCTAGGGCTGCCTGTGGTCCACTGTGCCACCTTGCTGCCTGCTAAGAATGGAGTCACCACCTTGACTTCAGAAAAATAGAGAAAGACAGGTGTGGGACAGCCAAACGAGCCAGCTATCGGTGTGGACACTAGATACAGCCATGCCTAAAGCCCACGCACCTGAGTATGACCGACAGTGCTTTTGTTTATTTAGACTATTTTGAGCTGAGTTTCTGTCTTTTGCAATCTAGAGTCCCAATAGATATTTCTAAAATAGATAACACCTAACATAACAGGAGACACAGCAGGGGGTCAACATGAATATTGTCACCGATTATGGAGTTGACAACCATTTGAGCACCTACTGTGTGGGAGGCACTATGCTCATGACCAAGGGCTGAAGGTCCCCATGACGTACTCAAGGGCTTGGATTTCAGCTCTGGCTACGGCCTTGACCTTGAGAGGTCAAGTTATTATTCCTGCGTGCTCCTCGGCGTCGTCCCCTAACCATAAAAATATGGGATCGAAACAGATCAGATGTTACAAATCAGTGGCCAAGGTCTGAATCCAGTGTTTTATCTTTCTTTTTTTTTTTTTTTTAGTTNTCGAGGGGAAGGTTCTAGAACTGGAAGAGAAGGATAATATAATATTGGTCCTCTCAAAACCTCTAGGATGGTTCTCCTCTCTCAGGTGGACCTGGACCAGGACCTTCCCTGACTCCTGGGAATGGTGGACACCATGTGGTCAGCAAATCCTGTCCAGATTCTTTCATGCACGCAATTGATGTCATCGTAAAGCCCCATTTCAAGCCCCACTCCCGGCCCTGAAGGCCGTGTTCACTGGGATTCAAACAGAGATGCTTCAACACTAGCAGGAACTTCCTGATAACTGCTCTTCTGTGTCTGGAGCTTTCTGATGTGGAGGCTGGAGGCTGGGGGCTGCCCCTTGGCTCCAGAGGGTGGCAGGAAAATGAGACAGCGACATGTTTAGGACCTGTACAGTCCAAGTCTCCATAAGTGTATTTTCTGCCTTTTCTCCCTAAATCCCCTCTCCTTTTAGAACAGCTATTCATGCCTCTGAGGCCCCCAAGATGGAAATTTGATACAGAAAACATCTCTGTCCTCCTCAAAGCTGACATTTTTTTCCTTTCTTTTTTTTTTGAGGGGGGGGGGACAGGGATTGAACTCAGGGACACTCAACCACTAAGCCATGTCCCCAGCCCTTTTTTTGTATTTTATTTAGAGACAGGGTCTCACTGAGTTGCCTAGGGCAAGTTGCTGAGGCTGGCTTTGAACTCCCGATCCTCCTGCTTCAGCCTCCCCAGCCACTGGGATGACAGGCGCATGCCACCACGTCCGGCTCAAACCTGGCTTTGAATACACCTAATATCTTTGCCAATCTTTGTCTCCGAAATCCAGTGCAGCCAAGCCCTGGACTGACAGGAACAGTTGCAAAGAGAGCCCAAGAAAATAGGGGAGAAGGAGACGGTGAAAGTGAGTCCAGACCAGCCTCCCCGGCTGGCGAGAGAGGGCACTGCAAATGTCCCAGTGGGAGACTCGATGCCATCTGAATTCCAAAGAAGGAGCGTTTCCCCGAGAAGTTCGTCTCTAGCAGGAGACAATAATTTCATGGTTGTACAAAATTCCCAACCAACCCCTGGGACAGGGAAGGGGAGCTCTGACAGGTGTTGGCTCTGTCCTGAGTTTGGGGCCCGGGACAGCATCTCCCTGAGGTAAGCCATCGCCTGTGCCACTTTGGACCAATTCCAACTTGAAAACCCCGTCTTCCCAGCTCCATCCTCAAACCCCCAGGGGACGTGTGACAGAATCCTTCCCACAACTCCACAGTCGGATTCAGCTCTTTCAACCAATGATGGATCAGCCCTGATTGCGGCTCACTGCGCACAATTCCAAATCAGCCCCCTGTGGCTCACTTCCTGTGCCCAGGGCTCTTGGAAGAGGAAATTACACGCTGTCCTGGAGAAGGCTGGAGAGGTGTGTGGGTGGAGGTTGCAGTCTGTTGGCGCATCTTAAAGACATGTGGTGGCAATAGAGCAGGCTGTTGTGAAGACCCAGGCGGGTGCTGGAGGTCAGAGTCTGGGAGAAACCATTTTAAGCATCAAAGTATTTTTTTGCTTCTTTTATTGGCCCGTGATCTGTGCGGCACAGGTCGATCCTGCAGGGAGAAGCAGACAGCCTTCGCCTCCTGAGGGTGAAGTGCAAGGGTGAGGTCCATCCAGACATCCTGGGGTGAGACTGGATGTCATCTGAACTCCCGAGGTGGTGGCACAGGATGGTTCTCAGCTCTCGGCTGGGTGGGCCACTCCGCCTGTCCCCCGAGGCGGCTTGCCCCTTCCTGAACTGTCATATGCCTAGTGCTCCTCTGCCTGTCACCAGCCTCTAGACCAGGACCTCCAGCCCCACTCACCCCAGATCCTGCGTCCTTGGGGTTCTCAGCATTTGACCTTAGCCATTCCTAGCCCAAGGGGTTTCCTGAGATTTTCAAGTTGATTCTGAAAAATGAAAATATTAGGTGGTCAAAACATTTTAGGAAATACCAGGTTAAATTCATTTTTGAAAGGCTCTTCTGGCCAGATGAGGTGGCCCACGCCTGTCATCTCAGTGGCTCAGGAGGCTGAGGCAGGAGGAGTGCAAGTTCAAAGCCAGCCTCAGCAACTTAGCAAGGTCCTCAGCAGCTCAGCGAGACCCTGTCTCTAAATAAAATACAGACTACGGATGGGGATGGGGCTCAGGGGTCGAGGGCCCCCGAGTTCAATCCCTGGTACCAAAAAGACAAAGAAGATACATGTAGGCCAGAAGGTCCAATGGCATCCGGAGAGACACCTGATTGGAGCAGAATCCCAAAGCCAAGTGAGACAGCGGAACTGAGAGAAGGAGAGGGTAGGACCCTGACAATAAGTCCCGAGCCCCCGAATCCTGTCAATCTGAAAAGCTGGTCCCATCCCTTCGACTTCTTAATCATATGAGCTAATGAATCCCACTACCTTCTGTTCAATTTTACTTTTGCCAAAGATAATTTGAGTTCCTTTTTTTTTTGTCCTGAGGATTGAACCCAGGGGTGCTTAACCACTGAGCCCCACCCCCAGCCTTTTTTTTTAAGTATTTC
>NW_026000130.1:3321575-3346393 GCF_001458135.2 Marmota marmota marmota | reverse complement strand
CTTCACAAACCACTCCCTCTGGCAAAATGCCAGGTGCCATCCTGACTTGTTTACAGACCCTAACATCATCCCAGTGTCTCTGGAGGCTGAGGCAGGAGGATCCCGAGTTCAAAGCCAGCCTCAGCAATGGTGAGGCCCTCAGCAGCTCAGTGAGACCCTGTCTCTAAATAAAACACAGAATAGGGCTGGGGATGGGGCTCAGTGGTCTAGGGCCCTTGAGTTCAGCCCCAGGATTTCCAGTTCCCCACAAAATAAATAAATAAATGAATAAACCCCAGGAGATGGACTGCCTTGGGCCCCAGAACGAGCAAGACTGGGCTACCCAGACCCCTCCCTCTGCACCACACCCTCATGACCACGGGCCACCAACACATGAGGATTCGTGTTTTCTGGAACCTTCTCTTCCACTCTGATATCTTCTGAGATGGCAGAATACACCCTTCAACAGCAGGAAGCCAAGAGTCGGGGTCCAGCAGAGGGATGGAGCCCGGGAGGGGTCTCCCCCACCAGCCCCAGGGCGTCCCCTGGGCCAGTGTAGGTCCTCGGGCGAGATGGCAGCGTCCAGGGGAGAGAGGCAGACAAGAAGGTCGTCTTTCTTTGCTTTTCTGCCACACAAAGAAAACCCCCCTGCAGGGGAAGCCCGCACCTGCCGACTGTGATGTCCCTCCCCAGGACACTTCAGACAGGGGGGACAGGCAGCCAGGGAGCCCAGACACAGCAGCACTTCCTGGGCTGCCGAGCACCCCCCTTCTGTGTAAATAATTATCTGGAAGGAAAAACAAACCAGGCTGCAGCTCAAGACAGGGGAGAGCCAAAGGAAGATGAAAGGCGGCTGGGTTTGATGTGTCCCCGGGAGTGTCCCCAGAGGGAAGCGAGGCCCGGCCAGCCTTCTCCCTTCCTGGTTCTAAGCCCCCGCCTGGGACTCGGAAAGCCCCGGGCACAGTCATTAAGTCCTGCTCTGGAAGCCGCGTGGGCGACCCACCTCGTGTGGCTCGGCCTGCGGCCTCCACTGCAGCAGAGGCGGGGGCTCCGGAATCTTCTGGAGTCAGTCGGGCCGAGTCTGAGCCTGGCCTCCCGCTTAGTATAAGCAGGATCGGGGACAAGTTGCTTATTATAAATGGGATCAGGGACAAGTTGCTTCTCCCACCCAGGGCCTGTGTGGGGGCCATCCCTGGACATCCCCCTGCTCCCCACAGGGAGCCGGTTCCTGTGTCGCTGCAGTGGACACCGCTGTAGCCCCACACCACCCTTCCCGTGCATGCCCACCGGTGACCACCCACTTCTGCCCACACCCCTCTCCACGGCTGGCAGCTTCTCCCAAGGGCAGGGGAGCTCTGGCCACCCACATGAACGGCGCACCAGAGTGATGCACGGTCGACACCTTCCTAGACACCCTCCATCAGTGACCAGGGACACCTGGGGATAAATACCCCGGCTCTCGTTCCCCAGGTGAGGAAAGTCACAGGCCATGTCCTGCACCAGTTCCCGGTTTCCAGACAGGAGAAGGCTCTAGAGGTCTCAGTGGACCCTGTCACCGCCACGAGCCCTCCAGGTGGTCTCTCTCCTGTCCCTGCCTGGCCTGCTCACTCCTCCGCCAGGGCCGCCCTCTGTCGCTCAGATCCTGTCTCAGGGTCTGCTTCTGAGCAGCTCAAACTAAGACACTGGACTCTGACCCTCGGCACAAGGGCACTTCCTGGAGCGGGGAGAGGGGACTCCGACGTCCGGGCCTGAGCAGGACCTGGAGTGGTGCCCGCAGCGTTTCCTGGATGCTCAAGGGTTTGCAGTACCGTCTCCTCCAGCGGCAGAAGGACTGCGAGTCTGTGTACTGAATTCTCAGCTCCTGGTGCAGACCCCAGAGCATGATGCGTGCTCAATAAACACCGGGTGACACTAAGTTTCTTCCAACATAAGACAGGAGACAGTGAGCATGCTCATGGCAAGGGAAGGTGACGAGGGTTAGACAGTGTGATCGACACCAAGGCACCAGCACGTGGATGGACACAGTGTCTATGGGGGGAGTCTAGAATGGATATTCTCGGTAGCCTCACTCTGTACCCTCCTTCCACCCACGGCTGACGTCGCACACAGAATAGAAGTGACCCTAAACTCGGAGAGCCTGGGATGGGTCACAAATGAATACATCCAGTCTCAGACAGGTGCAGCCACTTCTCTAGAGACACACAGCATCCCAGAGGAATGGCCAAGACTCCAAACAGCCTCTGCGATGCCAGACTCTTCCTTTTCTCATCCAACACTCGGCCAAAAGAGGCCAGCGTCTGGGGCCCCTGTTGGGGTACCTGAAAGAGTTTGGGGAGAAGAAAGCACTGGGTAGACCACCGCAGACCCGCAGGTGAGTCAGGTGAGTCAGGACTGCATTATCCTGAGCACAGGGGCCATGTGAGTCTCCCCCCAGGGCACGGGGAGGACAGGCCAGTGAGGGTCCAAACTCAGGGCCCTGCATAGGACGGGAACCAGGACCCAGGAACCCCCCCATCCCCACGTCTCTACCTGACAGTGGGTCATTCATCAGCAGGACACTCCGAGGCCGCCCTGGGGGACGTTTAGAACAAAACGGGAGACACAGGACACCCCAGTCGCCCCGCCACTCACAAAAGTGTCTTTGCAAATGCAGTCACGTGCCTCTGGTGGGCAGAGGAAGGCGACCTTGCATTTGACCTTTGGATGCTCCTGAACAACGCATCCAGGTACAAGGACACAATATCCTCTTATCTGCAAACGGGGAAGCCGGATCCCAAAGGGCCTGTCCTGGAACCTCTCACCCATCCCAGAAAACTGGAGACACTGGCTTTGTGGGGGCAGGGGACTTCCTGTCTTCTCATAGGATCCCAGGTCGGATGATCCCCATGTTCCGCCCCATCCTGCCTGGCAGCCACTTTGGAATGACATTGCCATTGTGCTCTGGAGACTGGGAGCCCGGAACGCAGCTCGGGATTCTTCTGGCTGCCTCCGGTGAGCCTCTGTGCTCCCATCCATCAAGGGCAGTAGGACACAGGTGACAGGGGGGTCTCTGGGGGATGGTGGACTCACCACCAGGATTACTGATGAAGGTACAGAGTGAGCCTGGGCCTCCCAGGACCCTGGAGGGGAAACCGGCCAGTTAATCTCGCCATGGGGTGAGGCGGGCGGGTCGGCTGGGGACGGAGGGGGCGGCTGGGGACGGAGCTGCTGACCTTCACCCCCACCCAGCTAGATTGGAATTTCAGATTTCAAAAAGAAGAAAATGATTTTCAGAATAAATATGTTCCAGGAGAAAAATCCTTCACTGTTGATCTGAAATTCCAATCTTACCTGGGCATCTTCGATTTTATTTGATGGATCTGGCCACTCTTGCTGGGGGACCTGGAGGAGACTTAATGTAAGGCCTGGAGACTCCTGACCACTCCTGAAGTGGCCAAACGGTGGCCCAAAGGGTCTTTCAAAATAAGGAAATTTTACATGGACTCAAGGTGGTCACCTCCTGACGTCTGATCACAACACTCTTTGGCCAGCAGTTGGCCACCACCGGTCCCCCTACCCGCCCCCTAGGGCCTAATTTGCTCCCAGAGGGCTTCTTGCCTGGCTCCTGAGTCAGCTGGGTTGGAGACCCGGGCCCCGGAGCCCAGGGGACACTCTGGCTGACCGGCCACTTAGGCAAACGCTCGTGGTGGCGAACCTGGAGTCCCGGGTGGAGATCCAGCTCCGTCTCGGGGTGGCTCCATCCTCCCAGACGTGGGTGTAATGCCAGCCTCTGGAGGCTGAGGCAGGAGGATCACAAGTTCAAAGCCAGCCTCATCAACTTAGAGAGGCCCTAACAACTCAGTGGGACCCTGTCTGTAAATAAAACACAGAATAGGGCTGCAGATGGGGCTCAGTGGTCGAGGGCCCCTGAGTTCAATCCCCGGTACCTCTCCCCAAAATTTCTATTGTATTAGCTGTTATAAACGTTCTAGAGATGACTGAGAGTACACAGGAAGATACTGTAGGTTATATGCAAACCCTGCACCACTTGATATAAGGAATTTGAACATCCATGGACATGGGTATACATGAGGTCCTGGAACCCATCTCTCATGCATACTGAAGGGTGACCATATTTTACCAAAAAAAAAAATATTTAGGAAAAAAACTGGAATATGGAAGAATACTTATTGTGAAACATCATGAAATGTTGAAGTTTGGCTTGGTATTTTATTGTTAATTTAAATAAATATATGATAAAATGTCAAGTATTAAAAAGGTACACTTTATGTATTATGGAGATTTGAGGTCACTTATTTTTGTCCTAAAATTACCTGTTTTTAAATTTTTTCCGGTGGTTGTTTATTAAACATACAAAAATTATAATTGTAACATATTTATTTTATGTGTTCTTTTTAGGTATACATGACAGTAGGGCGTGTTTCCTATCATGCCTACATGGAGTCTAACTTCCCATTCTGGGGTTGGGCATGATGTGGTTTCACTGGTCGTGTGTTCACATGTGAGCACAGGAAAGTTCTGTCCTGCTCACTGTCTTTCCCACTCCCATCCCCCTCCTTCCCTTCTCCCTACCTCCCTTGTTGTGGGTCAGCGTCCACATATCAGAGAGGACATTCAGCCTTTGGTTTTCTGGGACTGGCTTATTTCACTTAGCATGACTCTCCAGCTCCATCCGTTCACTGGCAAAGGCCATAACTGCATTCTTCTTTATGGCTGAGTAATATTCCACTGTTACATGTACGGCATTTTCTGGTTCTACTCATCTGTCCAAGGGCACCTAGGCTTGTGGAATCGAGCTGCTATAAACATTGATGGAAGTGCCTCAATTTTTAAGCTTTGGCTTGAGAGTTTTCTTCTTAAAGATCTTTGTGGGTTGGTGGAACCTTTTTAGTGTCTGATCTGACCCACGGACGCTGGTTCACGCGCTGAGCATCCGGGTCTTGTTTGTAGCTGGTTATGAAATCTGGCAGAATCTCTGCAGCCCCCTTCTCTGAATCTCCAAGATGGTCAGTTTCAGAGACGTGGGACCATGATTTAAAACCAGCTGACATCCCTTCCCTTCTCGGTCCTCCCAACCCTGTGTCTGGGCACCCCCCCTGCGTGGGCTCCAGGGCTCCCCTCCTCAGTGGACGTCCCCCTGGGAACTCCTTCTCAGCCTGCAAACCCCATCTCAAGTGCCTCCTCCTCTGTGAAGCCCTCACTGACCACCCTGGGCCTCTCCGAGGGTCCAGTCCCTTCCCGATCCGGCCCGCCCACGGCAGTCCCAGCTGGGGGCACGGGGCTCGCTCCACAGGGCAGCATAGGACACCTTGATTCAGGGGCAGCTCACGACCAGGCAGACATCTCCACCCGCAGGGCGAAGACAGCCAGCAAGGCCTGGTGCAGCAGCTGGCCTGGCCACCCGGGAGCTGTCACGGCCCCTGGCCCTGAGCTGCAGGTCAGGCGTGGTCACAAGATTCTCAGAGGTCACAACTACGGAGGAGACGCCCCAGGACCTTCTGGACACCCCCCACCCTCCCTGGACAGCGGCAGGGTCGGAACCCTCACCCCCTCTTCCTCTGGCTCCCGGCTCTTGGTGGGGTCTTTGAGGGGCAGGCAGTAGCGGGCAGTGCCATGGCTCTGCGGAGGCCATCGTGCGGGTCAGGCTCTGGAGGCCAGAGCAGGGACAGAAGCGGAGAAGAGATGTACACCCCCTGCTGTTCCCCGTGGGGGCCTCGCTCCCGGGCTTGGGACGCAGCCCCAGGTCGCGCGGAGGCTGCAGGACGGAGGAGGCACCCGCTCAGGTCTGCATCCTTCAGGGCTCGCGCAGAGGACAGGATCAAGGAGTGGCCGTGGGAATCACCAAGTGCCCGGGAAAATATAAAGATGGGGTGACCCGCAGGTTGGGCACGGCCGGAAGTTATCCTGAGCTTCCTCCTCCCCACCGCCCCGAAATACCAACGCAAACTAGAGACCGCAGAGCAAGAAAGGCAGCCGTGGACCTCGGTTCCCAGTGTGGAGCCGCGCATGCGAGTGGAGTGAGAGGTGATCCCGGTGGTCAGAGGTGCCGGAGCAGACGGGGAGGGCCATAGTGGAGCACAAGTCTTGAACGTCAATCAAGCGACTTTCTTGCAGGACTTATCAGAGCCTTGGGAATTTCAGCACCCCGCCCACCCTGCAGATGGGTCTGCGGCATCATGAGATGTCACAGCCACGAAACCGTCTCCCAGGTCGCTCATGCAGAGGGGATTGACCGAGTCAGGGGACGGTGGGGTAGTGATGCTGCTCTGCCACGGTCCTGTGGCAGTGCCCCACCAGGCAGGGCATCTGCCCTCCCAGCCGGGCAGCCAGAGGGTTTCCAGCCTGACACCCACTCTCAGTGGCACCTGGGCCTCAGCGCAAAGTCTCCGTCCCCTTTCTCAGAGTTGACCTTTGTCTTTGGTCTAATGGGATGCCACCTGCCTGTCCCTCTTTGCCACACTCACTGCATTCGAGCCGGGGGATGTAGCGGCTGGTTCTGCAGACTCCCCACCCTGCGGGTCCCCTGCAGACCCAGGCAGGGCTGTGGCCCCTCTTTCCATGACTGTCCTAGTCACATGATCAGCTGCCATCACGAGGGGCCCAGGGGCGGGGGAGTGTACAGGCTCCAAAGCCTGAGGGTCCCGTCTCAGCCCCAGCTCTGCCACCTCTTAACTGTTCAGCCTTGGGAAAGTTACACGACCTCTCTGAACCTCACTTTCCACATCCCTGAGATGGTAATCCGACCTCCCTCAAAACTGTTCCAAGGGTTAAATGAGACCAGCCTCCACCCACCATCACCCAAGTGCTCAAGAAATGGGGTTTATGATTCCTCTTCCTGACATTTCAGCTTGGACTTGGCTGTTTCAAATATTTGCTCCCCAAAGGCCCAGATAGACCTGGGTCTTGGTCCCCAGGGGCCCACTCTGGGGAGGTCACAGAATATTTGAGAGGTAGGGTCCACCAGGACATCCTCAGGGCAGGAAGGTCATGCCCTTGAGGGGGTTTGTGAGACCCCAGTCTCTTCCTCTTTTTCCTTTGCTTCCTGGCTGAGGGGAGTGGTTTTGCTCTGCCCTGGGGTCCCCTGGGATGAGCCGCCCCAGCACAGGCCCAGAGAAATGGGGCCCATTGACCATGGGCTGGAGCCTCAGAGACCGTGAGCCCCAATGAACCTTTTCTCTTTATAAGTTAACCATCTCGGGTATGTTGTCACAGCCGTGGAAAGCTAACAGACCCCTCCACCGGGATCATTTCTCTAACTCCTCGTCACGAGCACACAGAGATGCAGCTACCCCATGTCTCCCCGGGCACCCGTAGCTTCCCCAACACTTACTTCTTGGTAAAGCCCCATGCTGACCTGTCTCTACCTGTATCCTCTCTCATCAACTCTAGGCAAGTGGGAGCTACACCTCCAGCACCCAGAGCAACACCGGATTCGGAGAATGTGCCTTCAACCCACCCTGGGCAATGTCTACCACTTGCTTTCAGGTTAGTGCAGAGAAAACTCAGAGAGGGCCGTGTATTTCCCCAAAGTCACACAGCTAATCCCTGGCCAAGGCCCCTTTGAGCCAAGGCTCTCCCATGTTGTGGGGTCTCCTCGCTTTCTGTTGAGGCTGTGCCAAGGGACCCCTGTGCCCACTACCGCTGAAGCCTGGCGATTTGGAGCAGTCCTGCAATACCTTTCCTTCCCTACGGCCCTTCTTGCACGGCTTAAACGAAATGTCAAACCGTTTACCACTCAACAAAGACCCCAGGTCAGTTCAGTGAGGTTCTGTGGCGTGTGGAGGGGCAGGAAAACCCGCTTTTCCCCTTTTTAATTCCCCGGGTGAGCATCCCACTTCCTGAGTGAAAACAGATCCCGGTCCTTTTTAGCGGAGCAGCAAAGGTCTCCTTATGGGATCACAGGCACCGGGGACGCGTCTTCTAAAGACAGGGTCATCGCTCAGGAGATGTGTTGCCCAGGCAGAGCGACCCGCGGGGGATGAGGGCGGGATCTGGGACAGCCCTGGGACTTCAGGTGTCCCCGAGTGAAAAGTGGGGCACCCGTCTCTCGTTCCCGCTTTGAATCGTGAATCTGAGGCACAGTGGCTCCGCTGGGCCACCCCAGATCCGCTGAGCTCTGCGCTGTTCCGCTCCTCCCTGGAGCAGGGGTTCTGAAAGGGTGACCTCCTTCGGCAGGGGGACGATGCGGGGTGCTTGGGAAGGCAGGGGGGCGTGGACCTCGACTCTGCCCCTCTTTACCCAGAGGGAAGGTGGCCGAGAGCTGGGAGGACTCGCTGTGGGGTCCCGGGGGCCAGGCTGAGCTCCGCACACCCCTCCCCAGCACTGGTGGCTCTCGCCGGCTGCTTCTGTCTGTCCTCGGGCGGATCGAACAGTCAGACGGCGACATATTTGGAAAAGGCTCACAGAAAGGGCAAGAGCGTCCACTCAGCAATTGAGGCTCCCCAGGGACACCCCCTCGTGGCCCAGGACACCAGAGCCAGAGGACAGAAGGCCAACACGTCCACTGGGGTCTGTGGAGCTCTGAGCAGACGCCAGGAGCTCCCCTAAATATCTTGCCCTCATGGTCTCGCTTACTGCCCCCAGTGACCCTGAGGGTTGGCACTGCCCCTTTACAGATGGGGAACCTGAGGAAGGCAGGGATCAACGACTTTCCCAGCCAGGCACAGTGGGCACACCTGTCATCCTAGAGGCTCCGGAGGCTGGGGTAGGAGGATCGCAAGTTTGAGGCCAGACTCCGCAATTTCATGAGGATCTAAGCAACGTATGAAGACTCCGTCTCAAAATAAAACTAAAAGGCACTGGGGATGTGGCCCCGTGGCTAAGCTCCCCTGGGTTCAATCCCCAGTACCAAAAATGAAAGAAAGAAAAAGAACTGGAGAGAGAGAGAGAGACTTGCCAAAGGTCCTGCCCCTTCCCGCCTGTTTGACGAGGAGGACACCCTGTTCTGTCTGCTGGAAAGTTGAAGGTGAACGCGAACCTCGCCCCAGGCACAGGGACAGCTAATTCCATTTTCTGGGATCAGAGTTAGACCTGGGGGTTTAACCCTGGGTCTCCTCCCCTCTGTGATGGCATCGCGGATTCCCACGGTCCACCAAGCTGCCCTTAACAGACAGGTGCAGATGCCCAGGAGGAGGAAGGACACACCTAGGTAGCAACAGAGTCGATGTCACACTCAGGACGGGTCCTTTCTCCGCAGAACCACCCGGACCACCCAAACAGACTCCCGGTTTTCAGAATCAGCCCCGGGGGCTGGAGACAGTAAGAGCTGAGGGGACAGAGCCGCCGTTCCTGCTGTGCATCTGAGAACACGCTTAGTTCCATGGGAGAAGATGCTGGTGGTGGTGGGGGTGTCATTAACTCGCTGGAAGTCCTTACTGTGATCCTCCCACTTTGTCCCAAGGGATTTAGAACACAAGGGCTTAGGTAAGTTTATCCTAAAGGATTCATTTTTCCTGGTCCTCGTGTTTTGGCCCCCAAATCTCCCCAAAATGGAATTTGGGGGGTTCTAACCAGACAGTGTACCCTGTGAGCTTGCCAGCTTGGTCTGTAATCTCCACCCTGTCCCCTTCCTCTCCCCCAAGACCACCCCCAACAATGGCCATTCTCTGAAGGATGAGGGACACCTTCCACCCCGAAGCCCCGGTTTCCCGCTGTCTTGTGGGAAGGTGTCCCCACAATCCTGGGCGCCCGGCCACGGGATCTGGGGGGAACCAGCCCCCAAAAAGCGCCTCGGGTTCTCGGGGATCCTAGAGCATGAGGAATCCAGAGGCCGGACGGCGGGGAGGGGCCGACCTGGGAGGGGCGGGGCTTCCAGTGTGCCCGTCGCTGTCCGAGGTGCTGACCGGGACAGCGTCCCGTGGTGGGCGTTTCCAAGGGCTTCCGTGTTCTAGGAGGTCCCCGGACAGTGTCCTGGCTGGACAGTCAGCCTAAGGGTTCGTGGAAG
Source organism: Marmota marmota marmota (assembly GCF_001458135.2). Lineage (NCBI taxonomy): Eukaryota > Metazoa > Chordata > Mammalia > Rodentia > Sciuridae > Marmota > Marmota marmota. The sequence goes on along the minus strand of NW_026000130.1, from coordinate 3,336,471 downwards.
ACACGGAGTGTGACTGTTCACCTGTCCCTGCTTCTGGTGACACTGGGCACACCGTCAAGGTCATAGAGCTCTGGTCCGTCTGGCAGGAGAATGATGCCCAGACATCTCCATGGAGATGCCCCCCATGCCTACCGTTGGGTGGGCCTACAGGTGTGGTTTTGTTCCCTGAAAATATGATGGCATCAATGAGGGTGACGGTGACGAGGAGGGGGCTGATAACCAGGTGGGACTTTCAGTATCTTTAAGGGTTAAGTGGGTGGAAGAGTTCCAACTGCTTCACTTGTGTGAATTCACCTGTCATATGGCTGGGCACGGTGGCCCACGCCTGTCATCCCAGGAGCTGGGGAGGCTGAGGCAGGAGGATCCCGAGTTCAAAGCCAGCCTCGGCCACAGTGAGGCCTTAAGCAGCTCAGTGATGCCCTGTCTCTAATGCAGTACAAACTAGGGCTGGGATGGGGCTCCTTGGTCGAGGGCCCTGAGTTCAACCCCTGGTACCATTAATTAATTAACTAATTATTAGAAGACAAGGCGGTGCCCATCCTATAGACAGAGACCCCACAGCATGGAAAGCGTGAGCCCTTTTCCCGGCTGTCACAGTGAGTGGACTGGGTGCTGGACGCACCTGGCTAGTCCTGGTGAGGTGGCAGTGGGTGGCCGACACAGGCTGAGTCCCTCCTGGATGCTTGTGCTGCCCCAAATGGGGTCCCAGACTTCCGCTCTGTCAAAGGGGCTCCGTAGCTCCGCGGAGGCCACCCTCTGGACTGCACGTGGAGAGGTGGCTCTGAGCAGTGGCGCCCACCGCCTGCTTCACACCTGGAGACCGTGAAGCCATTCCCCCAGTCGCATGGACACTTGAGTCCACGGCCACGCGCCTTGGGCCTGGGCCTCCCCGGGTTCCTTCTCTCCCTCCGGGGACGCTCGGCCACCCGTCTTGCCCGGCTCTCTGAACACACAGTGATTTCCCGCCCCACGTCTTGACCTGGGCTATGTCTCCCCAGCAGCAAGCCCCCCCCCCGTGTCTAACAGGACGACCCCTCGTCAGCCGTCAGGACCCCTCTGGGATGTCCCAGGAAACCTCCCCGAATCCTCTTCTCTTGGGGTTTCTAGGTCCCAGCACGCCATCTCCCCCAGAAGACCTAAGGTACCTCCTAACTGTGGGTGGAAACGTCTGTCCCCTCCCTGCGCGCAGAGCCATTTCCAGTCCAGTTTGCCCCTCACCTCCCCATCCACAACACCTGGCTCCCAAACCTAATGGGTGTTTGTTCACCGGTGTGGCTACGGACAGATGGATGCGGCTTCCCAGAAGGAAGAGAAGGAAGACTTCCTAGCTGGTTTTCCAGGAGAAAGACTAAAAACCCTTACCACAGATTCAAGTGTAAGATTGAGTCCATCGATGAAGGTCTCCGCATGGGATAATAACAGAACCAGACCTTAGAAGTCAGATGGCTTCACGCTTTTCTCTGTACCTGCCATGACCTGGGAAAAACTTTCCTTCTCCGAGTCTTGGTTGCTTCATCTATAAAATCAAGAGGACCACATTCTACTTGGTGAGATCCCAATCTTAACAGAGATCCTCAACCAACCCCTGCTCCCATCAAGAGAAGAATGGATATAAGTGAATAGTATGCAGCTGTGAAAAGTGAATGAACTACAGCCACACACGTTAACGTGGACGAATCTCAAAGGCTTATCCCCAGAGGGAAACCCCATGTCCATCTGTGGCACATGAGTCCATCTGTATCAAGTTAAAAATAATCAAAATTAAATATTTTAGAGGCAAGAGGGCATAAACATTATGAGTACCAGAGCCAAAAGTGGGTCCGTGAGTGGGCATCCCCTCCTCCTGAGGGACCCTATCTGAGCTCCCTGTGCCTCAGCTGAGGACACCAATTCTTCCTATCTCAGAGGGCTGCTGTGAGGAATAGGATAATAGCAGAAAGTGCTGGAAGGCTTGCTGCCCAGAGTAGCCCGGGTACACGTCATCTCCTATTATTTTGTCTGTCTCATCATCACGACTGTCATCCTGCTATCGTTATGTAGGAGCACGCAAATGATGAGGAAAAAAAGAACAGCAAAGCCAGGAAATGACTAAATCCAGATTCAGGGTACTGGCTTCTTTCAGGAGCATCTCAACGATCGATCGTCAATCGTGCCTTGTTTCGTGGGGGGTCCTCCGACGTCCGCATCAGCGTGAGACTTGGAGAGCACGGAGGGGGTCTCCTCTGTTGTGTGTGCAGATGTCTGTCACATGGAATTTTTCAAAGATTAAGTGGGATGAATTATTGAAAAGGAGCCACAACCCCTTCCTCCCCTCCTCCCACTGAGAGCTGGCCTTCCGGAGGCTTCTGGGTGACGTCTCCGCCTTCGCCACGGGGCACCGACCTCTGGAGGGAAGTGACCTATTGAGCACCCTCCCCACCCGTCACCCCGAGCTGGTGAAGATAAGGGGGGCAGCCGTCCTCTTGCGATCGCCCCAGGATAAGAGTGGAGTCACCCCGGGTTCTCCGGCCGTTTCCTTGCTCAAAATCCAAGAAGCCTCTCTGTGGCGTAAGTGCTCCTTGACAAGAAAAGTGGGCGGGGAGGAGCAGGAGGGCCCAGCCCCAGAGACGCACCCCCTGCAGGGAGACGGCGTCACCAGGGCCTCAGGAGCGGCCTGCTGACCCGGGATCTCCCAGCATGCTCGGGGCAGGTGGGCAGCGTGGCCTCCGGGCTCCAAAGCGGCATGACATCCCCTGGGAGGAGTGGGCCAGGCCCCTGCTCTGCACCAGATTCTGGGCCAAGTACTTTATTCGCCTGGTTCTTGTGATCCTCAAACGTACTTCAGAATGCTGTCACCCCACTTTGTAACAGTGCAAACCGAGGGTCAGACGTGTGCAGGTGTGTCCCCAGGGCCACTTGGTGAGTGAGGGCGGAGCTGGGGTTCAAAGAAACACCCCCCTCCTTTCCCTCACCGTCCCCTGGACTCTTTATGATTCTGAGGGAGGGGCTGTCCTCTTCCTACCTGACAGATGGGCTAGTCCAGAGGGACCGTCACCAGCCAAGGTCACACTGCCATGGGGTACCAGGACTTCCAAGGCCATCGAGGAGGCTCGACTGCTCCCCGCCCTGGGCTTCCTGTGCCATGAAGAAGGACGCAGTGGCCTGGGCAGTGGACCTGCCTGGGGAGGCGGGGGCAGGGGGTCTCCAGCTCCAAGCCTCTGCAACTTAACTGGGCCCTCAGCAACTCAGCGGGACCCTGTCCCTAAGTAAAAAGGGCTGGGACAGGGCTCAGTGGGTAAGCACCAGGGTTCAATCCCTGGCACCAAAAAGGAAAGAGAAAGAAACAGGATGAGCTGCCCAGGAACTCCCCCCAGTCCAGCCCGACGTGACAGAGCGGACGGGGGGACGTCGCGGCCCTGTGTGTGGAGGCCGTCATCCCTGCTGTGGCCACGTAGGAGCATGCCAGGGGACACGGAGGACATGAAGTGGAGCTGGGAGGACAGCGGGCAGGAGCAGGCACTGGGCCCACAAGTGAGAGACGACATCGACTTGTTGGGCAGGGGGTGGCTCAGAGGTCGGAATCACAGGGTGGGAAAAGCAGGCACAGGACGTGGGGACAGTCTGTAAGACTCTGGGACCGACGCGGAGCCTGAAAACGCTGGCCCTGTTTGTCCCCACCTCGACCTCCCCACCCCCTCCACCCTCACCTTCACCCACACGCCCACCCACCCCATCTTCACACCCGTCCACCCCCCACCTGTGCACGCACACACTCACCCATCCACCCACTCATCCCTACCACCATCCATCCACCCACCTGTCCATCCACCTGTCCACCCACCCACCCATCCATCCACCCACTTGCCCATCCATCCAACCATTCATCTATCCGTCCATTCATTTGTCCACCCATTCACCCACCCACCCAGCCACCTGTCCACCCACCCACTCACTCACTCTGTGATGAGCAGGACTTTGCCCATGGTGGTCTCTGCTCTATTCCCAGCATCTAGAAGATTCTCTGCAACAAGGCGGTTATCTGATGCCTACTTGTCCATTCTCAAGGCCCCTGCCCCGAGCACACCCCGCTGTGCCCACTGGGCCGCCTTCCCGTGGACAGAGGCCCGCAGTGGAGATGACAGGCTGACGATCACGCCTCCCGGCTCCTCAGCGCCGTCAGCTCAACAGTGTCACCGAAGCCCTTTCCCCTAACAGGAGACCCAGGGCAAGGTTGGGGGGAGGTCCTTTATCTGGTAGGGGGTCCCAGAGGGCATCATTAGGATGGGAGACAGAGCCAGCGAGGGGCACAGGACTGAGCAGGACTTATGGAGGACGCCTGGGAGTCCATCTAGGACACTCCCTATTTTCACACCAGGGAGCCAGGGAGCTGGTGTGTTGCCTACCCGCCTGCTTCTCGTGGCCAGGTGTGCGTGTGGAGATGGGGCTGACCCTTCCTGTGATTTAGGAAAGTTCTCTGATACGGGGAATTTGACAAGAGGCCAAAGGAGGGAGAGGGAAATCGTGCACATGCCCAGGGAAAGAACCTTCCAGAAAGCAGGAAGTGCAAGGGCACCAGGGGTTGAACTCAGGGCCCTCGACCCCTGAGCCCCACCCCAGCCCTGTTTTGTGTTTTATTTAGAGACAGGGTCTCACTGAGCTGCTGAGGGCCTCACTGTGGCTGAGGCTGGCTTTGAACTGAGATCCTCCTGCCTCGGCCTCCTGGAGCGCTGGGATGACAGGGGTGTGCCACCCCATGCCTGGAACTACGTCTTCACATCTTGGAAAGAGCCCGCAGGAACAGCCCTGTGGTCCCCATACTGTGCCTCTTGGAGACCAGCGATCCAGCCCAGGAGTGGGGCAGGTTGGGATGGCCCCCTCCACTCACCTCGGTGTCCCACGTCAGAGTTCCAGGTACGATGTCACTTGAAAAGGAGTCCTGGAATCCGTCCCCTGGCTGAGGGTGGCTGGTCTTTATCAGTATCAATCATCTGCATGAGCTTTTCACAGATGCTACTTTCAACCTCAGTCATGGAACAACAAGGGGCGGGGAGTGTGATCAGCCACATTTTTCAGAAAAGGAAACTGAGGTTCAGGGAGGTCCAGTTCCCGGCTCAAGGTCACCTTGAGTCACGGTGCCAAAGCAGTCAATCCAGTTTACACCTGTCTGATCTTAAAGCCCGTGGTTCTGCCTGCAGGCTGCTACCCTGGGCTCTCCCCCGCAAGCTGTGCACCATTACATGATTTCACTCTTCACGTGGGAGAAGACGTCCCCAGGGCCTGCGTGGTGAGATCCTCAGACGGTGTCGGGCGCCATGGCGGTGGATCTCTGTGGCCAACGGGCCGGGGCCTCTTTTAAACGCAGCCTGCTTATTTTTTGAGGACTATCCAAAGGCAGCCAGGACTGGTCGCAATGCAGAGCCGGGAGCGGGACTTGCCCAGCCGAGACGCGTGCCCAGAAAACGTCTGGAGTCTTGTGGGAGCGTCCGTGGCCAACACGACTGGGGACTCTTCTCTGTAACACGCATCCTCCTGTCCAATAGGAGGCTGCTCACGCACATTCCATTCTGTATCTTTTAATTAAAAGCTCTGTAAGCTTATTATCCGGCTGGTGCAGGAGGGGGGTTGTGCCCACCCCTCCGTCCGTATCTGTCACGGTCCTGATGGCCCAGTCCCGGGTGGGCACAGGGACACAGAGAGACAGGTGAACCACGCTCCTCCCTTCAAGGGGGTTACGATCCAGGGTGGGGGAATGATAAGTAAGTAAGGGGCCAGCCTACGGGTACCACAGGCTGCTGCCCAGAGAGCTAGTTCATTGGTCTGCTGGGCTCATCTGTATTGCCCCTCCGACCTCTGGAGGGCTCTAGTTTAGGATCCTTAACAGAAGCATAAGATGAAAACGTAAAGTAGTACAGCCGTTGTGGGAAACAGTGGGCGGCCTCCCCCAAAAGTCAGAATAGAACAATTGCTCGATACAGCCCTCCCACCACCCAGAGGTACTGAAATCAGCATGTCGGTGCACACCCATGTCTATTGCAGCAACTAGTCACGATAGGAGATGATCCATCCAAGTGCCCATCAACAGACAAAGAGTTAAAGAAAGAAAAGGTACATATATATATATATATACAGTGGAGTACTATACAGCCGGAAAAAAGAATGAAATGCTGTCACGTGAGACAACATGGATGGACCTGGAGGATATATGCTTAGTGTAATCAGCCAAACACAGAAAGGTCAAACTTCACGTGATCTCTGTATGTGGAATCTAAAAACATTGGTCTCAGAGAAGCTGAGATTAGAATGATGGTCACAGAGGCTGGGGTGGAGGATGGGGGGAGGTTGGCCCATGGTTAGCAGGGAGGAGGAAGCTCTGGTCACACAGTCAGGTGAACAGAGTTGACCGTGGTCTATCTCCAGGAGTCAGAGGGCGGGTCCTGAATGTGTCACAGGTAGAGGTGACGGAGACGCTGACCACCCTGAGTGGCTCACAGCCCACCCTGGGACCCCAAGCCCCACATCACGCCTCCCAAATACTAAAAGAAATTAAAACCTGAAAACAGATGAAGATGCAGAGGAGGGGAGTTCCGTCCTGTGGGGGGGAGGGCCAGGGCCGGCTTAGCCGGAGGTGACGGACGAGGACATGGCCCTCACACTGCGGGCTCCAGCGGGCTTGCTGCTCCTCACACCTGCCCGGGCTCTCGTTCCCCCTGGGTGGCCTGGGTGCCATTTCTTCTCTCTAGACCTGCATTTCCAGGTGTTTGGGGACGTCGGGTTGTGGCACCTGAGGGCATTGTGAAGACTGTCCAAGAAGTGAGGGGTGGGGGGAGCAAAGGACTGCACGGGGGTCTCTCCGACCTCAGGAAAATCCAGCAGGCACTGGGGACGCGCTGGTGGTATTAGACTAACATGCACGTGGAAGGGGTTTTAATAAACAATTACTTTTGCATTTCGCACAAAGCCTCCTGTGGGATCACGGAACAGCGAGGTTCGACCTTAAAAGCACCTGTTACCAAGGAAGTGTGTGGAGCTGGGTGCGGTGGGGCACCCTGTCACCCCAGTGCTCAGGAGGCTGAGGCGGGAGGACCTCAAGTTCAAAGTCAGCCTCAGCAACTGAGTGAGGCCCTGAGCAAGTTGGTGAAGTCCTGTCTGAAATATAAATATATATATAAAGGGCTGGGGATGTGGCTCAGTGGTTAAGGGGCCCTGGGCTCGATCCCCAGCACCAAACAAACAAAAACATACAAAACACACAAAAAAGAAAGAAGTTGGGGGGAGTTGAGCCCACTCCCCGCTGTTCTGTGGCAGGACTTGTCAGAGACTTTCCTGGACCGCCAGGTGCCGCGCGCATTCCCAGTAGAGGGAGACCCTCGGGTGTCCGTGGCTGGGGGACGCGGGTTCTTTGGAACCTGTTCTGAGCAAAGCTGAATGGATCTCAGTGTGTGGGGACCTTTCATTCCCAAGGGACAGGTCCTGAATGTCAGTCCCTCAGCACCACAGTGTCCTTCTCCGTTGACCGTCCTGCCCTGACCCCTCCTCCCCAGCCCTGGGATACTACGAGGCCTCATGTCCCCAGCCCAGGGCTCCCTTCCTGCTCCCTCCACCCGGGGTTTGGCAGGTGGCGGAGGCCCTGGGGCGTGGGAGGCCACGTCACCTGTCCCCTGCTGCCTCAGGGGTCACCTCCTCCACACTTTCCTGATGCCCACGAGGTTCTCTTCCCGTCCTCGTAAGTACCATTAGACAGTCCAGGTGGGTGACAGAGGGGTGGACGGGGAGAAGGACACTGGGGGGGACTTCTGTGGCTCTGGGGACGACGGCGTCCGATAGGTAAGAGCTGGACGGGTGAGTGAGGGGCTGACAGGACAGGCCGATGACAGACAGTGAGGACACCTCTAGGTGGCTGGCAGGCGGGGGGCGTGTGCCACATACCGACAGCTGACGGGCAGGCGGAGACCCCGCGGACGCTGGAGGAGACACGGCACCTGGTACAGCAACGGGGACAAAGAGGACATGGCACCGAACGTCCTCTTCACTGTTTCCACAAACGCGAGGACGTGGGGTCGTCCCAAGGCTCCGAGTGTCCCAGGGGTGGGGGCCAGCACCCTGGGAATGACTGGGGGTGGCATCGGGGGTTTGCCCGACTTCCCTCCGGGGTCAGCTGTCCACGCGGGAGGTCAACCCCCCTTGCTCCGCCCAGCGTCCTGCGGCCCACGGGGAGGAGGGAGGTTTCCCAGAACCGAGTCCAGCCTCCAGCCGCAGGCCCCGGACCCCCCGGCTGCTCCAGGGTCCTGCTCTGCAGAAGGCAGCAGACCCCCAGGACCCCAGATGGGAAATGGCCAGGGAGGACAGCCCCCCATCCTCCCCGGGGAGAAAGCGAGGACCCCACAGGGAGGCAGCCGCCCCCGAGTCTGAGTCCCACTTCCCTGGGACCAGAGGGGCTTCCTGTAGTGGCAAGATCCCTTAAGAGTGCTGCTTGTGGGTGGCTGGGTTTGTTTATTGGCTGTTCCTGGTCCGTAGCCACAACGTCCTCAGCCCTGCCTTAAAGACACAGTAGAACACAGCCCGGCCTTTAAGTCAGATGGCTGGAGTCCAGATCCTTCCTGCTGTGTGACCTTGGACAAGTTGCTTGAGCTCTCTGATTCAGTTGTCTCATCTGTAAAACCGGGTTAATCACAGATTGTCATGAGAGTTGCCTGGGTCGATTGGTGTAAAGTGTCAAGAATGTAGTAAGCAGTGTTACCGTCCTTGCTACTTTTATTACTCACAAATGCCACTGTCTTTCCCAATACATCCCTACGTGTTCGACCCGTCTGCATGCAAATCCCCCTCGTATTTTTGAGATGGTGCTTATAGGTAGCCCTCCCCCAGAATCACGTTATGTTCAGGTCCATCTAAGCCCCACTAAACGCAGGGCCCAAGCAGAGGGGACCCCGTGATGACAGACAGACGGAGCCTTACCCTTTTCTAGGTAGACAGGAACTAGTGTGGCCCTTATTAGGAAACGCCCCTCATTTTAAAATGCTCTGGGGGAGCCACAATCTCAGGCAGAGCTTACTTTGCCTTCATGACAGCACCGTCAATATCACCCCCATTTGACAGAGAAGGAAACTGGTCACAGAGAGGATCAATAAACTGCCCGTGATCACCAAGGAATAATGGCAAAGGCCCCACGTGACCTTTCTCCCCATTTGTCCAGTGCTGGCCAGGGCCTCAGGGTGCCATCAGGGCTGCTGAGTGCCGGCGTGGTCCTGGACCTGCCCTCCACCTGGGCATTTGATGCTCAGCGTAACATCCGCCCCTCGGGTGCCATCTAGGAAACTGTCAGAACGTCACACTAGGAAAATCCCCGACTCCGGGACAGCACCCGGTTAGAGAACAAGAGAGGAGGACCCCAGACACCTCCGTCATCTTCCAGGAACCCTGCAGGATTGAAGGACGAAGCCGAGGCCTGTCCCTGTGTCCCCTGCTAGCAGGGGCTCAGTGGATGGGAGGCTGCCCTCACGTGGGTTTAGGCACCAGTAGACCCTGAGGGCAGGCTCCACGCAGGCCCCTGAGGTCCCCGACCCTCCCGTGGCGGGGTAGGCACACCCAGGACAGGAGGAGCTGTGGACGCGGGGACAACAGGGGGTCATGGCTTCTTGACGGCTTGCCTCTGCCCCATGAGGTGGCCCCAAACCCCATTCCTGCTTTCACTCAGTCGTGTATTCACTCAACAAACACGGGTGGGGCTCTGGCCCTCCCAGGGTGGGACGCGTCATCCCGACACCGAGGGAGGAGACAGAGCCCCTGGCAGCCCAGAGGGGACACTTGATCCAGCCGAGGGCCCAGGAAGGCTCCCTGGGGTGGGGATGAGGGTGGACCTCAGAGGCTGGGCAGGACTCGGCCAGAGGAAGGAGGGGAGTGGACGTCCCTATGAGAAACCTCCGATATCATCCGCTTGGGTCAGCCTCTGGGTCACTGTGGCCACACCACCCGGGGAGGAGGAGCTCATCTGGCTCCAGAGGCCATCCACGGTCCACAGCTCTGGGCTGTGGAGGGGCAGGACCGCAGGTGGGGGCCTGGGGGGCAGCTCAGGACCGGCCACCAGGAGCCAGAGAGCCCCAGTGAGTGACCTGCTTCCCCCAGCCACACCCTCCCGGCCTGCGGTGGCCACCTGTCAACCCCTATCAGTGGATCGACCCAGAGGAGGTCCCCCTCTGGCCATCGCCGTCCCGTCACCTCACGCTGAGCCTTGCTGCATGCCTCACACCTGAGCTCTTGGGGACACTCGTGCCTGACCCACACGGTCCCCATTTCAGAGCGGGGACCACCCTCAGGCCTGAACCCGGCTCTGTGGGACCCACTGTGCCCCCAGCAACTGCTCCACCTGTGCTCCACGGGGACAGTGGCCACCGCCCAGTGCTGCCCACTGTCCCTGAGGCAGCTTCCCAAGAGGGTCCTGCGCTGCTGAGCACTTACTGTGTGCGCTCTGCGGTGCCCTGGAGCCTCCTCGTCGCCTGGTTTTCTCCTGACCCCAGTTGACACCCCTCTCCATTTCATTGTCCTTGTCCCCATTTTGTGACATGGAGCAGCGGAGGTCCCCACACCTGATGGCAGACACCGCCCACGATCCTGCACCCTCTCTGCACACAACCTGGGGCTCCTCGGGCTCGTGGTCAGCTGGAGCCCAGGGAGCTGCCCGGCCCCTCCTCTCCACAGCCCTGGCTCTGCTGTCCCCACACATGGCCACAGGACACGGGCTCCTGCCGTCCCTTCATCCCAGAGTGTCCCCAAGGCCTGGCCAACCATCGACACTATAGTATGAATTAATCAGCCCTGGAGCAGAGGAAGCCCTGCCTGGGGTGCAGAAGTGGGACTTTTAAACCACGGTGGCTTCAGCCACTTTGTCAACGCCGTGGTCACGGGTCAGTGGCACTTTCCCCTGCAGAACGTGAACTTGAACTAGAGCAAAGGTCCCACAGGGTCTGGGAGCCACCTGCAGCCAGAGACGTATTCCGTCTGTTTCATTTCAAAGAACTTTTTAATCAGGACGATGTCACAGAGGTTTGTCCCCGACCCCCGCACACTGCTGTCCCCACCTGGCCTCCTCTCACGTCCCTGACGACGGCCTGGCCCTGGCGGTCATTCAGTTTCGGTTCCCAGCGGCGGAGCTCAGTTCTGGACTGCACGCTGTGGGGGGAGGGCCAGGCCAGACGCCACAAGGGGCTCACAGAGAGTGCCACTCCTCCTGGGAGGTCTCAGGGCCCTGCTTGGACACCACGACGGGAAGACCCCGGGCGTCCAGCTGGAATACCAGCCCCGGCCTGGCCCGGCTGACCTGGACCCCTCCAGGGCCTTCATCCGGAGCCAGCGAGCGCCGCCCCTCCCCGTCTGTCCTTAGTCCCACCCACGCAGAGGGGCCTGCACAGAGACTCCTTGCCTGGCCGCCTGCCTCCCTGGATCCCCGGAGTCCGCAGCTCGGCCATTCCATCTAGAAGAGTCTCGGCTCCCCGGGGGGATTCTACTTCCTGTTTCTGGCAAATTCCAGGCCAGGAGGAAGGAGATGCCCAGAGGAAAGCACTGCTACCCTCCGTCTGACTCACCAAGCATCACGGAGCGGCTGCCCTCGGGTGCCCAGGGCCTGTGGGGAGGGACGGTGGCCAGAATCACTGCCGTGTCTCCTTCCACGACGAGCTTCTGGGGCCTGCTTCTGGGGCCAGCGGCCAGCGGGGAGGCAAGAGTCCCCGGGAGCCCTTCTTACGGACTGCGGCTGCAGCTCAGTGGCAGAGCGCTTCTGTAGCAAGGGTGAGGCCCTGGGTTCCAACACGTGCACACACAGACTGTCTGACCACCAAGAGGAGTGTCCTCTGAGGAGAGAGGGGCCTGCAGCCATTGCCCCATTCCAAAGGAGGTGGTCTTGGCTGGGCGTGGTGGCCCACACCTGTCCTCCCAGTGGCTGGGGAGGCTGAGGCAGGAGGATCTGAGTTCAAAGCCAGCCTCAGCCACAGTGAGGCCCTAAGTAACTCAGTGAGACCCTGTCTCTAAATAAAACACAGAATAGGGCTGGGGGTGGGGCTCAGTGGCCGAGGGCCCCTGGGTTCAACTCCTGGTACAATATATATATATATATATATCTCATATCATACCATCCTGGCTGCGCTGGGGAGAAGCCGATCCCCTTGGCCCCCCGACTGGCCGGCTGACACAGCTGGCCCTGTTTCCCCTTGTTATCATCACTCTTATTCCTGCTTCTCCCCCTTGACTCCACGGCTGCGGTAAGGGGTGTTCTCTGGAATAGAAGAAGGCATAGATTTCCTGAGTATGTTCCTCCTTCTGCCCGAGAACACGGGGTGCTGCTCCAATGAAGGAGAAACCTCTGAAGTCACCCGGCCATCCAGGGGCAGAGAAGTCAGGTAAGAAGTGAGACAACTATGACTTCACACTTTGTTCCTCAGGTTTCCTACAAATAAATAGTAGCAACTTGCCTCGAGGTGAAGAGAGAGAGAATGAGACCTCCTCTGGAATCTGTGGCCTCCGCCCGGGGCCCCGCTCCCCACCCCAGTGCCAGGTCAGGCCCCTATGGACTCGGCCTCAGCGGAACTCGGTTCATATCCCAGCTCTGCCACTTTGTGGCTGTGTGACCTTGGATGCTGGCTTGACCTCTCTGAGTGCCCGATTCGTCTCCCACCCTCATGGTTGTTGGAAGGTGTATTAACCTAGCATCCTCTGCTCAGTGATGGCATCAGGCCCTGATGGTGGTCCTGTGTCCCTGTCAGAGCATCCCAGGACAGGATTCTCACTCTGTTCTGATGGAGGGGGTGTCCGTCCTCCCTCCCCATCAGCACCCACCAGCCGGGGTCACGGGAGCCCTACCTGGCCAGGATCAATATCCCCACCAGGAGGCTGGCCCAGCACCCCCGGCAGAGGGATCCCAGCTCCCCACCAGGAGCTCCTCCGAGGGAGGGCGTCGTGCCTGCGGGGTCCCCCCGCCCAGCCCTCCTCCTTCTCCACCCTGGACGTGGGTACTGCAATGCACCCCAGCCCCATGGTTCTTGCAACAGAGGGTTTCAAGCAAGACGCGAGCCCCGGAGGGAATACATCCACGTTCATTAAGGAACAAGCCACCCCAAGGGAGGGGCTGGGTCACCGCAAAGAGGAGGGCCAGGCCCACTTCCTGGTGGGCTCAGTTTTACAGGGGCCGGGGAGAAGCTGTTAGAAGGGCCGGCCGGGGTCCGCCCTGGGCTCTGGACCCACAGACGACAGTAGGTTCCCAGCCCTCCACGTCGCAGGGGAACAGAGATGGAGGCCGAGAAGGTAAAGTTACAAGATCTCGTGATGCTGGGCTGGCAACCTCAGGGCACCGGTCACCCCGTCCCGCTGGGCAGCCTGTAACTGGAACTCACTTGACAGAACTTGAGGTCGGTGGGCTCTGGTTCCAACGCGAGGCTCTCCCGGGGACTCCTGGATTTTGTGGCCGGGGTTGGTCTCTCTGCGGCCGCGGTCTGACCGGCGTTGATAGAGCAGATCCGGCTGAAGAGGTCTGAGCAACGAGGCACGCTGGGCACAGACATCCTTGGCCTCCCTCAGTCCACCCACCTTCCCCTGTTGTAAAAGGCATCACAGACAGGGCTGGGGCCAGCGAGGGTCCTGACGGCCATCTTGGCAGACCTCGGGGTGCCCCAGGAGCAGGGCACAGAGTCACTGATTTGTCCTGCGTCTAGTGTTTTCTTAAGCCCCTGGCTCACGGCACGGGTCCCACTGCTCCCTCCAGGCTGCATCGCTTGCTGTCATAGATGATTGAGGACCCCAAGGAGCCTCTGGGACTGAGGTTCTGTCAATAAACTTTACCATGTGAGAAACGGAAAGGGGAACGTGATTTAAAAACACGGGTTAATTTGAAAATAAGAAAAATAAAATCATTATCAGTGAACAAAGTAACATGTCAGCGGGAAAGAGCGCTAGATTTTTGCTCCATCTAATTTATGCTCTGAGGGTCAGGTGTGGTGGTGCACACCTGTCATCCCAGCAGCTGGGGAGGCTGAGGCAGGAGGATCGCGGGTTCAAAGCCAGCCTCAGCAACAGCGAGGCGCTAAGCAGCTCAGTGAGACCCTGTCTCTAAATAAAACACAAAATAGGGCTGGGGGTGTGGCTCCGTGGCCGGCTCCTGAGTTCAATCCCTGATACTCCAAAAAAATAATACTCTGAGGGACTCTGCTTGACATTTTCACAAGTCTCTTTAAAGCCAGCCAATGCCCGGGTCTCCCTGCTCTGCAGTGAGTCTGTGGTGCGTCGTGTTGGCTGAAGCCTATGAAGAAAATCTGGCCTCACACAGACATGTAGCTAAAGAAGGAAGGACATCCAGGACGCACTGGAAGGTTCTTGGGGACCTGGGAATCCTTAAGTCACACTTGAGAAGCCCTGGATTCAAGGTCAGAATTACTTATTCACCTCACTATTCATTCCTTCATTTAGCAAAGGGCCATCCGTGGGCAATTCAGCAAGCATTTCAACTGCTTCAAACCTGGATGGATGCAGGGGTGAGTGAACTGTGGATTTATGCTCAGTGTCTCCCTTCACGGCTAAGGACATAGGCACACAGACAGGCTTGTGACCTTGTGCAGGGACATCATGTCTCTGAGTCAGTTTCTTCGCCTGTGTGGCTAAAAACATGACTGTCTCTTGTTCATTCTAGCCTCAGGGTGACGCCTGTTGACAGGCATGTTTTCATGGTCTGTATGATTAGATGGTAGTGCTGATGGTGCTGATGGTAATGATGGTGGTGATGGTGGTGGTGATGGTGATGGTGGTGATGGTGGTGGTGATGGTGGTGGTGGTGATGGTGATGGTGGTGGTGGTGATGGTGATGGTGGTGGTGGTGTTGATGGTGATGGTGGTGATGATGGTGGTGGTGATGGTGGTGGTGATGGTGGTGATGGTGATG
>NW_026000130.1:3317058-3320523 GCF_001458135.2 Marmota marmota marmota | reverse complement strand
TGATGGTGGTGGTGGTGGTGATGGTGATGGTGGTGGTGGTGATGATGGTGGTGGTGATGATGGTGATGGTGATGGTGATGGTGATGATGATGGTGGTGGTGATGATGGTGGTGGTGATGGTGGTGATGATGATGGTGGTGATGGTGATGGTGATGGTGATGATGATGATGGTGGTGATGATGGTGATGATGGTGGTGATGGTGATGGAGGTGATAGGGATGGTAATGGTGACAATGAGGACAAATGGAGGTGGTGACAATGATGATAAATGTGCTCTGTGACAGACCCTGTCCTACCATTACACGGAGTCTTTACAACAGTTTCCTGAGGCAACGCTGCTTATCCCATTTATTCTACCAACAGGAGCACAGAGAGGTTGGGTGGTTGGTCTAAGGACACAACAGCAGAGCTGGGATTCGAACCCGGGAAGCTGGGCCCCAGGTGCCGTGTTCTTGGCCAGGGTGACACGTGCTGGGTCCCTGTTAGAGATGAGCAGCCTCCAGCAGAGAGTCCCGTCTGCCAGGGTGGAAAATCTCTGGAGTTTCACTCGGCAACTAGAAATTCGGAGTGCGTGCTGAATAGGCAGGGCTGGGTTTATTCAGTGTGTTTGTTAAATATTTGATCTGGGAGAATGAAAATGGCATCCTCTCTCTGGAGATCTGAGGCTGACAGGCCCCAAGAAATAAAGCTGATGAAAATAGCTCTAATTGTAATCAGACGGAAATGTGCTCAGCTTACAGAACCTTCCGTCCACGCTGGCTTACTAGTCCTCTGTTTAGACAACGCCCACCAGTTGGTCTTCAAGTCTGCCCTCCATGCTTTGTCCCCACAGTTTCATCCTGGACCCAGGATCCCTTGCTGCTGGCCTGGACTTTCACAGTAGCCCCCCAATCCCCTTCCTCTGTCTCCCTGTGGCCCAAACACTGCCCCCCGAGGCTTCCTTCAACAACAGCAGTAGTGGAAGTTAGCTGAGCATTTACTATGTGTCAGACACCCACCTTCCTGTACTCAGCAAATGATAACTGAGCTTATAGACCCCGCAGGTGAGTTATGTCATGTGTTCCTCTGCGTCACTCCAGTCACGGATCTCCATTACCCTCCTCCCCACTTAACAGCTCGGGGAAGCCACATCATCACTTACTGAGGATGCCCAGGATGAGGGGCAGATCCAGGACAGACACACAGCAGGGGACCTCCACCCTCAGCCATGGAGCGGCCCTGCCTCCCTTCAGCTAACCGACCTGATCCATCGCTGCCATCTGCGGACAATTCATGTCCTTTTGGCCAGGTGACAATTTTACAAGTCACTTGAGTGTGGCATCCATGTCAAATCAGGTTCCTGACCTGTCTCTGAGCCCTCCTTCCTGCTCCAGCTCACCCTGTGCACCCCTCTCTCAAGCCAGCCAAATGCCTCAACTCCTCTGGCCACCGTGCCTTTGCACCTGCTGTCTCCTCCTCTGACCACCAGACCCTCCTAACATGTCAGATTCCCACTCTGCCTTGAGGTAGTGCTGTCCATCCTGAAATCCTGGGTGACTCTTTCCTCCTTCCTTGGAGCACCTTCAGAGAGCTCCATTCCACCCCAGATGTACCCTCACCAGCTGTGTCGTCGAGGGCACTGGAGAAGTGCCTGGCCCTGGATCCAGAAGACCCAGCCTCAGTCCAAGCCCAGCCTCGACCACCCACTTGCCATGTGTGACTTGTGCCCGTGATTTCTCCGTTTCTGCATCTCGGTTTCCTCATCTGTCAAATGGGCCTGAGGACAGTGTTAGCTGCTCTCACGGGTTCTCCTGACCATGCAGCAGGGGGACCCTGGACGCTTAAGGGACCTCACTGCACACAGACGCACGCACGTGCTGCACGGACACTGCCCACTCCGAGCACCGCGCACAATCTCGTACATGCATGCGCACACAGCCCTGTCTCTCCCTCACACCGGCCGTCGCGGTGGCCCGGGCTCACCCTTGGCCTCCCTGGCCTCCACTCCGCGCCTCCACCCCGTCTTCCTCTGCTCTCAGTCCCAGCTCTCGCCCTGCGGACCTCCCGTCCTTTGCAAACCCACTGCGCGGCTCCGTCTGAATGTCCCCTCCTCTCCTGCCCGACACTCCCACCCTGGCCAGCCTGGCCCCTGACACCTTCCAGATGGACAGGTGCTCCCAGCAGGGGAGGGAAGCCGCCCGTCTCCAGGGGCACCTCGTGCTCAGAGGGAGGTGCTGATACCAAAACCCACTCTGTGCCCCGGGGGGCTGCCACCGTGGCCCTGGTGCTGTCCCCGGATCCTGGATCTAGATCGGGCACCTGGGCCACCAGGCCTCCGTCCTCACTGCCCACTCTTCTCAGCTGACCTAAGGCCTCCTCTTACGTCCCCTCTTCCAGGCAGCCCTCCCTGACCCAGCCTGGGTGGGGGCTGCCTCTGTCCCCCTCAGCTGCCCCATTCAGCCAAGCTCCCTCGTCAATCAGGCCACCACAGTGGCCCACCACGGCTCCCCCAGGGTCTGTGACATACTAGGCCCTCAATAGACCTGCTAGTGTGATGGGAATAACGCGATCCTCCTCCAGTGAGACACAATCGTGTGACTCTGGGTGGTTTCTAGAACATTCCCCCAGCCTGCCTCCCATCTCCTGCCACAGAGGCCGTGGCCAGGCTGGATCCAGCTGGGAGTCTCCAGCTCACACACCCCAATGAGGGAGGCTGTGGTCGAGGCTTTGTTCATGTTCTTCTTCCTCCAGCTGAGCCCTGGGCAGGGACCGGGCGAGGGGTCCATCAGGCGCCATGTGCTGCCACTGGCCAGGGTCCAGATGGGGCAATGCCCTCCCAACTTGGAGGGGCTGTGGGGCCCCACTGCCCTGAACTGAGAGTAACCAGGGAGAGGGCTCTCTCTGCTCGGCCTCCTTGGGACGCCTTGATAGGACGGGTTTGTCCCCTACAAACACCTCGGGGCCTTGGTGGTCACAGACCAGGAGGGGTTTGGTCCTAGGAGCAAATCGTTGGGTTGCAGAGAGACGCGGGCCCTGCACATGGCCGCCAAACGCTGCCTGCACAGGGAGCCTTGGCCTGGGGTTTTTACCTAAGAGCCAGGAAAGAACTATCAGGTTGTGCTTTTCCAAAATGTGAGTGTGAGTGAATGTGAGTGTAAGTGTGAGTAAGTGTGAGTGTGAGCCTGTGTGAGAGAGTGTGTGAGAGTGAATGTGTGTATGAGTGTGAGTATGTGAGTGTGTGTGAATGTGTGTGAGCGTGAGTGTGCGTGTGAGTGTGTGAGCGTGAGTGTGTTGAATGTGAGTGAATGTGTGTGAGTGTGTGAGTGTAAGTGAATGTGAGTATGTGAGTGTGAGTGTGAGTGTGTGAATGTGGTGGAAGTGACACCACAGGGCTTCCAAGGTGGAGCTATAACAAGGATTCTGTTCCCTTCTGAAGCTCCTGCCCCCCCACCTTCTCTCCCCCTTTCTCCTCTCCCCCTCCCCCTC
>NW_026000130.1:3312805-3317039 GCF_001458135.2 Marmota marmota marmota | reverse complement strand
TCTTTTGGAGCCCACCCCCTAGCTGTGGGAAGCCCAGGGCAGCGCCCCCGAAACCACCTGGGGGATCCCCACAGCCCCTCCCCCAGCATGGGCGTGGCTACGCAGAGTCAGTGGTCCCCGGTGGCCCCACTCCAGCCTCCAGTCCTCCTCGGCAGAGCCCCCCCAGGCCTTGGGGAGCAGAGATGGGGCCCCCAGATTCCATGAGCGTCTGAATGGCTGCTTGGCACCTGAGGTTCTGAGTGGTGTGTCCCGGAGCCATAGTAACCCGAAGCAAGACGGGCCGTGAAGACGTCAGGGGACTCGAGGAACAAAGGCACAGATATGGGTCAGGGGGCCTCCACCTTCCTGTTTCCGTATGATCAAGACATTTGAAGTCCAGCGTCCTGGGCTAAGCGGAGCGTCAAAGGCGACCGACCACTCAGGGGTTAAGAGGAACAGCACCCTGCGGACAGGGGAGGCACTGAGGCCACAAAACCCCAGAAATGGTCCAGCAGAGACCCCGCCACGTCCAGGAGCATCACACTTGGTGGTGACAGACAGGAGGTGGCGCGCTCTCCTGGGGGAGAGGGAAGAGCAGCCCGACCCAGTGAGCAGCCAGCAGGCTCCTGAGCTCCGTCTACACCACCTCACGCCGTCTCCACCGCACTCCTTCAAGGGAGGTGTTACGGCTCCCATTTCACAGATGACAAAATTAGGGCTTCTGCTAGTCAGCTTGTCATCGCCGTGACCAAAATACCCGACAAGAATAACTTCGAGGAGGAAGGATTCTTTTTGGCTCACGGTTCCAGAGCATTCAGGGCACGGTCTGATGCAAAAGCATTATGGTGGAAGGACTTGGAGGAGAGAAGTTGGCAGGCTCAGGGCAGCCAGCGACAGGGACGAAGGGGCCAGAGACAGAGTCCTGGAGGCCACACGCCCAGTGACCTACTTCCCCAGCCATGCCCATAGTTACCATCCAATATTCATTTAGATATTAATCCACCAAATGGATTAATCCACTTATGGGGCTACAGCCTTCACAATCTAACCATGTCACCTCTTGAACCTGATGATACACGAGCTGTTCTTGGGGTGGGGGGTGGCATTCCAGATCTAAACCACAACAGGGCTCAAGGAGAGAAGTGCCTTCTGCACGATCAGAGAGCCAGGACATGATGGTGCTGAGTCCAGCCCCGGCAATCTCACGGGGAGGGCTCCTTACTCTCTTGTTCTCACCTCCTGCTCCCTCCATCCCAGAAACACGGAGGAAGGCTCTGCACCTGTTAGGCAGGCTAGTAGGGGGTGCAGCAACCTGCATCCCAAGTCACATGCTGTTGGCTCAAATAGCTCTGCTACTTATGCCCCGGGAGACCCTAGGCGAGATGTCACTTTGCCTCTTTGAGCCTCAATGTTATTGTCAGTAAAATGGGATTAAAATGCCTTCTGAATGTGAGTGTTGAATAAAACGAGCATGTAACAGGCCTCACACGGCTTCTAACTGCCAGGTTCCTGTTTTAAGTTTTGGTTTTTCTCTTAATCCTCATTCAAAGATGCCCCCATCACCAGGGCTTTTGGTAATAAGACTAACAGCTTGTAGCGTTGGAGAGCGCCCGGGTGCTAGGCGCTGTGTAGAGTGTTTTATGTAAGTCGCATTTCAGCCTCACTTTATATAAATTGCACTTGAGCCCTCCAACGCTCCGAGCCCTAGGTACCACCTGGTATCTGTGCAGAGGAGGACATAGAGACGCAGAGGTGAAGGGCCTCACATTAAGGGTCCTACTGTTGTCATAACCCAGTACTGGAAGCTGGGGGACTTAGAGCCTATCTTCTCACAGTTCTGGAGGCTGAAAGTCCGGGATCAAGGTGTCAGTAGAACCGCGCTCCCTCAGAATGGGTAAAAAGGACCCGATCCAGGCACCTCTCAGCCTGGAGCTTTGGTGGCAATCCTTGGCTCACACAAGCACCGCCCCAATCTCTCCGCGTCTCCACCCGACATCCTCCCGTGTGCATTCCGCGTCCAAATTTCTCCTGCTAAAAGGAGACCAGTCACAACGAATTAGGAACCCACCCTACCCCGGGATGACCTCATCTTAGCTGAAGACATTTGCAAGGAACCTATTTCTGAATAACGTCACCTTCTGCTACCTGGAGTGAGGACTTCAACTTACACGTTTGGATGGGACGTCGTTCAGCCGTAACCCTGGGCTCGTCCAAGTGTACAAGGCTAATCATTGGTGAAGGCAGCCTTCAAATCCACTTAGGCTGTCTCAGCTCTGTGCCTTTGAACCTGCCACTAATAGTAACCTGCCTGCCCTGTCGCGGGGTGGGACGGGGCAGAGGATTCCCTGGGAAGAGGTGGGAGTTGGCAAGCCCCATCGGGCTGCCTTGGAAGGACTCTGGGTTCCCAGGACCAGCCCCCATCCTGTTGGTGACTCAGAAGCAGCTCGGGAACACTGGGGGTGGCTTCTCCAATAACGCCACTCCAGCGCGAGAACAGTTCGTTTGCTAAAGTAATTAAAAACATAATCTGCGCTATTAAAATTCCTCCTCCATTCCTCTGCTGGGCGCCCTCCCCGGGAACCGAGGTGGATGCATTTCCTAATCACCACTGACACGTAGGCTCCACCCCCGGCTCCCTCCTCAGCCGCCACCCTGAGATGACGGGGATGGAGACGGTTTGTTTTAATGTCAGGATCTACAGCGCTGATAATTATATACACACGCCCCATTTGCTGGAAATCCACGTTCGAACAAGAGCCTGCGTGACAGCCCCGACGCCCCAGCCCCCTGTCAGCGGCAGAGAGGGGTGCATGTCGAGGGCACGGGTGGCAGTATTGTCACCGTGGGAGTTCACCGGGAGCTGGCTTTTCAGAGGTGTCAGATGACAGTGGGGTATGAACTGGAGGAGTCAGTCCTTCCCAGCCCAAGCCACATGGGGACAGATCATCCCGCCCACCCGGGCTGCTTCTCCCACGACACACGGCCTCTTTACACACGACAATAAAAAATGAGATGTGCAGTTAATCGAGGACACTCTGGTTTTCTTTTAGTTGGAAGCATTTATGGACTTGCCCATCACGAGGGCAGGCAGGGAAATGGTCACTGGGTGCAGTGGCCCACACCTGTCAACCCAGAGGCTCAGGAGGCTGAGGCAGGAGGATTGCAGTTCAAAGCCAGCCTCAGCAATGGTGAGGCCCTGAGCAACTCAGTGAGACCCTGTGTCTAAATAAAACACAGAACAGGGCTAGGGACGGGGCTCTGTGGTTGAGGGCCCTGAGTTCAATCCCTAGTGCCAAAAAAAAAAAAAAGAAAAGAAAGAGAGAAAAGAAAGGGAGATCGCCTCTAATTGAAGCACCTATGAGGTGTCAAGTGCTCCTGACTGTCCACACTGCCTGAACCTACAGAATGTCTCAAGAGGGGGCTTTGTGGCCTTTTGAATGAAGACCTCAAAGCACAGAGGAGCGCAGGGCCCCGGCCACTTGAATCTCAAAGCTCCTGCCAGGTGTGGCCCCTTTTTGCCTCTTTACACCCCTGAAGATGCTCTCCCTTGGACTCTCACATCCAGCTCTGAAGCTGCTCTTTTTCTTTTTCTTTTTTCCACGCCATTCAAGTCCTTGCTTATGTCCCCTTACCGCCCAGGTGGCTTGCCATTACCTGTCCAAGCTCTCTAGGGACTCCACGCCCTCTCCTCTCCACTACCCCAGACCCTCCCCACAGAACCCCCCAGGCTTCCACTGGCGCCCCAGGCGGACGCTCCCCCGCTGGCTAGTCGAGCGCCTATCACCAGAACCGGGGCTCACACATCCAGCCACCTGTCTGTCCCCACTTGGGTGACACCAATACGGCCCCAACATGCACGCGTACCACCTCCAATGTGCTCCTCCTCTGCAATTCCACCTTGGGGATTGGGGCCTCCGTGCCGTCCACTGTCCAAGCCACAGACCCCAGGAGAACTCCGGACGCCTCCTGCTGACCCTCAAGCCAGAGGCACAGAAGCAGTCCACCCTCAATTCTGCCTCTGCTCCGTCTCCACAAACGTCGCCTCCTCGGGGAGCGCTGAGCGGCTCCCAGCTGTCACCTGCCTGTCTCCCACCACGCTGGTGACAAACTGTGTCCAGAAGTGCCCTAAAACACTCCCAAGAAAGGCGGAGCTGGATCACCCTCCCTTCCTCCCTCTTGTCTCCTTTCCCCACTTCCTCTTCTCTTCCGTCCATCTTTCCCTCCTCCCCCTCCCCCTACACACCCACAAAACACC
>NW_026000130.1:3305313-3312714 GCF_001458135.2 Marmota marmota marmota | reverse complement strand
ATCCTTTTAGGGCCAATAACCAAAGCACAAAAGATCAACATGGTGACATTTTGGAATAAACCACTTTGGGCTCTAGGATGTCAGGGGCCCTTCAACAGTGCGGACAAGTTCAACAAACATGTCTATATTCAAAAATATAGATAATTTTCCAGGAAAAGCCTCTAAATAGGTTTTAAAATCTATTTATTTCAAAATGGCAACAGCAGAGCATTTACTTGAGTACACATCCTTCTGTTTAAAAGTAGTTATTTATACAGAATCTGAAGTATTTGGCCTTGGGTAGGAGGCATGACCCAATCCCACCTCTCCTAATTCCTGTGCATCAGGACTTGCCGCTGACACAGGCGTACCTCCCAGGCCATCCAGTACCAGGCCCCTCTGCCTGCCCCCCATCCCAACAAAGCTCCCAGGAAAGTCCAAGCCCACCTTACAGCTTGCAAAACCCTCTGTGAGCTTACTTCACATCGTCTCCTTACTTGAGGACAACTGAGGCTCACAGAGGTGGACCCAATCTCATCCTCCTCCTCCTCCTCCTCCCCCTCCTCTTCCTTCTCTCTCTCTCATACACTGGGAGAAACCAGCCGCCATGTTGTGAGGACCCTCAAGTGGCCTTTTGCTGAGGTCCATGTGGCAGGGAATCGAGGCCTCCTGTGGCACCTGTGTGAAGGGCCATGTTGGAAGAAGACTTTTGGGTCCTGCCCAAGCTTTCAGGTGTCCCCGGCCCCGGTGAGCCTCCTGATTGCAACTGAGTGAGAGATCCTGATCAGGACCACCTAACTGAGCTGCTCCAAAACCTTGACATCCTGAAACGAAGAGCACGTGTTCCTGTTGTCGTAACCCACGTCCTACGTCACCTGCTACCCAGCAGCACACACCAACGCCCTGCTACCTTGTCCTCCAGGCAGCGGAGACTAGTAGTTCCTCTGAAGGACAAATCCTATCGTGATGTTGTTCTACCTGAATCTCCTCAATGGCCTCTATTGGCCTTTAAATAAAGTCTGACCCTTGAGGGGGACATAGAATCCATTAGGAACTGGCTGTCGATAGCTTGTCCAGGAGTCCTTGTCCCCCCATCCTCCCAACAAGCACCCTCACAACATGCACTATTGGAGTTTCCTGAAAGTGACGCCCAATGCCCAGCTTCTCTGCCTCTCCTTCGCTGGAAGTCCCTTCTCAGCAGATGTCAGTGAAAGA
Source organism: Marmota marmota marmota (assembly GCF_001458135.2). Lineage (NCBI taxonomy): Eukaryota > Metazoa > Chordata > Mammalia > Rodentia > Sciuridae > Marmota > Marmota marmota. The sequence goes on along the minus strand of NW_026000130.1, from coordinate 3,311,520 downwards.
CCTCCTCACCTCAAATGTCATCCCTTTAGACTCACCAAGTCCAGTTTCCTGGCTACGGGATGACCCATTAGATGAGCATCAACTATTTGAGGGACCTACTCTATTGGGGTTTCAAGAACTCTCCTGGGTGGACGTTCTATGTCTCCCATCACAACCCTCAGCACCTGAATTGTAATTTGGGGTTTCGTTTTCTGTTTTCCTCAATAAACTGTGAACCACCATGAAGTCAAGAATTGCTTTTGATTCCTCTCAATCATTTTTGGTTATTTTGTTTATTAGTCAGAATTCTTAAGAAAACTGCCCATATCTCTACCTACACATTTAATACCTATATACACACAGAGAAGCTCCTCCTTGTACATTCTAAGCCTCTCTGGATATCTGGAAGTACCAAATCCTACACAGACATACTTAATATAAAGTTTGATTTGTTAAGTTTGGCACAGCAAAGGATGAACAAAAATAGCTAATAATAAAACAGGATGGGCATAACAATATACTGTAATAAAAGTTAAATGAATGTGGTCTTTCTCGTATGATACCCAGCATTGATCTGATAACCAAGATGGCTGCCAAGTGATGACAGGAGGGTAGCATATACAGCATGGATATGCTGGAGAAAGGATGATTCGTACCCCAGTTGATACAGAGTGCAATTTCATCACACTGCTCCTAACAGCTTTCAATTTAATGTTCATGTTGTTTATTTCTGGAATTCTCCATTTAATCTTATCTGACCACAGTTGGTTACAAGTTATTTAAAGTGAGAAAAGCCAAACCACAGATAGAGGAGGATGACCGGACAGACAGAGAGAGAAAGAGATTGATTTTAAGGAAGTAACTCATACTTTGGGGGCACTGCAAGTCCAAAATATGAAGAACAGGCCACAGTCTGGAAATAAAAGGAACAGTTAAAGTAACAGTGGAAGTGGGAAGCAGAATTCCCTTTCTCTGGGGATGTCAGTCCTTTTTTTATCCTTTAAGCCTATCATCAACTAATTAGATGAAGACCACCCACATTATAGAGGATAATCTGCTTTACCCAAAATCTACTGACTTAAATGTGAATCATTAATGTAAAAATATAGTACATTCACAGCAATGTTCAGACTGTTTAACTAAATTATATGCATGCCAAGCAAGGCCTTGCAGAGTTGAAAGAAAATTAATCATGTCATAGAGCAAAAGCCAATAAACCCTTTGTGATTCAGAAAGTGAACAAACAAATTGGTAAATTAATGAACACATGAGTAAGTTGATGGATGGATGGATTAGTGGAAGCATGGGTGGATGGCTGGATGGGTGGGTGGATGGGTGGGTGGGTGGATGGGTGGATAGGTGGATGGGTGGGTGGATGGGTGGATGGATGGGTGGTGGATAGGTAGATGGATGGATGGGTGGATGGTGGATGGATGGTGGATGGGTGGGTGGATGGATGGGTGGATGGATGGATTGTGAATGGGTGGATGGGTAGATAGATGGATGGTGGATGGATGGATGGTGGATGGGTGGATGGGTGGGTGGACAGATGGATCAATGGGCAATTGGATGAATGGATAGATAATGGATGGTTGAATCAATGGCTCAATGGAAGAATGGATGGATAAACAGATGGAGAGCTGAGTAGATGAATGAGTAGAGGGTGCAAGTATTGATGAGTGGGTGGATGGGGAGATGGACAGGTAGGTAGATGAGTTGAAGTCTTTAGAGAATATTCTTTTTTTTTTAAATTTAATATTTATTTTTTAGTTATTGGCGGATACAACATCTTTGTTTTGTATGTGGTGCTGAGGATCGAACCCGGGCCGCACGCATGCCAGGCGAGCGCGCTACCGCTTGAGCCACATCCCCAGCCCTAGAGAATATTCTTAAGAAACCAGTGACCTGCTCTAGGAGCAAACACGTCCAGTATTACTGATGTCACGGCTCCACATCATGGTGAGTCCTGCAGCCCTGCAAACATGGAAAACACACCTGGTGAGCACAGGGCAGAGGACTCAGCAGAGGCCATCAGAGGAGAGCGAACCCCAGGAGAGGTCTGGAAAGACAAGAAGAATCCCACGAAGGAGATGGAGAGAATTCGTCTCTGGGAGAGCTGACAAAATGGAGCTGAAGTGAAATGAGAAGATGTCATTTGCTCAAGGTCATCCACCAGGTGACCATGGAGCAGAGGGCATCTCTCATCCTGTGGTCGATGTTCATCCCAGATACTAGGGAAGTGGCTGAGTCCAAATCCCTCCTCAGCATAGGATAAAGGGCCTGGTCACCCACTGGGAGTCATGGTTTGTGACCCTGAGTGCCTACCTTAGCCAGCCTCGAGTGACACACAGGTGCAGGGCGAGGTGGGACCAGCACAGAGATGCTCCTGAGGGGCCCAGGCCAGCCGTGAGCCTGACACACTGCAGCAGGGACAGCAGGTCTGGCCCCTCCCGGGAAAGCCCATCAGGAAGTCAGACCCAGGTTCAAGGCTGGCCCCGGCCCTAACCTCTATTACTCACCCACTGGGCGCTGCTGTGCGCACTGCATAGACTCCCCGTCCACCGACTGCACTGCACATTCCAAATGGGCTGATCTCATTATAAAAAACGCAGCATAGAAATATGGCTGCACAGATAAGAAAAACAAGGATTAGGAAATGAGCAGCTGTCCCAAAGCCACACAGATCATTAATAATGAGGAGTGCGATTGAGCCCAAGTCTGTCTGGCGCTTCCAGAAAATTTAATCCTCCAACGGCCGGTGGCAGGAGTCTCACCACTCCCCTTCACCTTACAGAGGAAAAAACTGAGGTTCCAAGAGGCTCAGTGAGTTACAGGGATTTGAAGGAGTCAATATCTTAACTTCAAAACTTTCCACTGACATTAGTTCATGTATAATAAATCCCGTGGGAAGGAGGGAGGTGGGGGGATTATGGAACTTGGACGTCTCCTTCCACCGGGAAAAAAGCAGGTGATATATCTAGACCAGAGTTTGTCATTCTGGGACAATTTTGCTCCTGTGGGGACATTTAGCAGTGTTTAGAAACATTTTTGGTTGTCACAGCTAAAATGGAGAAGGAGGAGGTACCGGTATCTAGGGAGGCTGTTGAACTTCCTCAACGTGCGGAAGAATCCACCCCCAGAAAGTTGTCTCATCCAACAGGTCAGCTGCCCTGCGGCCGAGCAACCCCGCCTGAGACCCTCTACTAAAGGGGCTGCAGGACACCGCTACGCCCCAGATTCCACAAGGAGAGGGGAGCCCCAGCTGGGTGTGGGCAGAAGGAGAGAAAGACACTACCCACCTGGCGGCTCTATGACCATGGGCCTGTGACCTCACCTCCTGAGCCTCAGCTTCCCCTCTATAAGAGGGAGACGACAGTGCCCACTTCCCCGGCAGCTGCGAGACCTCCCGGACTTCACAGAGAGGTTCTCAGAGTTGAGTGCAGCGCCCCCCGGAGGCTGGGCCACACCCAGCGTTTCCAGGTCAGTAGTCCAGGGGCCAGCTGGGGCCAGCTGGGGCCAGGGCATGGCATCTCTTCTAAGTTTCCGAGTGACATCAGGTGCTGCCCACCAAGGGACCACATTCTGAAAACAGAGCTTTCCATCGTGCCCAGCATGCAGTAAGTGCTCAATAAATGTCCCTGGCCCGTTGAGGAACCTCCACACTGATTTCCCTAGCAGTTCCGCTGGTTCACGGTCTCACCAACGGTATAAAAGTGCTCCTTTCCCTCCACGGCCTCTCCAGCATTTATTATTATTTGTATTCCTGATGACCGCCGTTCTGACTGGTGTAAGGTAGCGTCTCAGTGTAGGGGTTTTTTGATACCACTGACTTGAACCCAGGGGCACTTGACCACGGAGCCCCATCCCCAGCCCTATTCTGTGTTTTATTTAGAGACAGGGTCTCACTGAGTTGCTCAGGGCCTCACTGTGGCTGAGGCTGGCTTTGAACTCACAATCCTCCTGCCTCCGCCTCCTGAGCCACTGGGATCACAGGTGTGGGCCACGGTGCCCGGCCTCAGTGTGCATTTCTCTAATTGCTAATCATGTTTGTTCATATATTTATTGGTCATTTGTTTGTCTTCTTTTGAGATGTGTCTGTTTAGTTCATTTGCCTGTTTATTAATTGGATTATTTGGGTAGTCTGGGGGGGTTATTTATAGATTCTGGTTATTAACTTCCTGTAGAAGAGTAGTTAGCAAAGATGTTCTCTCATTCTGTAGATTCTCCCTTCAATACTTGTTCATCTTCTTTGCTGTGCAGAAGCTTTTTAATTTGATGACGTCCCATTTAATAACTCTTGTCATTATTTCCTGAGCTTTAGGGTCCTAGTGGGAAAGTCATTGCCTGTGCCGCCATGCAAGAGTGCCGACCCTACGTTTTCTTCTAGAAGCTGAGGTTCCTATTAATTCCTAGGTCTTCAATCTATTCTGAGTCGACTTTTGTGCAGGGTGAGAGATAAGGGTCTACTCTCAGTCATCTCCAAATGATAACCAGTTTTCCCAGCCCCATTGGTTACAAAGGCTGTCTGTGGGGGCTGGGGTTGGGGCTCAGCAATGCAGCGCTCACCTAGCAATGCAGGGCCCTGGGTTCCATCCTCAGCACCACATACAAATAAATAAATAAATAAAGGTATTGTGTCCAACTACCACTAAAAAATAAATATTAAAAAAGAAGGCTGTCTTTCCTGCAACGTGTGCTTTGGCATACATCATCAAGGACCGGGGGGACTGTGTTTGTGTGGGTCTCTGGGTCTTCTATTCTGCAGTGTTGGTTGTGTGTCTGTCTGTAAGTCTGTTACTGTAGCTCTGTGGTATGGTTGAAACCAGGTGTTCTGATGCCTCTAGCATTGCTTTTGGGGTCTTAGAATTGCTTTGGCTTATTCTGGGTCTTTTTTCTTCCAAGTGAATTTTAGGGCTGTGAATACTGTCATTGGAACTGGGTGCAGATGGCACTGAACTTGTGGGTTGTTTTTGGTAGCCTGGCCACTGTGACAATCCACCTCTGCCTGTCCACGAACGTGGGATACTTTCCACGTCCCACTGTCTTTGATGTCTTTCTTTGCTGTTCTGTGGTTTTCACTGTAGAGGTTTCCACCTCCTGGTTAGATTTACTCCTGGGTTTTCTCTTTTCTTTTCTTTCTTTCGGAGGCTGTCCTGGATGGGATTGTTTTTCTGACTGCTTTTTCTCAGCAGGTTCACGGTTGGTGCCTAGAAAAGCTACTGGTTTCCGTACGTTGGTTTTGCAGCCAGCTACTCCCTGAGTTTATCAGCTGTAGTCTGGTGGAGCTTCTTGGTCTTCTAAGTGTGGGTCATATCATCTGCAAACAGTGTGATTTGACTTCTTTCCTATTTTTAGCTCTTTTATTTCCTCCCTTTGCTTAATCACTCAGGCTAGAACTTATGGTCCTATAGGAGTCCTATAGCATCCTTGTCTGTTCCAGATTTTAAAGGAGACGCTTTCCGTTTCCCCCCATCCACTAAGAGGTTGGCTTGGGTGTGTGATATAGAATCTTTATGATGTTGAGGTAAGTTATTTCTATCCCTGGTTTATTCTGTATTTTTTTTAACAACCACTTTGCAAAGCACTGTGGAGATTTCTCAAAAGACAATAAATTGAATCACGATACAACCCGGCTGTTCCACTCCTCAGTATTTATCCAAAAGAATGAAAATCAGCAGACTGCAGGGACTCCTGTGCACCAATGTCTATAGCAGCACAATCCACAATAGCCAAGTTAGGAACCAGCCCAGGTGCCCGTCAACAGACGAATGAATAAAGGAAGTATGATATTTATTCAGTTTTTTTTTATCCTAAATAGGGGCTGAATTTTTCAGACTTCCTCTGTTATTTATTAAGGTGATGGTGTGATTTTTTGTCCTTAATTCTATTGATGTGGGGATTTACATTTATTAATTTGCATATGCAAAACCATCCTCCACAGAGCTGAACTTGAATTCCAGCTCAGCCTCTTCCTGGCTGTGTAACCTTGGGCCAGCCACTTGCCCTCTCTGTGTCTTAGTAGCCTCTGTACATGTAAAATGGTGGTGGCCCCCACCTGTCATCCCAGTGGCTCCAGAGGCTGAGGCAGGAGGATCTCGAGTTCAAGGCCAGCCTCAGCCACAGTGAGGCCTAAGCAACTCCATGAGACCCTGTCTGTAAATAAAATGCAAAATAGGGCTGGGGATGGGGCTCAGGGGTCAAGGACCCCTGAGTTGAATCCCTAGTACT
>NW_026000130.1:3267193-3304511 GCF_001458135.2 Marmota marmota marmota | reverse complement strand
CCCCCCCCCCCAAAAATGGTAATGACAATAACTGGAGGCAGTGCCCAGGTGACTGGTGCAGATTAAATGAGACAAGAAGTGCTCAGCCTGGTCCCAGATGGCAGGCAAGGCTGCAGGACGGACCTGCTGGTAGCTCCCAGCCCCCTGGTGTGCGGAGAATGAGAACCACCATCCCCTGGGGTCCTAGCTGCAGACCCAGGACTGTAGGAAGCCAGAGGTCCGCGTCTGCCGTCTGTTTTAATTTCTCTGGTTCCTTCCCAGACATTTCCTTCTGCCCACACATCCTCCTCAGAGCACCTGCTCTTTGGATGGAGATTGGAACTGTTACCTCCCAGAGCCAATAATACACCTTGCCTCTCTGCCGACAAAGGTAAATATAATTAAAAAGTGATTATAATCTGGGACTACATTCACAAGCTTTGCTAGACCTAATTATACAGCAAGTGCAAGTCTCTGGGCATCGAATCCTTTCTAGATGAAATGTACCGACACTTTCCACTGCACGCCTGTGCGCGGCAGGGAGAGTTATGCTTTGGGTGACAGAGTCTACGCTGCAGAAAGGGGACACTGACTCAGAGAAATTCAGTCCAACTTTTTTTTTGGAAGGGGGGTACTGGGGATTGAACTCAGGGACCCTCAACCTCTAAGCCCCATCCCCAGCCCTATTTTGGATTTTATTTAGAGACAGGGTCTCACTGAGCTGCTTAAAGCCTTGCTGTGGCTGAGGCTGGCCTTAAACTCATGATCCTCCTGCCTCAGCCTCCAGAGTTTCTGGGATGACAGGCATGTACCACGGTGCCCAGCCAGGTCCAAGTTTTGATGATGCCCCTAGTCCTGACTTCGTTCATTGGAGGAACATCACCTGTGGGTCAGAAGTGGGTCTTGAGGAGTTCACTGTCCCTGAGGGGAAAGGGCTTGTCACTGAAGCAGAGAGACGCATTTGTAAGAGAGCATTGGTTTACCAGAGAGTATTCACAGGTGGAAATGATCCCATGCAAAGATGCAGGACATCGTGAGCCACCCAGGAAATGCAACGTCAGCCACAATGAGATATCCCTCCCCACCTGTGTGCATGCCTGAAATTAAAAAAAAAAAAAAATAGTGACATAGCCCAAGACTGGCATCTAAAGACACAGAGATGTGGGATCACTCACGCATTTCACATGGGAATATTAAATGGGGTAGCCACAGTGGGAAAGTTTCATAGGTCCTTATAAAATGTACCAATGCCATGGGGCCCAGAAATTGAGCACTTAATCATTTATCCCACGTAAAAGAACATTTTATATACACACAAAACCTGTACAGGGATGTTTATAGCAGCTTTGTTTGTAATGGCCAGAATCTGGAGATGATCAGGTGTCCTTCAGTGGGTAAATGGTTGAACTCCTGTGGTATATCCATGCTGTGGAATACTATGCAGCAAGAGAAAAGAGTGAAACATTGGTACCCTCAGCACTTTGGATTACTCTCCAGGAAATTGAGCTCAGTGAGAGACAGCCCATTGCAAAAGGTATCAAGGATTATATGATTTTATTTTTATGACACTTTTGAAGTGACAAAGTTATAGAAATAAGGAAATGATGAATGTTTGCCTGGGATCAAGGGGGAGGTGGTGGGGGAGGGGAGGATGGAGTCATTCTACAGGGCAAGAGGAGGCTCCTTGTGGTGATGGGGATGATCTGATCTTGATAGTTCCAAGATCATATCCACGCTGTGACACTGTGCCATAGTTTTGCAAGATGGTCCCAGAAGGTGGAACCAGCTAAAAAGAGCAAGGAATCTCTGCGTCGTTTCCTGCAGCTCCTGCAAATCTGATTATCTCAGAATAAAAGGTTCGATTTTATAACTAAAAGAGAGCGTGAGGACGGGCTCCCTACTTGAATTTCCAAGATTCCCACTGCCTGTCTGATCACATCCATGTCCCCATCTCGGCCTCCAGACCGGCCAGCCTCTCCCATCATCCTGAGCCTCCCCGCCCTTCAGACTCCAGTCGCCCTGGGCCGCCTCCCTTCCACTTCTCACTGGCTCTCACCCTTCCTTGGTGTCCTCTCTCCGTGGAATGTCCTTTCTCCCAGCTTTCTTGCCAAGGGAGTCTCAGCTTCGACGTCCCCTCCTCCTGGAAGCCTCCCCTGATTCCCTCCAGCGGCCTCCTCCACGTTCTTCTTCCCTGCCTCCCCCTCTCGAGGCATTTGAAGTTCTTTTTGACTCTCACTGGGTTCCCTGGGTGGCTGATACCTTTGTCCTCTAGTCTGTAAGTTGCTTGAGAGGAGGACCACTAGCATCTCCCGGAGTCAGCCCAAGGGCTATGCGTAGTAGACACTCAATTAACATTTGTAGGCAAGAGAGGAAGAAGGGAGAACGGGGGAGAAGAAAGATGAATGGTGGAGGGAGGGAGAGCCAAAGGGCAGAAGGGACACAGGAAGTGATGGACAGGGGACAGAGAAGAGGACGGGAAAGAGGGGCTGGGGGGAGATGTCACCGAGGCAGCTGCATGGACCTTGGAGGGAGGGGCACAGGGAGTGCTCGTGGTGACATGTCTTTGTCTTAGGCATCCTAGAAATTTGTCTTTCTCAAAGAAGGAAAGTATTTTCCTAGGGAGAGGAGACAAGGACAAGGTCACTGTCCACGTGTTCAGGTCCTGCATCTCCCGGTCCATCCAGGGTCCTCTTGCAGATGGTCATCTTGGGCACATTAAGGAGGTTTTCACCCAGTACACAGGGGACCAGGATCGGGCCAGTCCATCCTAAGAAAATTGGTTAAAACTAAGAACAAAAAAATGATAAATCTCTTAATATTTTCCCCCTGGAACACATGTTCATCGACGCGCTGATCTTAAGACAGAAAATGGAGACTTTTCACAGAGCGGGTGTTGGTTGTCGGGATGGCACATGCATCTTGCAAAGCCCCCCGCCCCTTTGCAGGGGCTGCGAACCTGGACAGGCTCCTCCCACACCCAATTCCACAGAGGGGATTCCTCACCTCCACCCCCAAAGGACGCTCCTCTGTGGCATCTTCACAGAGCACTGGGTTCCTGCTCCGAGAAACATTTCCGTCTCTCTTCACACTCCATTTAATTGAATTGGTGTGCTTAATGAAATGGTGTAATCATAACAAGCACAACTGGCATAAACAGGTTTGGAAACAAACACAAGTGACCTGGGATTCAGTGTGCTCAGGTGCATGGCACCATGTATCAGGGGCCCCTGTGGTCCGCAGGCCTCGGTCATCAAGTTTCAGAGTGAGCATGAGATTGTCTGTGAGCCTTGAAAGTGGCTTCAGAGGAATCTAAGAGTCTGCTCAGCTTTTACTTAATAGTCATTGAACAAATGAATGAAAATTGAGATCTGGTCTCAAGTCATCCCTCCGGCCTCGGTGTTCTTGTCTGTAAAATGGGTCTGAGGCTAATCCGAAGGCAAAGTGACCATGGACCTGAAATCAGGGCAAAACATATAAACCTGGCTCCTGTCCAAAGCCCAAGCAGAAGCGGATCTTTGCAGAGCTTCAGGCTTCAAGGTCTATAAAGCCACAACCTTGCCGGGTGCAGTGGTGCACACCTGTAATCCCAGCAGCTCAGGAGGCTGAGACAGGAGGATTGAGAGTTCAAGGCCAGCCTCAACAACTTAGTGAGATCTAGGTCTCTGAATAAAATACAAAAAAAAATAGGGCTGGGGATGTGGCTCAGTGGTTGAATGCCCCTGAGTTCAATCCCTGGTATCCCTCCCCTCAAAAAAGCAAAAACTTGACATAAAAGCAGCCAGATGCCCCTGGATACTTACTGTCACTAACGCCTAAAAGACAAAATATAAATTTGATTCATAGAATCCCCAAAACTCAAAGGACAATCGAGTTCCTCCCTCCTCCAGAAATCCCACTCAGCCTGTTAAGCAGAAATGGATCCAAAGCCAGCCATGGTGGTGCCTGCCTGTAATTCCAGCAGCTCCGGAGGCTGAGGCAGGAGGATCGCAAGTTCAAGGCCAGCCTCATCAACTTAGCAGGGCTCTAAGCAACTCAGGGAGACCCTGTCTCTAAATAAAATATAAAAAAGGGCTGGAAATGTCTCCACTGTTAAGCACCCCTAGGTTCAATCCCCAGTAACAAAAAAAAAAGAAAAAAAAGAAAGAAATGAATCTGATATTGAGGGCAGGATCAAATCCTGGCACAATTACTATAGGCGGTGTTTTCCTGGGAGAGTGATCTGACCTCCCCCAGCCTCGGTTTCCTCATCTATAGAATGGGAGGTGAATTCATATACATGAAGCGCCACATTTATGAGTAGTGAGTAGTAGGCACTTCCTGAGCAGTAGCTAACATCATTGTGGTCATTATTACTATTATTATTATTATTATATTGTCATTGAGACCTGGGAGAGACAGGCAGCCGCCAGCCAGCCTCTGGTCATACAATAAATGAATGTTGCTTTTATGTCCTAGAGAGGAAAAAGCAATCTGCCATTTCCTCTCCCACTTGAGTTGATTGCTGTTTCCTTCTGATTAATATTTATGAGGCTGGCTTTGTGCTTTGGCAGGGGAAGGGCCCTGTTGGTTGAGCAGAGGTCTATAAATCTATATGGTAATTACCTCCCTCCATGCCAGTGCTCCCAGAGCAAAGATAACTGAAACGAGTCACCCGTGAATTTAATGGCAGGAGACGTTGGCCATGGAGAAACCAGGCATGAAAAGCCTGTGCAGGAAACGTGCTGGGGAAACCAGAGGTCCCCAGGCTCCGGGAAGGTCATGGTCAGAAGCCTCCTGGTCTGTGCTCATTCCCCCAGCTGCTGGCCACGCCCCCCGGGGTCCACTGAGCCAACCCTCTCTCCCCAAGGGCAGGGCGATCCCCAGGGCGGGGCCTGGTTAATTAGCATAGACCCGCCCCCTCTGCACAGTGATTGGTCTGAAATGGGTGCATGACAGGCAAGCTAGTCCAATCAAAATGAACCTTGGGATTCTATTCTAAGAGAGGGGATGCTGCCCTTGCAGGACACCTGCTTTTGAGATTCCAGGGCTGGAACAGAATCAGAGCCCCTGAACACAGAAGAAACGAATTCTTGATGACTCTAGGAGTCCTAAATGCAGCTGTGCCTGAAGTTCTCCCTGAACTTTACAATTACATGAAACAATCAGTGATTCATTGAGTTTGGCTTCTGTCCCTTGTAACCAAAATAATCAGAAGATTTAAGTTCATCCCTTCCTGGGATAGATAAAGATACCGACGTCCCCAGTGAGCAGGGACATGCCCAAGGTCACACAGCAAGTCTGTGGCAGAGCTGAGGATGGAGTGAGTTTAAAGACACACACTAGAGAAAGCTTTTTTAAAAATGAAATGCTGGCAGCCGACTGGTGTGGTATTGGAAAATAGTGCGCTCACACACTAGTGGGAAACCATGCAGACTGGTAAGCCCTCTCGGGAGAGGGGTAGTTAGCAACCAAACAATTGGGAATCAGGGTAAAAGAAGAATAATAAGCATATAATCCTGTCAATAGATCATAAGCCACAGAAATCCTGGGTACAGGATTCCTGCTTCAAAAATATGTCTATCCTCTCAAGCGGGAATTCATTCCCCTTGAAGAATTGATGCTAAGGAAATAACATAAGGGGTCTACAAAGATTTAAGCACAAAAATGTGCATCATAGATTTGGTTATTATAATGAAATTTAGGGAGAGGGGAACCCATAATAGGGGAAATGGTTAAATAAGCAGGAGACAGCCACAAAACAGAATACCTCCATCAGACAGGAGCCAAGAAATGATTAAAAACCATGTTAAAGAAGGGTATTTTATGATACAGAAAATGCCCATGAGCTATCAAGTGGGAAAGGCAGGTTATAATCTGATTTATACTGTGCAATACCATATGACCCAAATCAGAGAGGAACAGCAATATTTATATACATACACATATGTGGATACAGCACAGAATCCAGACAGCAAGAAAATCAGCCACAGTGTTACCAGTGTTTATCTCCGGGTGATATTTATTTGCTTCTTTGTGCTTTTCTGTGGTTTCCAAATATACTACAATGAGCATGTGTTACTTATGTAATCAGAAAAAAAATTGAAGTATCATGTTTAAAAAAAAAAAAGTGACGCAGACTGGTAAGAAATAACTGGGCCAGCCAGAGAGGGGGACGTGGCACAGCCTCTGTCAGCCGCTCTGTGGACTTCACAGAGGCTCCAAAATAATTACCTTGGCAATGGAGCCACATCCATAATTGAAAAGATTACAGAGGAGAACTTGGGCTCAGAGTCAGGGAGAGCCCTAAATGGGTTACGTCCAATAGTTGAATTCTCTCAAGGACCTCTGAGAATAGGCTTTATTAGCTCCATTTTACAGGTGAACTCTCTGAGGCTCAGAGAGGGTGACATCTTGCTCCAGGTCACACAGGCAGGGGGCAATTCAGACCCGGTCTATGTGATTCCAGATTTAGCTTGAATCCTCATTGGACTGAGACCTCAGCCAGCTTCCGGGGGGTGGGGTAGGGACCCCCAGCCACAGCTGAGGTTTCACAGTAAGGACATTGTCCACATCCCTGGCAACAGTCCTGAGCTGCTCCTGCTCTCCTCTGGTCTGGGGAGGCCTGGAGTGGACCCAGGGGAGGTCCCTGATGCTGGGAAGGGTGGGGTCACTTGCATGAAATCACTTAGCTGGGAAATGGCCTCCCCAAGGCCCAGAGACCCCCTCCATCCTGGTTGTCACTGGGCCAGCCCAGCTCAGGCTGTGGTGAGAGGGGCCACCTCTCGTGCGCAAGGCGCGAGGCTGCTTTGAACTTACCGTCTGGGAGTGGGAACCGCTGTGTGCTGACTCACCACCTTCTCCTGCCTCAGTCCTTCCTCCTACAGAAACTCGTGCATCCATCATTCTTACAGCATTTATCAAGCACCAGGTGTATACATGGAATGGTGCTAGGCATTGGGCAGTGCCAGGTTTAGGGTAGGGGGCAGAGAGAGCTCCCTTCTGTCCAGAGGGGATGCACGTCTCCATTGATTTGCTTGGGGAGTATTTGATGAGGTGTTAATCCATGTCCCCCACTGCACAGGGACCCAAGATGTTGCAGGCCAGGTTCTCAGGGAAGCCTGGGCCAGATTGGGGAGCAGCCGAGCCAGCCCTGGCCATCCCTAGCAGAGGCACCAGGTTCCGACTGGCCCCTCAGCACTGCCCCACGAGTGGCCGGGTGGCCCGTCTTTACAAAGCCCTCGTCATTGGCTGAGGAGGGGCTCAGCCTTCTGCAGCTCGGAGGAGGAGCCATCAGCACAGGGTCGTCCTCCAAGACATCTGAGGATGAGAACCTGGCCGTGCGTCCCGGTGCACCCCGGGAGAGAGCCGTGAACTTGAAAATCAGCGTCCTTCCCCAGCAGAACTTCCCTTCTGCCTGAGCAGGGCTGACCCTGGAGTCAGAAACGGCTCCCGGTACTAGAACGACCGGGGCCAAGCGCCACTCGCTCCTGAGGACAGGACAGGCGCAGGTGGCCGTAGAAGCCTGTGCCCCTCTAACGGTGCCGGGCACAAGGGCTTTGCTTTGAGAGGGAGTCACCCCAGGAGGACGTGCTTGGAGGGCTTTCCAGGGCAGGTTTGGAGGCTGAGCAGGAGTCCACCGGCCGCAGAGGCAGCGGCAGAGAGCGCGCCAACGAGCATGCGGGGCTGCCCTGGAGCAGAGCCAGGCCCCAGAGCCGGGTGCAAAGGAGAACGTGGCCCCAGGGCGGACTGCTCCTTCCTCCCCAGGCCAACAGGTGTGCGTAGGCCGAGATCAGGAACCCAGGCCACCTCAGTGAGGGACTTCTGCTAAAGGGTTTGGGGTGGCGCTGGGCAACTTGGGTCAAAGGTCCTCCGAGAGGGGCTGCTTCTTCAGCCAGAGGAGAACCAAAGTGGCCCCAGTCAGTCCTTCTTCCTAGCGGGACGGTGACAGCGCCTCCCCCAGCCTGAGCCACTGCGTCAGGCGCCCTCCACAGAGACCAACGTCACTCTTCCTAACGCGCCTGCTTCTTTCCCAGCCACACAATCTGGATTCTCTAGCTGTCAACGGTTGCTACAAATGTCACTTTAAAATAATCCCTCGGCAATAAGAATATTAAGAATGGCTGGTGTTCACAGAGGGCCGGCCGCACACCAGGCGCGAGGTTAAGCACTTACTCGCCTCTTTTAGAGTAATTCTCCCCAGCCCTGGGGAGGGACACTGTTGTCATCTCCATGTCACGGGGGAGAGGGAGAAGCTCTCTCAGAGAGGTTGAGACACTTATACAAGGTCACACAGTAAATGGCCCAGCCAGGACTCAAAAACCGTCCAACACCAAGCCCAAGGACAAGTTCTCAATGACCATACAACATGCCCACCACCCCCAGCTGGCATCTGCTCCCTCCCCTGAAGATCTAGCTTCCTTTAGGACTCAGGCTGTTTCTCCATTATTAAGCTAATTGGAAACATTTTTTCTTATTAAAAGAAACTTTCACCAGGCAAGGTTGCCCATCCTTGTAAATCCCAGTGGGAGGCTGAGTCAGGAGGATCCAGAGTTCAAAGCCAGCCTCAGCAAAATCAGGGTACTCAGCAACTCAGTGAGACCCTGTCTCTAAATAAAATACAAAATAGGGCTGGGATGTGGCCCAGTGGTTGCGTACCCTCCCCCCACCCCCGCCCCCAAAAGTAACTTTCTGCATTATCAAATACAGATAGATAGTCCTCAACTTACATGGTATCAGGCCCCAATATATACATAAATTGAAAAGATCTTAGGTCGTAAATGTATTTTATTTAGTACACCTAACCTACCCAGCATGCTCACTTAGCAAAACTGTGGCCAATGTCATTGTCCAGCATTGGGAGAGAGAAACACCCCCATACACTGCTAATTTTGGGAAAGATTAAAATGGGGGAAAAAAGGAATTGTTTCCACTGAATTCCATATTGCTTCTGCACCTCAAGGTGAAAGATCCTAAGAAGGACCAGGCTAAGATAAGAAGCATCTGACACACATTGCAGAAATGTTGCTGCATATATTATAAGAAAATGAAGGAGGCTGGAGATGTGACTCAGTCATTAAATGTCCCTGGGTCCAATCCCCAGTACCAAAAAAAGAAAAGAAAGTATTCCATTCCACCTCTGTAACACACAGGTGGTTCATGTTTTGATACCTCTCTTTGTAGTTTGTTCTAAATGTTATATTTGCTATTGTAAATCTGTCTTTCTGTAGTTGAGATTCACTACACACACATTCAGCTGTGTCATGAGCCTGCTCAAGGTTGGCAAATGTTTTTTGTCATCGTCACTTTACATGGCTGCATACTATTCCGCTGAGTAGCTGAGTACAGAATTTATTTGGCCCTAATATTGGACAGTTACAATGTTTTTGACTTTTCATATGTTACAAATAACACGAGAGCAAACATGCGTCTATTCGTAAAACTTTTATTTCATATTTAGACATTTCATGAAGGAGGAATCTGAGAAGTATAGTTATTTCAACAAAAGTCATAAACGATTCAAAGAACTTCAGTATCTCCCCGCCCCCTTGCTTTCTGCAGCCATGTGCATGGATACACGTGACCTCTGGCGATGAGTGAGCCCCACAATGTGTTTTTCCCCTGATTTTATTTTCTTGCACAAACACACCATGCTCGTCATAGAGCAGCAGTGTGCAGTTTTTAATAAACCTAAACAGAGGGCTGCCCCCGCCCAAGGTCATGCGGTCCATCTTGCTTTCAGAGCCTGACAATTCCGGCTGCTCGGTTCTCACAGGTCTCGCTGCCATCCGGGCCCGTTACCATAGCAGCGCGGGAAGCTTAAGGTACTCATTAGCTCTCCCGAGCGGTGTGCCCCAGCACCCTCCCCAGCGCACTCGGCCTTGAGCATTGTTCAGCAATAGCCTGCTGTTGGCTGGTCCCACTGGAAGGTTCTGGGAGCTCACAGACTTGACGGCTGCAACGTAGTCAATATGGCAGCTTCTCCTGGCTCCTGGACGCGCCTGGGCACCGTGAAGCCCAAGCAGGCAGACCTGCAGCCCCGGGCTCACTCCTGAGCCCCTGCCTCTGTGCCTTCTCCTTCCTGTTCCAGTCTTGACTCCCTGACGTGTGGCCCTCTATGCCCTGAGCAGCCCACACTGCACCCTGGCACAGGTGCCCTCCGGGAGGCTTGGCATCTGTTGCCCCGGGTACACAGCCAGCTGCTGATTCTGTCTCCATCCCAGTCCACCCACCCAGCGTCTCTCCTGCCCTCCCTCGACCTGTTCCCCCGACGGTCCACGCTGCAAGAGAGTGACCTTTAATGGAGCCCCATCTGCTCTGATTGTCAACGTCCAGTGGTTCCCATCAGACCTTAGACTCGGACAAATGTCCTGGTCTACTCAGAATATTCGTCAGCCTCCCCCTGCCTGTGACATCCCAGCTCCTTCAATCTGTCACACCAGCTTCACCCGCCCCGGAAGCCTTCCCTGACCACCCATCAAATTGGACGTGGGCTTCCTGTTGTCCTGCTCCAAGTTCTCTGCTCCCTTCCCACCTGGCCCTTGTTAAAGTGCACAGCCAGCCATGAGGCCGAGTCCTGGGAGCTGAGGGGAAATCCCTGGGCCCTTTGCCCTCTCGGGGGTTTTGAAGTGTGCAGTTCAGTGGCTTGAAGTCCGTTCACGCTGCGGTCCAGCCGCTGCTCTGGGTCTGCACTTCCCTAATGGTGGTGGATACTGGGCATCTGTTCGTGGACCTCTGGTCCACCGTTCGCATATCTTCTTTGGAGAAATGTCTATCGAGACCCGTTTTTTAAATTGGGTTGTTTGGGGCTTCTTGGGTGGTTGAGTTGAAGAATTCTTTACCTATTCTGGACAGGAGCCCTTTATCAGATGCATGATCACCAAATACATTTTCCTATTCCACAGGTTGCTGGGTAACCTGTGATCCTCCATCTCTACCCCAGGACTGTGGGCTTTGTAAGGACTGACAGCCTGTCTGCTCTCATCCTCAATGTATTTCAAGCACTTAGCACAGCTCCTCGTCCAAAGATACCTGACAAATATTTATTGAATGAATCAATCAAACAATTGATCACTCAATCAATTGCTAGTGTGGTGGCGCACGCCTGTCACCCCAGTGGCTCAGGAGGATGGAGTTCAAAGCCAGCCTCAGCAACAGTGAGGTCCTGAGCAACTCAGTGAGACCCTGTCTCTAAATAAAACACAGAATAGGGCTGGGGATGGGGCTCAGTGGTCGAGGGCCCCTGAGCTCAATCTGGGTGTGTGTGCGTGTGTGTGTGTGTGTGTGTGTGTGTGTGTATCTCCACTGCCGTTTGGAGACCCTCGGGCCCAGCTGTCTCTCAGCTCCACGCCCTTTCTGGCAGGTTTCCTGCTGGCCAAGTAGGCTCCTTCAAGCAAATAGCAAGAAGGATGTCACAAGATCTGAGTTGGTAGGGATTCACTCCTCGCTCGCCACAGTTTGCCCCTGGTGGCTAAAAGCCTATTTTATGGGGAGCTGCAGTCTTTACTTTGCTGATTTTTTTTTTTCTTCTTTGCAGTGAATAGCATTCCGGCTCACTGCAAGCCACAGCCTCTCCAGCAAGTGTGCCCAGAACAAGACCTTGAGAGAATAAGAGCGGGGGAGAAATCAGCTTGGTCAGGCAGAAGTCGCCCCGGGGAGGCATCCTGCAGGAGCTCGTCGCTGGGGAGCCCAGCGATCAGGCTGGGGGATGGGGGGGGGCCGGTTGACTACAATGACAGACGAGTGATCCCCTCAGCGATGTCAACTCCATGATGCTGAGAGGAGAGAAAGGAGGTGACAGTGGCTTCAAAGCAGAAATACCCGTGCATCAGGCCTGAAGTACTAAGAGAGAGGAGGCGGGGGGCAGGTGGAGGGCAGCGGGGCTGCCCTGTCCTGGGTGAGCAGAGGGCACAAGCCCGTCCCTATCCCGCCAGCTGCTCAGAGACCCCTGGAGCCTGCCAGTCCCATCACCTGTAGGGGTCTCTCTCCATTGGTTCCTAACTCCCAAGAGCCACCAACACAGGGGGACCCTGCAGATGCCCCAAAGGCAGGGACCTTGTCTGTCTTGCTGCATCCCAGCTCCTAGAAGCCGCCTGGCCTGAGGTAGCTCCCAGTAAGTCCAGGGTGAGTGAGTGCAGGGGCCCAGGGCATTCGTTGAAAGAATGGACATGTCCCTGTGGGATTGGGGGTTGGGGTTTTTGTTCCCTTGCTTTGTTTTGTTTTCAGGCTCTTAACCACTGAGCCCCACCCCCAGCCCTGTTTTGTGTTTTATTTAGAGACAGGGTCTCACTGAGCTGCTGAGCTCCTCGCTGTGGTTGAGGCTGCTTTGACCTCACCATCCTCCTGCCTCAGCCTCCCCAGCCCCTGGGATGACAGGCGTGGACGCCCCTGTGTGATTGTGGTGACAACCTCAATCTCTGTTATCGAACCAAGAGCAGGAGTCAGAAAATTGAGGAGTGGATGAGTGAATGACCTCATTGGGACAGACAACGGAGGGAAGCTGTCTGTCCTCCTCACTGATGTATCTCCAGCCCCCGCCCCCCGCCCCAGGGCCTGGTAAACAACAGGTGCTCAATAAATGTTTGTCAGCGCCTTAATGATATGAAGGTGTACCAGCTACCAGCTCACAGTGCAGATCCGGCGGTGGGGATGTCCGTCCATTCCTGTTTTAACTCCCCAACTTGGACTTAAAGCCACAAAATAATTAGTTATTGACGCCGAACACTGATGTCAAGAGTCTTTTGTTTTAAATGTTAACAGTTTTCGCTGCTCTCCTGCTGGACCAGGCACCCTTGGGGGCGATCACAGCCCCTCCGTAAAGGCCTCCTGGTAGCTCGGGGTCTCCCCTCCGGTCCTTCTGCCCTTTAGCTCCGCTCCTGGGCAGAGAACGCAGGACCGGGGGCTGGAGCCTTGCTCTCGGCATCAGGGGCTTCTTGCTGAGGTTGGAGCCCACGAAGAGCAGCCCCGTGGCCAGGCAAGCAGGAAGCTGAGGTGTGGAGACGGCCCCACCCCACCCCAGCCCCGCCCTCCTAAGGAGCAGGGAGCGCTGGATCCACCCATCCCTGAAGGTGGAGGAAGTCCCAGCTCCCGCCCCATGCTCTTGTGCGCATGCTCATTCACGAACACAGTCATCTGGTACCTGGGGGGTCCCACAAAACTCACACACATTCTCTCCCAGACTCACAAACACATATTGTCCCGTACGCATGCTCACACGGATGCCACCTGCTGCGGTTAAGAGATTTTTAGACTTTTAAGTCTGTGGCCTGCATTTACTGAGCGTGGATTCTTTGGCAGGCCCAGGGAAGAAACTGAGAGACCCCGGTGAATCTGCAAGAGCTTCCTGCGCTCGGCCACCCACGTCACACTCACACACACTCACAGCCTCACACTGACATTAGCACACGTGTTCCACTTATATTCAGTAGTGTGCTAGCACACGCAAGTGCAGACGCAGGTGAGAGGGCAGGAGAGAGTATGTGTATTTGTGACTGTGCCAGTGAGTGTGTCGATGTGTGCTATGTACTTTTTTTTTTTTTTTTTGGTACTGGGGATTGAGCCCAGAGGCACTCAACACACCCCCAGCCCTTTTTATGTTTTATTTTGAGGCAGAGTCTCACTAACTTGCTTAGAGCTCCTTAAGTTCCTGAGGCTGGCTTTGAGATCCTTCTGCCTCAGCCTCCAGAGCCGCTGGGATGACAGGCGTGTGCCACCGCACCAGGCTGCTATGTACTCATGTGTAAGTTCCACAAGGACATAGCTGTCTGTGGTCTGTTCATTGCTGGATTCCAAACTCAACACAGATTTAAGAACTGACCACGAATCCCCCGTGTTTATAGCAGCACAGTTCACAATAGCCTAACTCTGGAATCAGCCCAGGTGTCCATCAAAGAATGAGTGGATAAGGAAGTCATGGTGTACATACACATCGGAGTATTACTTAGCCATAAAGAAGAATGAAATTATAGCATTTCCAGGAAAATGAATGGAACTAGAGACCATCATGTTAAATGAAATAAGTCAAACCCAGATGGTTATGAGTCATGTGTGCTCTCTCATATGCAGAAGCTAGAGAGGAAAAGGGAGAAGGACGGAGGGGATGGGTCTCCTATTTAAGAAAAAAAATCAGAGATCGGCAGAGAAAAGGGACCAAGGTGTGGGGGGCAGGGAAGGAGGGGGAGGTGCTAGGGAGTGATATTGGTGGAACCATATTGTTACTTTGTGTGTACCTACGAATATACCAACAAATCCCGTCCATATGTGCAACTATGTTGCACCAATTAATAAGAAAAAAACTGGAAGAGAAAAGACATAATGGTGAGTGACATTACCTTAAATAAGTCAGACCCAGAAAGACCAAGGCCCTGAGTTCTCACCTCTATGTGGAGCTCGGATGTGGACATCTTAGGAACAGAAAGCAGCGGGCGGTTCCCAGCACCAGGGAGATGGCGGAGGGAGGGATCCCAAGGGAGCTGGGGCGGACTCGACGACGGGTGGATAGCAAGGCTCCCGGGCCAGTGGGCCAGAGCCACAGACAGAACAGCACCCCAGAGACAAGTCGGCCAAGATGCACGACTGGTGCTTCCAGGATCCTGTACCTGGAATAATTCGTACTTGTGTGTGGCATGATACACTGCGCGCTNTCAGGGAGGGACAGCATGAAATCGCCCCCAGGGAAGGAAAGTTGGAAAAAAGAAGAAGAAGAAGAATCAAAGTGTTGCTGGAAGTGGGATGGCACCCACCTGTCCTCCCAGAGGCTCTGGAGGCCGAAGCAGGAGGATCATGAGTTCAAAGCCAGACTCAGCAACTTAGTGACCTTCTGAGCAACTCAGTGAGACCCTGTCTCTAAAGAAAATATCAAAAGGGCCGGGCCGTGGCTCAGTGGTTGAGCACCCCTGGGCTCAAACTCCCAGTACCAAAAATAAAATAAAATAAATCAAAGTATTGGCTTGGAATTCTTCAGTAGGCTTTTGTGTATCTGTGACAGAAACCATGGTATTGAAAGCCATGGATTTCAACAGAAAATGTCAAATGTTTGAGCAGGCGGAAAAAAAAAAACAAAACCCTTTATTCCCTAAAGCCAGAGCTGGTTCAAATAGACCAGCGCATAGAAGAAAGTCTTAAGGCACAATCTATTTTTCTGTTAGTTGACTGAAACAGAATCTGCAGGGGTCCCTTGGAAGGGCTCCAGGCCCGGCCATTCATGCAGAAGGGAGGAGGGGCTGGGGGGAGCCCCAGAGCTGAGGTGCAGCCAGACCCCAGGTGCAGACCCCCGCGTGGCTCCCAGGCTGAGGCCATCCCGTGGCGGAAGGAGCTGAGCAGACCTAAGGAAGGCACTCAGAGTTCCCCAGGGCGCCCCAAAGCCACTTCCTTCTGTGGCTTCTAGTAGGAACAGGGATGATGGCCACCCGGCCGGACACTGCAGGTGTCGACGGGCTTCAGCCATCAGTAAGGGGAGGGCCATCTCCTGAGTTGGCAGAGCCTTCAAGGATAGGAGCCTTCACTGAATTCAGATGTCACCAAGGAGGTAGGGAGGGAGGACAAGGAAAGAGAATCTTGCAATGGTCAGGTGACCGCGGTCAGGCACCACACAGCCATGTTCTGTGCCAGAGGCACCCGAGACGGAGGCCCAGGAGATCCTATCTCCAACGTTGCCACAGCTGTCCTGGTTTGCATAAGCCACCTCAGCAAAGTCACCTAAAGACGCGGTTCTCAGAACCCACCAGTGTCCTTAATGATGCGTGGCTGTGCTCAGAGACCAGGTCTCACCAGGAAATGCCCAGCCACTGGGCTTCTCAGGGGCACCCCTCCACCTGCAGGTGGAAAGCAGGCTCACAGCCGAAGAGAATTTATCATAAAGTGTGCGAAAGTCTGGGCCCCGTCGTGACCTGGGGGTGAGCTGTGGCTAAAGCTGAGGGTCAGTGGAGCTGCTTGAGAAGTTCTGGATCCTTCTCCAGCTGCAGGTCTTGCAGAACAGACGTGAGAGCAAGCAGAGTGCAGGGCGCCTTCTTTGACCTGATGACTCCAAGCTCTCGCCTCGGCTCTAGTGGAAGCGACCCCCTCTTTGAGCTAGGGTTGGGGTTCTTTTTGGAGATTTTAGAGACACTCTGGTTTGGCATTTGCGAACACACAGCTCTTAGGTGCTGCCCCTTGGTGACAGACATCACTAATCGACCAAGGAGTCTCCCGGTTCTTTTCTGGACAGCTACCCCCTAGGGAATGGTCCGAACGGGCCCAGAGTTGGGATTCTTTGCCCCCCTTGGTTGAACCTGAATTCAGCTTAAAGAGGCCTGAGCGAGTGGCCGTGCCAAGAACACAGCCAGGTACCCCCACTACCAGCTCGGCA
The DNA here is from genome assembly GCF_001458135.2 of Marmota marmota marmota. NCBI lineage: Eukaryota > Metazoa > Chordata > Mammalia > Rodentia > Sciuridae > Marmota > Marmota marmota. The sequence goes on along the minus strand of NW_026000130.1, from coordinate 3,288,211 downwards.
TTTTCCACTGGAGAAATCTGTTTTGCTGTGCTCTAAGGGGCCTCTGTGAGCAGCATCATGTTCTGCAAACTCTGGGGGTTTTAAGGATGCCTAGGATGTGCCCAGCTGTGTACAGCACAACACCTGGAACAGCCGCAGGACGGATGCATTGCTGCCATGGGGACTGACCTTTGGGGACAACAGAAGTCATGGTTCTGAATCTGAATCCCAGTCCCGGGCCCAAATCCCTGGCTCTGTGACTTTAGGCCACCTTCCTTTTCTTCTCTGAGACTCAAGTTTCTGCATCTGTAAAATGGGAACCCTGAATATTGACCTTGGGGATATCGTACAGATTAAATGAGATAATATACGACAGCCCAGCCACTGGCTGGGACACTCCAACAGGGGTACTTTCAGCCATTCCAACCTCTGCAGGATAATTCTCGTCCCAGTAAAATCCTCCCCTGCAGGAGCTGCTGCTAATGTCTTTGCAGGCAGCTCCCCACCGAGGGCATCACACTTGGAGTTTTGCTAATGAGTCATTTGTACCCAAGAGCAAGCATTCAAGGAAAGACAGGCGGCATTGGGAGAGCCTTGGAAATCAAACCCAGAGAGTCGCTTTTCACTCCGAGGCATTCTTACACATGACCTTGCCTACGCAGGCCTCAGTTTCCCCAACTGCACGGCGGGCTGGAGGATAGGGGCCTCTGGGAGCCTCGTAGCAGCAGGAGAGAGGATGGCTGTTGAGCGATGGCTCCCACGGGACCCTGGAGCAGAGTTGTCACGCAGCCTGGCTCCCCGGCCATGGCACTCTGGCCTGGCGCCTGGCCTGCGGCGGGCAGCGCTGCCTCTGCAAAAGGAAGCGCAGTTTGGCTCAGGCTGTGGTTAGTGCTCTGCTGCAGCTGGCCAGGCCTCCCTTGGTGGGGGTGAGCGCTGGCATCGCGCAGGAGCTTGGCTGGGCGCTGGGGCCGGCGGAAGGCAACCTGCCAGGCGGAGGGCGCGAGAGTCTGAGCCACACCTCCTGCAGGCTGCGGGAGACCCAGTCCAGGAGGAGAGACAAGCGGGGTCCATGCAGCCTCTCAGCCTCTCTTTTCTGCTCTTTTCACCCATCAGGGGCTGACTATTACACACAGAGAGAAATGACCTCAGCTGCCCTCAATCTGCAACAGTTGAGGACAGCGAGGCTCAGAGAGGGTGAGCAACTTGTCCAGGGTTTCACAGCCAAGAAACTGAGGAGCCACATCAAAATCTGGTCTGATCAGCTACCCTGCCTTCTATAGAAACTGAGAGGGTTTGTCCAGAGATTAAAAAGGAAAAAAAGGAGAAGGAGGAGGAAGAGGAGACGGAGGGTAAGAGGAAACACTTCTACTAATTGGGCTCGCACCATAAGCTGAGCAAAGTATTGAACCCTTGCACTTTAATTTCTCCTCCATAACCCTAAGTGGTTCTAATCCTATTTTACTGATAAGAAACTCAGATGCTCCATACAGTAACCAACATGGCCATGTAACTCCTGCTCCTCTCTCACCCCAAGATCCAGCCCAGCTGCCAGTGGCTGGTGAGGTCCCTCTTGCTCCTGAGACCCACTGTGCAAAGTGGGGACCGTCCTGGGCCACCTCAGCAAGGTGTTCCAAAGAACAAATTGATCCATGAGCACAAAGCGCCCAGAGTTTGGAGCGATGATGACCTTGGAGTCTGCTCCTGCCTGTATTGTTACAATCCAAGACCAGGTTGCAACAAAATAGCAGACAGTCGTTTCCAGGTATTTGAACATCACTTGTCAGTTGAAAAATAACAAAACAAAATTAAATGATCTACAGAGAAAGACAGATGCAGCCTGTCCCATTTTATATTGTGCCAAATAAGACATTTTATAAAAATGACGACCATCTCTCACGACTGCCATTTCATAAAGAAAAGACGCTTCAACACCTAAAAGGCAGTGGGAAGAATAGAGCGCCAGGATGCAGGAGAGCCCTTTAAATTAAATAAACGTGGCTTTCCGAGCGCTCTTTCAACATTTATTCGTCTCATTTCCCTAAAGACCAGCAGAAACCTAGTCAGCGGCCGGCGCGGGATTCCAGTCCCGCATCCTGAGAGCACAGCCCGCCCCGCCCCCACCGGGCTCTGCAGGGGGGGGTGCAGGGCTGGGGGGGTGTCAGAGACGTCTCCAAAATAGTGGGTTTGGGGAAAGTGGCCGCTGATAAATAGCTCCGGGTAAATATCTGAGTACATACATGTATTTTTTCCTTCCCCAGGTAACAGCTCGAATTCAGCAAACCTGAAAAAGGATTTCTTATAACAATAATGCAGGAACTGACTCCGACAAGCCTTCTTGCAATTTATAGGGGATGCAGAGTGGAACCCGGGTCTGAATACTAATCTAGGAGGAAGCTCACAGGGCTCAGGCTCGACTGGGTGGGCAGGGGCTTCCTTCTGCTCTGGAAGCAGCAGGCCCTGGGTGGGGGGTCTCTCTCTGCAGTTAAGTTTAGGCAGAAATCTACAGGCTCCGCCCCCCTCTAGAAGGACAGGGACAGGGAGGAAAGGGTTTCTGAGATGCGTGCATGTCTGGCTGGCACCCAGAGACAGAGACCAGGCTGCACTTCCCCCTGGGAAAGGGCACCAGCCACAGCAAGCCACATTGGCATGCCAGGCCCACGTGGATTTGAATCCAGTTTCTGCTACCTTTCACCTGGGGTCTCAGATCATCGTGAGAAATGTCTTTTTTTTTTTTCAGTAGGTCACAGAGACCGTGGCAAGTGCTGACGAGTAGGTAAAGAAGTGCAGCCTTCATACACAGCTGATGGGGTGCCAAGTGCATCAAAAGGCGTGGGTGTCACTAGAAATATCAAGTGTCAGAGCAGGAAGGCAAAGAGACCCCCTCTCTGAATGTCAGGAGATGGCTTCAAATATTCAGAACCTGGAGCATGAACCGCAAGGCCCAGGAGAATGGACACAGACCGCGACGCACTTCTCTACACCCCAGGCTGACGGAGGTCACAGGTCCCTGGGAGACAGCCAACAGTCACAGCATCAAGTGTTTCCTTCTTTACCATCACCATCATCTTCATCACTTACAAGGCACCTAGGTCTCGGCCAATCTGAACCCCTTCTGTGATTTCACCCCTGTGGTTTTAAGGAATAGCTGGTGTCCTAACAAAGTCGGTTTCAAAGGAAAGAAGAATCCCTAGGGATGTGGGGGTTGAGGGGCATACCATAGTGATGAAGCTTCATTAAGAGGAATTGGCAGCCAGGCACAGTGCGCACACCTGTCATCACAGCAGCTCGGGAGGCTGAGGCAGGAGGATCTCGAGTTCAAAGCCAGCCTCAGCAAAAGCGAGGCCCTAAGCAACTCAGTGAGACCCTGTCTCTAAGTAAAACACAAAATCGGGCTGGGGGTGGGGCTCAGTGGTCGAAGGCCCTGGGTTCAATCCCTGGTACCAAAAAAAAGTAAGACTAACATTCTCTGCAGAAGGCATTATAATCTCTGTAGAAATTTCCAAGGAATCTACCAAGAAGGCCGTCACAGCAAAAAATGAGTTTAGCAACATCAATGCTCAAAAGAAAGGAATGAATTCTATTTCTATAAACTAGGAATCAACTTTGGGAAACTGAAGTCAACTGTAAAAGCTATGAAATACTTAATGATGAGCTTGATGGACAGTCGAGACCTAAATTCTGAAAACTAGGAGATACTGCTGGAGAGAAATTAAAGCAGGCATAAATGAATGAAGAGAGCCTCTGTGTTTTGGGGTCAGAACACTTAACATTGTCAAGTTGCCAGTGACCCCAAGCATTGATCCACAGACCCAATGCAATCACCATCAAAACCTCAGCAGGTCTGTGTGTGTGTGTGTGTGTGTGTGTGTGTGTGAATGTACGAAGAGCTTACATAATGTATATGGAAAGACAAAGAATCCAGAAAGGCAGAATTAATTTTGAAAAAGAAGAAAATGAAAAGTCTGATAGGGTTTGACTTTAAGATGTGTTGCAGGGCTACAGTAATCAAGACAGTGTCTGTGAAAACTGGCGTAAAGACAGACCTCTAGATCAACAGAACAGAAGAGAGTCCAGAGCAGGCCACACGTCTGTGGCTGACGGATTTTCAACAAAGGTACCAAGGAAATTCGATGGAGAAGGGACAATCTTTTCATTAAATTGTCCTGAATCAACTGGATAGTCATACGCAAGAGAGAGAAGAAAAGGAGGAGGAAGGAGGAGGAGGAGGAAGAGAGAAACTTGTGTTCTCAGATTTGGCTGAGGTTTTTTTAAAAATAAGAAACAAATATAAACTATAAAAGAAAACATTCATTAGTTGGACAAGATCAAAATTTAAATATTTTGCTCTTTAAAATGTACTTATGAAAATGGAAAAACCACAAACTGGGAGAAAATATTTTTAGGACACATATCCAGCAGAGTTTTTGGTACTATAATATATAAAGAGTTCTTACAACTCAATAGTTTTAAAAAATACACACACACAAATGAAATAAACACATAAGCTTATACTGCACTAAAAAAGATATACAGATGGTAAATAACCATGTGAAAGATGCCAATGTTATAAAACTGAAGCCTCCATGAGATTCCACCACAAGCCCACATGTATGATTTAAACTAGGAAACCTGGCCAAAGTATAGCAAGGACATTGAGTGATTGGGTCTCACATGGCACCAAAGGACTTGTAAATGATGCAGCTCCTTTTGCAAACCATTCAGCAGTCCCTCAAGAGTTAAATATCACTACTATCTATGATCTAGCCGCCACACCCTTGGGTACTTACCTAAGAGAAAAGAAAACATACGTCCTCACAAAGACTTGTTCAGGAATCTTGGTAGCAGCTTTATGTGCGGTGGCCAAAAAGCAGAAACAACCCAAATGCTCATCATAGTTATGTAGCTTTAAGGACACATCCTGTTAAGAATAGAAGAAAGCTTGGTGCCATTTATATATTTGCATACATTTGCAAAGGTGGAAAGGATGCTCTCTTTGTCTAGCCACACACAAGAATTTGGGCTTAGGAAATATGGTCATTGGGCTTGGCTTGGTTTCTACCCTAGCTTTTCTTGATGTTTTCCCCCTCATTTTAGACCTCTGAGTCATGATGCTATCTTCTCCTTATAACTGTTCTGGGAAATGGTAGTATATCCTCGTATCGTATGAGATAGTGTGTGTTCAAAACCTATCTCTAACACTTCCGAGCTGTGTGACCTTGAGTAAATTGCCGAACCTCTCTGTACTCATTTGCAAAATGGGAGCAGCCAGAGGACTATTCCCCAGAGCTGTTGAGAGCATTAGCCCCACACAAAGTGGTCAACAAATATTTGCTATTCTTGGTATATGAACCCAGTTTCAGGAAAGGGTCTAAAGGTAGGAGTCACCTTGTCCCGTGGTGTGATAAGGATAGTTTCAGAGGAGATGGCATTTACATGGTCTTGTTCAAAGAAATAGATTCTCACTGGCATTGCAGGTGTGGGCCTAGGCGGGCGAGGGGCACATCGCTGTCTACAATCACACCATGTTCCCATCACCAGGAGCATCAGGCCTGAGGAGCCCATTCCAGTCAGCGTCTTTGAGGACGGCCTGAGAATCTGCACTACAGGGAACTCTGGACAGTTCTAATCCCCAAGAAGATTCAGGATCCGGCCAATGGCATTCAGATCCCAACATGAATTCTCTTTCCCCCACTCTCTCCTGCGATTCCATTCTTATGCCCCCTCCTCAACTTTTTTATGTGTTGGGGGAGGGTTTTTGCATGAACACCTCATTAACCTGGAAATTATTTTTCCTTCCCATTTTGTTCTTTCTAGGACTTGTAGAACTGCTGCTTTTAAGTCTTTATGCCTCTGTAGTAATGGAAGTGCAGAAGTTCATATACTTTAACATTTTGCAATGTATTACGTCATCCAGATACTTCTTTTCTTCATGCCTTTTCTTGCTTTTCCGGCCAGGTGACCATTTCACCTGTACAGGTGGGCCATTACCTGTATCCCTGCTCAACGCCATCCTATGCAAATATATATCCACATTACAGTTGGAGGACTTGATATGTCTCCGTTTATTTCACTCTGCATATTTTATAAGCACTCTGAAATATTTTTTTTTCCTAAAATCTAAATGAATAAGGAAAGCTGAGCAGGAGGTGCCCAGCCAGCACATGCCTGGGGCTCCGAGCGCTCTTTCCGCGGTGGAGGAGATGGTTTCGTGAACGAGGCTCCTCTTGACTCCTTTGGCCTCACTGCAAGTGTCGGGGCCTGGGCCTGCTGAGTTCATCAGCCCATTGGCACCTGTCAATAACGGTGCTCGCCTGCAGCGCCCAGGGCCTGGGAACGCTGCGCGCCCCTCTCTTCCGGGGGAGGGCACCCTAGCTGTGGCGCGGAGGACTCAGATCCTGGTCCCACCGCTGTCTGCACCCTTGGGCCTCAGGTTCCATGACAGCTGCTGCTGTGCTCAGGCAGGGTCTCACTGGCTGTTCCCTGGGGACCGTCTGCTCTGACGTCACCTAGACACTTGCCCCAGACCCACCCGATCTCAGGTGCTTCCATGGACGCGGAAAGGTCTAGAGTCCCAGGTGAGTGCTCAAGCACCCTGCAAGGTGGACCCCTGTCTCCTGCTTGCGCAGGAGAAAGGAGATGGCGGCGGAGCCACCTGCTCCTGCTGGGCATCTGCCAGCAGCTCTCGAGGCGACGGGGAGCCTCTGCTGACCCCTGGCTACCGCCCAGCTGCCGCACGGCCTCCCACCAGGCCTGGACAGAAGCCAGGGCAGCCAGGGCGGGCTGCCCCGTGACAGCGCAGACACCAGGCAGCTGGCCAGCCTGGCCGGGCCTCCGATCGGCAGAAGGTGGGCTGCCGCTCCTCCCGCAGTCCCTCTGGGGACCTGGCTTTGCTTCCTAAAGCCTGAGATTAAGGCAGAAATCCAAAGTGTCCGCCATCCACCAGAAGCCAGCGCACACGGGTGAAGGAACCCAGAATATGGAGTGCGCCAAGCACCGGGTGAGCGGTCCCCAGGGTGCGGGGCAGGATCGTAAGTGCAAGGTCGGCAGGGGGCCAATTAATACTGGGGCCGGTGACTCGCATGTCACTAAACAAAATCCCAAAATCTTGTGCATAGTAGGTATTTTAAAGGTTTCTCTATAGGTGCACTGAGTGACACCTACCCCCCCACCCCATGTCCCAGGTCCCTTCAGTCTTTATTTTCCCAGGCCCCAGCTGTTAGCATCTGTCTTTCTTTGCCCAAAAGCTTTCTCTACTGCCTTCAAGCACCTGCCAGAAATCCCAGGAAACGAGCTGCTGACCGCCAGCCTTCCTGGAACCAAGGGCCCGTTGAACCTGGAGCATAAATACCCCTATCCCTGACCCCTCCAGTGGAGAGGTCTGAGGCCAGCGATTACACTGTCCCTCAGAGTTCCCCAATGGGCAGAGCCCCCGATGGCCACAGATGGTCTTGCTCTTGAAAACCTGTCCTTTCTTTGTCTCAGTCTTGAAGCCTGAAGTGGCCAGGCGTTGAGCCTGTATAAGTGGCCCCTTAAGAACGACCCCCCCCCCCAGTGACCAGGTCCCTGGTCAGGCCCCAGGTCCTTCTGTACCACTGAATCCCTTTCTTCTAACACTACACACTGGCCTCTCTTTGGCTTTAGGACTTAACAAATGCTGTTTCCCTGGCCGGGAATGATTTCAAGTTCCCCTGTGCAACATCTCAGCTGAGAATTTGTTTTCCCGAGGAAACCTCCCCTGGATCCTCCATCCTGCCAGGGATGTAACTCTGATGCTTCTCCTAGCACCTGGCTCCTCCCACTTATGCAATTAATTAGCTGTTCAATGGCTGACTCCTCCCACTTATGCAATTAGCTGGGTTCCATGGCTGACTCCTCCCAGTGGAACCAAAACTCTCATTTACATTCCCAATGCTCATCGCAGAGCCTGGCACATAGTAAGTGCTCAATAAATATTTGATGAAACCTCAAGCAAATGACACAGGCATGGCTGCTGGTCTAGCTTTAGCCTCACATCCAGGGCTTTCTTGGGAAGAGCCAAAGTTCCAGGAACCTTCACCCACGCACATGCTGTTCCCACCCCCACGACACCCCAAACCAGCCAAATGGCAAATGCACCCAAAAATCTGGGAAAAGCCTCTGACAAGTCATCTTAGAATAGTAACAGCTTCTGTCCCAGCCAGCGCTGTCAGAGGCAGCTTAATTATGGTAATTAGGACCCACATTAAAACATGATTATAACATAAAATTGGAATTAGCTGTATAACACATCCAAATTTTTCGGTATGCTTATTGATTTTCTTCCCCCGTTAATCAGAGGGCTACGGTAAATTCAGATAGATCTGGTCTAATTAAAACTGAGCCTGTAACGCTCTGGGAGACTCTCATTAGCATCTGTCTTTTGTTCAGGACGGAGAGGTGGTGATGTGCGTTTTTAGGAGCCACCTAATCAGGGTGCTGTTTCTGGATCCTCGAAGGGGCCAGCCGCCCGCTCTCCTTCCTTTTCAGGAACTGTTGTGAAAGAAGAGCAAGGCATGAAGACATCTAAGAAATGCCCAAGCAAGGGGCTGGTTCAAAGAGAAACATCTCGTGGGACCTGGTGCCTCAGAGGCGTGGAGACAAAGTAATCCGAGGAGCCCATCCCTCTCTCTTCCGTGCGGCGGAATGGTGGAAATCAAGCCACCTTGGATTCCTGTCTCCATTCTGGTATTTCCTAGCCGTGTGATCTTGACAGGGTTTTATTGTTCCTGCCTGAGCCTCAGTTTCCCCATCTGTGAAGTGGGGGTGTCGTAGAACCCATCTCATAGGGCCACTGGAAGGATGAGCGAGATTTCAGATTTAGCAGCAGGTACTATGGGTTGAGATCCCTGATCCAAAATTCGTGGGACCAGGAGACAGATGACAGATTTTTTTTTGGAAGGGGGTACCAGGGAGTGAACCCAGGGTGCTTAACCACTGAGCCACATCCTCAGCCCTATTTTGTATTCTATTTGGAAAGAGAGCCTCACTAAATTGCTCAGGGCCTAGCTAAGTAGTGGAGGCTGACCTTGAACTCACAATCCTCCTGCCTCAGCCTCCAGAGCTGCTGGGATGACAGGCATGTGCCACCAAGCCCTGCTCAGATTTTTTTTTTGTACTTTGGAATACTTGCACACACTAAACATGAAATTCAAATTTGTTTCAGGATCACCTTAGGCACGTACCCTGAAGGTGACTTTCTACCATATTGCCGGGGCACCTGCGTTGTGACTGTGACCTGTCGCATGAGGTCAGGTGCAGGACTTCTATTTGTGCCCTCACATCAGTGTTCAAAAAGGTCTAGATGTTGCAGCATTTTGGATTTGGGATTTTTGGATCAGGGATGCCTGACCTGTAGCAGATGACTCCAGTTATCGTCTAAGTGGTGGTTAGAGTGGCTGTCCTCTTGCTCCCATCACCATCATCACAACGCCAAGGTCATTGTTTTCACTCAGTAGAAGAGACTCTTGCAACGCCTGCTGCGGCTCTGTGGGCTCCCTGGTGCAGCAGAGACGCCAGGGCTCTGGATTTGGGGGCCTCCAGCTGTGCCTCTCCTAATTTGCACACCCTCAGAGAAATCATGTTCCTCCAGGGCTGTTTCCTCATTTGTAAAATGAACACGACCCTCAACAGGGTGCTGGGGACGTAATGCGGGGTGCGGAGGGTGCTGGGCAGGGAGTTCATCGTTTAACCAGTGCCAACTCCCTTTCTCCAATGCCTTGTCCCCTTGACAGATGGCTGTGGTGTGGCAGAGCCCAGGTCAGTGCAGAGACCAAATAAAGAGTCTCCAGGTTTGTAATCAGCAGCTTTCCCTCATCAGCTGCTGGCTCGTCAGCATTACCTCCTTCAAGGTCCACCTACCACTGGCCTGGCCTTGATGGCTGGGAAGCGCATCCGTCACTGTACGTGTGGAAGACAGAGTTCCTCCAGTGTCCCACCTGGACTCATGCATTTCCCAACCTCCTTTCTGCTTGGCATGAGGCCACGTGGGGATGGCTGGCCAAGGGACTGAGCAGAAATATAGCACTTCCATTTGGAAGGAAAAGTACAGTGGCCAAGAAGCCACACATAGAAATAACAAAACTACAGACATAAGTAACCTTGGTCATCAAATCCCTGCAGGAAGACAGCTATCCTGGAGAGCAACCCTGGAGGACTTTTGTGAGTGGAAAATAAACCACCATTTCACTAAGACACTGAAGTTTTAAGGTTTCTTTGTTACAGCAGCATAACCTAACCCATACCGATTACAGCAGTGGGTCCTCATTACAATCAACTCCACTGTTCGGCTTAGGCTCTTGCTCTGAATGCACTGCTGGCTTGCTGGCTATTTCTCACTCCAGACCAGTGGACCTGCTTCCAGAACAAATCGACCTGGAATTTCTAAATCCAAAGATTTTCCACAAGGCTCATGCCTTCTTACACAATCTGCACCTGGTCCTGCACCCCCCCAGATGCTTCAGAGAGCTGAAATCCAGGAGCAAGGAGAGCCCAACACATCAGGGCCCTTGATTGGTTCATGCACAGTGACATCGTCTGGCTTTGAGAACCATTCATTGGATGCAAGCTTGGTGGGATTTTCCTCCTCTGCCCAAGAATTAGGTACATGGCCCAACCTGGGCAGAGAGTCACATTGCACTCGGCCCCTTCAAAGGACTGGGGAGGCTCCCTGCTTTCCCGAGCCTGAGAACTTCTTTGGTGCCGTCTCTGTTCCGTTTTTCCAACTCTTCTTTAGCCTCTGAGATACTCCTATCCTCCCAAAAAAGCCCACCCACCTTTCCCTGATACGCGGACTCAGCATCATTCCCCAGAGAGCCCCAAGCAACACGAGGGAATGAATTGTATCCAAAAGCAACACAGCACCTTATCCTAGGCTGGATTCCTTATTGGACTTTGTTATTCTAAGTTTGGGGTGAATTTCATGCTTAACATAAACATAATTGTTACTGAAAAAGCTCCGTCCTTGTCCCTGATGCCAATCCAATAACGAGGACACAGTTTTAAGGAAACATAAGGTTTATTGCTTTGCTAGCAAAGGAGAGGCACAAGGGACTCCTGTCCCAGAAGCTGTGATTCTGCCCATCAGAAGGAACAGGGGACTTTCAAAGAGGTGACCCAAAGGCTCCATTCCACGTGTCCTCTGTCTGGAGTTGTAATTCTCTTGTTAATTTGGGAGAGAGTCTTTTCTGAGATCTTCTGGTGCCATCCTCAAAGTCCGGATTACCTGTTCCTATGGTGGGTGGGTGCTCAGAGACAGATAACTCTGCCTAAAATGGGGGAAGGGGGTCATCCTGTGTATCCCCTGAGATTAGGAAGAGGGAGAGATGTGGGAAGAGCAGGGAGAGAGGAAGAGAAAGAAACATCCATTTTAAAAATCAGTTGCCGTGGCAAAGCAGCAAGGGCTGCATTCAGATCATAAAGTGGACACTGTTACATAATCACAAAGGAAGTAAATGTAACTACGTAAACTAAGTCAGCACAGTCAGAGGAGAACGGAAACGCGTTTTCATTTATTCAATCAACAAACGTGGTGAGCGAGCAAACGCACATCTAGGTGCTGAGAGGACAAAGCAGTTAACAGAAGAGACCCACCTCCCTGCTCTCAGGCCACCTCATCCCAGTTGGAAGAGGTGAGAGGACCCCAGACCCTAATAGCAAGGGCAAAAACCTAGGGGTTGCAACATTAGACCAATAGGTAGGAAGGACTTTGCAGTGATTTGAGCAAAGCCCTGGATGACAGTCTTGGGTTCTCTTGTTCTTGTTGCCAAACTCCATTTTTCAGGAGACGGTTTATAGGGCTTTGTGGGGACAAAACCTGACAGTAAGGTCACAGTAAGGAGCCACCCTGCACAAACCAGGTCAGCCCTGTAGCATCCCACTCACTGCCAGTCCTGAGCCCCCGAGGGGACGCGCCAGCCCTGGGGCTCCAGCAGAGCCAGGAACCTGCAGAGGGCGGGTTGGGGACATCAGCAGACCCCCACCCCCAGGATCTCCTAGTTAGGGGCCCCGGGAAGCTCCAGAGGCTGCCTGCTCCTGCCACTGCCCTGGCTCAGGGGGAAGCATGGAGAGGGGAAGGGAAGAAGGAGAGAGGGTAAACTCCGCGGCCAAGAGGGCAGGAGGGGCCCACGATGGGCGGGAGGGGACGGGGCACTCGGGCCCCCTGCAGGGGACTGATGGGCGTCCTCCCAGGGCCAGGGACTTCCAGCATCCACAGCCCCTCCAGGGCCCCCCCCCAGCCCGCCTACCTTGGAGAAGTGCTCAAGGGCAGGGGTTTGGGACACGGGGGACCTGAGGTCAAATTCTCCCTGCCATTGCCTGTGAGCCCGGGCGATCTTACCCCGGGTTCAATCGTCCCAACTCCCCGGGTTAACACAAGGACATGGTGGGACCCACGGAAAGCCCCTTGTCACCGGTCACCGGCTGAGCCTAGGAGAGGCCTCCGTCCACGCTGGTGCCCACTGTCTCCTCCCTGAGTAGGTGTGGGGACATTGCTCAGTCTCAGGTCTGGGTCCTTGGAGACCCTGGTCCCTTCACATTCACCCAGAGCCATGTTGACAGCTCTGAATGGGACCCTGAGCCCAGCGCCTGTCAGCCTTGGGTGCTCCTTGGAGCCACCTCGAACCCTGGAGAACGGGCTGACAGCCGGCCACTCCCAGAGCGCCGCACTGAGTAAACTTGGGTGTCCTTGGGCATCGGGTTTCCAAGAGGGAGCCTGGGAAACCCTGCTCAGGGCGTTCACTGAGAGCCCCTACAGCTCTCCCCGGAGAACGCGACACACCCCACCCGGATGCCCACCCCTGAGGCCGCCTCTCAGAGCATCTGATTGTCCTCTAACGTGGATTGACAAGGGTTTGCTCAGTCCCTGGGGCTGGCCTTCACACTGGCGAGTTCCACATCCCCGGATTCAACCAACTGTAGATTGTAAATATTTGGGGAAAAAAAAATGCATGTGTAATGAACACACGCAGACTTTTCCTTGTCATGATTCCCTGAATAATGCAGCATTAACCTTTACATGGTATCAGGTGTTACCAGGCATCTGGAGAGGGTATGAAGTACATGGGAGGATGGGCACAGGTTCTATGCAAATGAGAAGGCATGCAAATGTGGAGGTATGCAAATTCTATGCAAACGCTATGCAAATACAAGGGACTTGAGCATGGAGGATTTGGGTAGGGAAGGGGATTCCTGGAACCGGCCCCTATGAATGCCAAGGGACAAGGCATTGCCTTCTGGGCACATTGTCGGACACTGGACAAGACTGTTCCTGTCCTCAAGTAATTTGGAGACAGGGTTGCAGGGAGCCAGTCATGGGAGTGAGGAGAAAAGGCAGCTCACCCCAATAAAGATGGGTGTTAGGGTTTAGGTATGAACGTCCCCCAAAGGTCCTCTGTGAAGTAACAGAAGAATGTTGAAATGATTGGGTTATGAGAGGTATGAACCAATCAGTGGATTAATCCACTAATGGATTAACTGGGCAGTAACTGTAGGCAGGAGGAAAGAGGTCACTGGAGACTGCCTTGGGGTTCATATTTTGTCCCTGGTGAGCAGAGCTCTGTTGCCTGCCCACCATGTCCTGAGCTGCTGTCCTCTGGCCCCAGCCTTGGCCATGATGTTGTATTTCACCTCGGGCCCTGAGGAAGGGAGGCGGCGACCGTGGACTGAGACCTCTGAAACTGTGAGTCACACAAGCTCTCCCTCCTCTGTGTTGCTCTGATCAGTCTTTTGGCCATGGCTGCTGACAATGGGTGAGCTGGGCACGGTGACACACACCTGTCATCCCAGCAGCTCAGGAGGCTGAGGCAGGAGGATGGCGAGTTCCAAGCCAGCCTCAGCAAAAGTGAGGCCCTAAAAAATCAGTGAGACCCTGTCTCTAAATAAAATACCAAAGGGGGCTGGGGCTGGGGCTCAGTGGTCGAGGGCCCCTGAGTTCAGTCCCAAGTGCCCCCTCCAAAAAAATGAGTGAGGAAAAAGAGGTTGCCAGGCCACACCTAAGCCACCACTTATCAAAAGTAAGTAGCAGTTTTCCTGACAGAGAAGTGAGAGGAAAAAGGAGTCGCCCCCGTGCCCCAATACCAGGAGCAGATGTGCTACGGCCTGAGATATCCAGAGGAAGGGGCGGAAGGAGGGACAGGTCCCTGTGACAGGAGAGGAAGCCAAAGACTGCTTACAGCCATGGTAAGGCTGTGGCCTTCATCGGATGGGTACTGGGGAGCCATGGAAGGCTGTAGGTCAAGGGGCAGCCTTGATCCCACGCATAAGGCTTCAGAGTGTGGCTGCGGGGAGCGCAGGGGTGTGGGACATCTGCGGAAGGGAAAACCTTTGTCTGACAATTTCCCCCGGCAATTTCATTCCATTCCCTTCCAGGATGTAGGAACCGAGATCATCAGCGCCATGGCAACAGAAGGAGAAACAAACGGCAGGCTGGCTGTTGGAAAGGGTACAGGGAGGCTGTTTGTTTTCCATACTATTATTTTAATAGGTGGGGATGGCGGTGACGGGCTGGGGAACAGCAGGGCTTTGATGGCACCGCTGACATCCCCTTTTCTTGAGACGCCTTGAAATGCTCCCAGGCATTCAGAGAGGCTGGCACTTCGATCATGTCCCCAGCTGGGAACTCCTGCGGGTTCAGGATCTCCTGCTGCAACCATCACCTGTTCCCTGATCTGCCAGGAGGTCTGGCCACGTGGCCAGGGTCCCCCGCCCGAGGTCACGCAGACCTGGGTTGGAGAGCCCTGGGTTGTGCCCTTCCTGACGTGCGACGGGGGGCCAATTCCACCTGCGAAGTGTGTCCTACATTCACGGATTTGCTCAGAATTGAAGGAGCCTTCACTGAGCCCCGCCTGTGAGCCCGGCTGCAAAAGGTCCTGGGATTCACGCTGCTTGGAACCTGGGGGAAGACACAGAGAATACACTGCGAGCCCGCGAATAAATAAGAGTGACAATTTTAGATAGTTTTCTATGTTAAGAAAGGTTTAAAACCGAGGGAGTCCTGTGTGCATGCTGGCGGATCACAGAGGGACTAGGAAGGGGCCGGCTGCTTATGTGCCAGGGTGAGGGGCACTTTCCGGGCAGGACAAGAAGAGAGGTCCTGGAGGGTCTCCGCGTGAGAATTTGCAGCTGGAGCATCATAAAGGGAGCTACAGGGAAAATTTAAACCAAAAAGAGAAGCCAGATCTGGAGGGACCCAAGGCGAGGCTTGGAGTTTGGGTTATAATAATAGTAATAATAACCTCTTCAGGTGTTTGTGAGGATTCAGTGAATTCACAAATGGTAAACTCTAAGCAGCTGCATAAAAATGTTCCCTTTCACTCCCCGTGGGAGGCTCTAGACCCATCTCTTAGGCATGAAGCTGACACCATCATTGAATTGCAGAACTAAGGAGATTGTTTTTTCTAATTATTCCACTTTTTCAAATGGTGAATTAAGGATCAGAGAGGGCAATGGGGCTTACAGAAATCACACAGCAGTCAGCAGGGGAAGCTCTAGACTTCAAGTCACCCTCTACCCGCTGTGCACTGGGCTCTTGAACTTCAGCCCATGCCGGAATCTCTAAGGGGGAATTTCTTGGCTTCTGTTCTGCTGACGCCGGGCAGTGCTCCCTTTGGGGTGGGGATTGGAAACGGTGTGGGATCATGGAAAACCCTAGACATAGTGCTTTTTGGTCTGAGGCGTCTCCCCTTGAGCCTCTGAAGGTCCACAGACATTTGTCCTCTTAGCCCTCCCTCTTCTGTCCTCCTGGACACAGAATCTGGGCTTTGGCTGGGGAGCTGGGAGGAAGGATAGGACGTTGATTAGCAGGGACCCCACACACACAGCCTGGCCTTTTCGGTATTCCATATGGAGGACAGTGGCGAGGTTTGAGAGAAAGGCGAGGGCTAAAGAATGTTTCTGGAATTGAACAGAACAGCGGTGTCTCGGTTAATTCCGCAGGAAGCAAGCCACATGAAAAATGGGTTAGATTGACTGAGTCCCTGACGGGGTTGGAAGTTTAACTTATTTGGTACCTTTAGCCCCAGCTGGACTTTCTGCTGGCTGTGGATATACACGAAGATACTTAATAAACCCTACGAGGGAAGAGCTTTCATAGCAGGTGTGTTCTGTTTTTTTAACTTGCAATTATATGACACACTGTAATTGCTCCCATTAATTGAGCACCTATCCACTACCCACCCGGAGCTCAGGTCAGCACTGAACACACACCTTCCTTTTTATTTTTCTCCCCAAAAATAACCCTTTGCAGTGGTTGCAAATGTTATTCACATTGTACAAACAAGGAGATCGAGGATTACACGTTACTTACCCAGAAAGGGGCATGGAATCACATCCAGGCCTGTCCAGCTCCCGATGAACCTCATGGACTCAAAGGGCACAGATGCACCTGGGGGACCCCAAACCTGCATAGGTGCAGCCCATAGATGGACAGAGATCTGCAGATCCCCAGATCTGTGCTGACGGGGGCAGCTCTCTAGGGTCTGAGAAATGTCCCCCGCTCCCTGGTTTCAGTGCCAACAGAGCACATAAATACACACGGTATCTAATCGATTTTTTCTCACCTCTGAACCCCAAGCACAGAACCCTGAGTCAGAACAGTCTCCCCGCTGCGGTTGCAGGAACTTGGCGAGGGGCCCGGGGGACCCTGGATGTTTGTCCCTGCCTCAGGGACTTCACAGTGGCTCTCCCTCCCCCTGTCTCTGGATGGTGGGATTCCAAGCTGCGGGCCCTCTTTGTATTCTGTGAACTTTCAGTTTGAGCATAAAGGCACCCCCACCCTGCACCCCGCCAGGGAATCTACCAGCACAAGGGCCAGGGCGGGCGGTAGGGAGAGAAGGGGCATTTCCAAGGGAACCCACAGGGATGCAGTTGCTGCCTTCCAGGTGCCCGCATGGGGCTGAGCATCCCCTCTCAGCTCTGGCCGGAGACCCCGGCTCCCTGCAGCGCTGACCGGCAAGTGACAAAGACCAGATCACGATGAGATGGAGACAGGGGCGGGCGCTCCCCATCCACCCCTCCAGATCCAGGGTGGCCTGTCGCCTGCTTCACTGTACTGGGCCTCTGTCTTGGTCTCCCTGTCCACCCGCCCTCTCTCCAAGTGTCCTCTTGTATTTCATTTATTTTCCTCCCGTCCCCACCCCCACCCAGTGATGAGCCCCTTCTCAGTGGCCAGAGGTTCCCAGGGAGCTGCCTGGCTGGGTCTGGCCGGGGCAGGGGTGTGACAGGAATCCTGCTGGATGGGAAGAGGAGCCACTGAGGACAGGGTGTCTGAGGGCCAGAGCCCCTGGGTGGTCGTGATCTGTGTTGACAGGGAAATGGGACCGTGGCTATCCTAACTGCAGACTCCCTGCTGGCCTCTCCCTGGGCACACCCGCACCTGGCTCTCTCCACTTCACTCCTGGGCTCAGGTGTCCCCTGGGGTTCCTTAGATCACCCTGTTCTTCTCCTGGTCCAGAACTCAGAGGACTTGCTCATTAACATCGTGCTGCCCACCCCCACCCATCCCAGCTCAGCTCCAGGGAACCTCGTCCGTCCGTCTGGCTCACTCCTGTATCCCTGGTGCCTGGTACGTGGAAGATGTTCAAGAAACATTTGGTGAAAGGATGGATGGAGAGCTTACCAGATGCTGTGTGCATTATCCTAAGTGCTGATACCGATTATCTCACTCAGTCCTACAGGACGATTCATCGAAAATGTTGCAGAGAGGTTAAGTCAGTCATTCGGGGTCACACAGCTGTGACTAGGAGAGAAACCATACAAGGTGAGGTCTGCCGGGTTTCAAAGCCCAGACTTTTAACCGCTGGGCTACACTGACATTGGACATGAATAATGGAAGGGATTTGGGCCCTTGTGGGGTCAGACTTCACTAGACGGCCAGCCCTAGGGAGCAAGAGGTGGAATCTGATGCACCTGTGACCCCCAGGGCAGAGTTTGGCATGGAGAGCCACTCAGCAAGCAACACAAGCTCCAGTGAAATTGGTAGATGGATGGACGGCTGGATAGGTGGGTGGGTGGATGGGTGAGTGGGTGGGTGAACAGGTGGGTGGGTAAAGGAAGAAGAGAGGGATGGATGGATGGACAGATGGACAGACGGACACATGGATAAGTAGATGGATGGATGAATAGATCAGTAGATGCATGGAAGGAAGAAAGGGAGGAAGTGGGAAGGCAGGGAGAGAGGGACCGAGGGGTGAGCGGGTAAGTGGAAGGAGGGGTGGAAATGAAGGCCCAGAGAGACTGATGATTCACCTAAGGTCACACAGCAAGTCCACAGAGGAGGAATCAGCCTCAGACGCCCATCTCTAGTCAGCTCTCCTAACACCAAACATCTCAGAATGAAAATGGGTGATTTCCTTAGAGTCTCTGAACTAAGGGTGGTAGCGCTGGTGGCTGTTCCCGCTGTGTGACAAACACTGGGCCACAGGCTTTGGCTCCTCCACTCCAGGGGCTCTCTCTCTAACTCTATGCAAAAAGCGCTAGGGCATCCCTCATCCCCAAGCCTGGTGTGACCCACTTGTGTCCGTCCCTCTGTGTGATAAGGTTATTTTTATCCCTCCTTCTCAGAAGAGGAAAATAAGGCGCAACGAGGCTAAGTAACTTGCCTCGTCCTCCCGCAGGGACCAGAGAGGCCTGGAGCCGACCCTGGGTCTCCAATGGACTAATTTTAACCACAGGAGAGCCGGTCTGTCAGGTGGCAGCACCAGAGGGGGACAGAATCGTGACCACCTGTCATCTGCTCCGCAGGGAAGCTGGGATCCTCTCCCCAGGCCACAGTGGGCAGCAGGAGACCCTCTCTGAAGAAGGAGCCTCGGCCACAGGGCCAGTGGCAGTCCAGAGGACGCAGGTCGAGACTCAGGGGAAACCAAACACACAATTTTGTGGCCCTGGCACTGTCCCTGGAGAGTGTCCCTGTGAACAAGGCCCTCTGTCTTCCTACAGCCTCTTTCCTCATCTGCAAAATGGGTTTGAAAATTGCCCCGGGGAGGATTTTCCCCACCAGCTGCTCTGGCCCCCCACAGAATTCTAGCCCTGTTGTGCTATTTCTTCTTGCAGAAGGAAAAATCATCCTGGTATTCCTCCTGGGTAATCGGCTCACGTTCTCCATGTCGCAACTTCAGACTACCAGGTCTGGGTAGCAGGCAGAGGGACTGAGTAGGTCCCAGCCTGAGCCGTCAGTGGGTTAATAGTTTATGGTGTCACTTTGTCCATAAAGACACCGGCCAGAGGCTCAGTGTCCTTATCAAGGAGTGAACGTAACGATGGACCTCAGACATGGAGGCCTGGGGGTCACAAAGAGGTGTTGTGGTGCCAGCAAGAGCCACCCAATCACAGCACAGAGGCAGCCCCCCAGTTCCCAGGAAGCAGCCTGTTAGGTGAGAGGGATGCCCCAGCTCCAGACTCAGATCTGGCCTAAACCTGCCACGTCCGTCACTTTCTGAGTGACGAGTGAGTTGAGTGACCTCAGCAAGGTTGGGCCCCTTCCTCAGGATCCCATGTTTAGATGGAGATGACCACCGCTCACTGTTAGGATCATCATGAAATTAAAATGAGAAGCCTTGTCCTGCACGGTCCAGCGAAGAGTTGGTGCTTATCAGTTTTGGTTCCCGTGCCTCCCGGAGTGGAGGGCCCTCCCTTTGGCTCTTCCTCACTCATTTTCCCTTTTCCTCCATGTTTCTGGCTTCTTTGTGTCCCTGCTCAACAAGTATCCCTGGGCCCACTGCCTGCTGGTACCAGGATGCAGACCCTGAGTTCATAGTGGCCCGCAAGACAGGCAGGGCCGCTCCTTCCAGAGCTGCCAGCCTGACACAGACGAGCCATGGAATGCGCCATCTTGTGCCAGAGGAGATCCCAGCCCTTCTGCACAGCCTTCCTCGACCTCCCTCTTTGTAAATCCCAACTGGCTTTGCTTCCAGGAATGAAAACTCGCTGCAGTCAGGGACTGGGTTTTCTGTCCCCTAGGGGCAGATGCAGGTTTGGGCCTAGGGTGAGTGGCCTGAGAGCTTGTGTGAATGAGCAAGTGGGAGGCACTGGATGTGGAGGGTCTGCTGGAGCCCTGTCTCCCTCCTCCCTCCCAGCCTCTCCCACCCTTCTCTCCAGGGCGCTCCAGGCTCCCCCCCCCTCCCGCCCCCGCCTGAAACCTTCCCTCCACCCACTCCTCGACCCTGCTCAGGCTGCCCTGTGTAGGTGGTGAGGCAAGGTGGGGTGGGGGAGCACAGGGCATCTCAATTGGGGTGAGAGGCCCCGTAAGCCAGCTGGGGTTGTGTGACTGCAGTGTAAGACACTCAGTGCCTGGAGTGTGTCCCCCACTGGCCCTAGGCCAATACCTCTCCCCAAGTGGCTTCTTATCTCCTGTCCCTCTGTGTGGAGAAAAGACAAGTTGCTTGAGCATCAGAACCGGGCAAGGGCACCGAGGAGGGGGACCCTGGAGCCCCAGTTGAGATGGGGAAAGAGGGTGGCAGGGGAAGGGGCTGGACTGCGGGGACCTGGCCCACCCCAGTGCCCCACTGCAGCCGGCCAGGGGAGATGGTGCTGGATCAGGGCAGGGACTAACCTTGGTTTAGAGACTGGCTGGGCTGCAGAGGGGTGGAGAACCGCCGGGCACTAGGTGCCCAGTTTTGTGGCCCTAGCACTGTCCCTGGAGAGCCACTGAGTCTGACTTCCCCCCTGACGGGGCCTCACTTCCAAACCCCAGGATCCTGGCAGGGGAGAGGGCGGCCAGGGGCGCAGGGGGCCCGGGGAGAAGTGGAGTGGGGTCTCTGTGGAAGGCTGCGCCTCGGAGAGCCCTGGCCAGGCTCAGGCTCGGCCTCCACTTCACCGTCTGCAAAATGGTCAGGGTGTCCCCGGGCTCGCCTGGCAGGACAGGGCTGCCTGGGCACCGGCCGGGGACAAGGCTCTGCCCGCGCAGGACCCAGGCAAATTGGCGTTAAACTTTGCGGGGCCGCGGGGCTGGCTGCCACCCCAAGCACCTTGGCCCGGCGCTTGCTGCCGCGCCCCTCCCGCATCGCCGTCGCACGGCCGCGGCCCCAGCCC
>NW_026000130.1:3204721-3267168 GCF_001458135.2 Marmota marmota marmota | reverse complement strand
AGCGTGGAGGCGGGGAGGTGTCTGAAGGACTCGGCGCTCCCCTGCGCCGGCTGCGGTTTCCCTCTTGCGTCTCCCCGGCTGCGGGGCTCACTCCCTGGCAGCCCCAGAGGAGCCCCTTGGAGTGGGGTCGCCTCCGAGACCCAGGTGCCCCGAGCCCTCGGCAACCGCACCCCCGGCTGGGTGCCAGATCATTCCCTCTGGACAGAGGACAGGACGGGGTGCAGCCGACCCGCCCTGCAACTGAGGTCTAGACTTCAACCGTCAGCACGTCTGGGACACCGTCGCCTCCCGTGACTTGGGCTGCCCGGAGGGGCTGCTCCTCGGCAGATCCCAGCCTGGGCAGGAAACAGGACTTGGGTGTGGCTTTTGCCAGAGGTCAGAGAAAGGGGCTCAGGGGCCCCAGAATTTGGCCAAGGAGTGAGAAAGGATGTTAGGTGGCTGGGGGGCACGGGGACCTGAGGGGACTCCCTCTGTCTCTCCTCTGAAAGCCTCGCATCTCTGATCACTGTTGGGGGGAGGGGGTTGCTAGTTTCACGCGCCACGTGCTCGCTGGGTGGGAAGAGGGGTCCAAGTTTGGCGGGTTGGCAGCCCCTCGTGCCCAGAACTGGAGCCGGCACCCTCTCTCCACTCTGCCGAGGTCCCCCAGGAAAAGTTGTGGTGTGGGGGTTGGGATGGATTGGGATGGGGAGAAGAATGAGCCGATTAACTCACCCCAAGTTAACCCCAGGGCTGCGGAGATTTACCGGACACTAAGACACCTGAGTTTGGGGGGAGGTGGGGGCGGCACCATCGGTCCATTTGGCCTGCCTGCTGGAAGGTCTAACTCCAGTTCCCAGAAACTCAGTCCTCACGTGGGGAGAGAAAAAAAAAGACAGGCATGCAGCTGCAGTGTGGCCCAGGCTGAGACCGCAGGAGAGCGCGCGCCCTGCCTAGCTGGAGCCCAGTCTTATTTGCACGGTCTTGACCTGGAGCCAAGGGGACAGGCGGTGCGCGCTCTCCCAAGGAGTTCTGCCCCCCTTCTCCCTTCCACCCTGTGCACACACCCGGTTTCAGCACCGAAGGCCTCGGACAGCTCTCAGCTCCCTGGGCCCCAACTCTGGGTTCCTCTCCCTTAAAACTCTTCCTCCTCCTGTGGCCTGGAGTGCCCTCCTCAGCAGAAATCAGGCATTCTATCTCCCAAGGCCTTCTCTTTAAATGTGGAGCCCCCCGTGCAGAGCAAAGGAAATAATTCATTACCTTTTGCTTAACAAAGCATAACATGAGGAAGCCCCCTTTATGAGGCAATGAGATTTTACAGTGTGCACAGAGCCACACAGTCCCCCTGGGAGAGATGGGGGCAAGAGATTGGGTTGAAATAAATCCCATCCACCACAGCAAGCCCTTTCTTAATTAGCTGTCTCCATCCAACAATAGCTTGGTGGCCTTGAACGAGGTCCAGATCGCTGTCCTCCGTGGCCCTTTTGAATCTGTGTGGTGACTAATACACACACACACACACAAACACACATACACCAGAGCTACCCAGCAGCTTGATGGGTTTTCTAAAGTGAGTCGACCTCTGGGGTCTATACTCTCCAACACACGACCTCCCAGGAAAATTGTCTGAATGGCACAGATGGAATTGTTATACAAGACCAGGCTTCTAACATGTGCTATTTCCTTTAGTGCGTGTGCATGTGTGTGTGTGTGTGTGTGTGTGTGAGTGTGTGTGTGTGTAGGAGTCTGGGTGCCTGTGTGTGCTTTAGATCTTAAGACATTCCACACTCCTGTTTCCGACTGCTCCGCACAATGGCTAGCCAGTATATATATTTAATTAACTTTGGGTCACCACCAAATTAAAGTCAACTGACGGACGACTTCAGAAGGCTCATTAATAACCGTGTGGTTCTGACTCTGAATCTCTGAGTCATGAAGAGGGCCCGAGGGTAGCCAATGAGCATTACCAATCCTGATGGTACATTTGGAGAAAATTGACCTTCTGCCATAAATTCTATTTTTAACCTAGAGCCTAAGGGCCACTAATGTCAGAGGGAGGACCGTGCCATCATCCAG
This sequence comes from Marmota marmota marmota, assembly GCF_001458135.2. Classification (NCBI taxonomy): domain Eukaryota; kingdom Metazoa; phylum Chordata; class Mammalia; order Rodentia; family Sciuridae; genus Marmota; species Marmota marmota. The sequence goes on along the minus strand of NW_026000130.1, from coordinate 3,265,116 downwards.
AGTTGCAGACTGGTCCCTCTGTGTGTGCTGGAGGGAGGGGGATTTGTAAGTACTTGAAAGGAACTTGTTGCTACATTCTCATGCAGGGCACGTGATTCTCTGGGCCATTTTGCTGTAAGGCATGAATAAGTATAAAGTATAACTTGTTTTTGAAGAGGCTCCTTATTGTCTGAGATTTGCACATGGGGAATAATTGTAACTACGTGCTAAGATTGCAGAGCTCCAGTGTAATTTCTTTTCTTCTTTTTTCCCCTTGAATTAATAAGGCGAATTCAATATTGCTCAATAAGACTCGAATTTGCTGCTTCCCCTGGTCTCTGATGGGCATTGTTGTGAGATTCACTTAAAGACTATTTTCATTATGGTTCACGTTCTTGGCGTGGGGTTTGGGCCCCTCCCCCCCGGCCAGGTACCGCCTAAGCCAGGCTCTAGGGATTCTTCTCGTGTTCACGTGGCTCCCTGGGGCATTAGGGAATTAACGTTCCATTCATTTCCTTGTCCTTCCAAGGCAAAAGAATGTTTCCTGATCAGAGTGGCTTGTTTTCTGCTTTTTGCTCACGAGTCTGTTCCTGCAAGCTGTTCCAACGAGCTGGATTTGCAGGCTCTCCTCTTTGGTCCACAATTTCTGCAGTCCGCCCATACCGCAGATCTCCACTAGGGGCGCTCGAAGCTATGGTTAGTGACTGAGAGGAGCAGGGAGGCAAATCCTGACCCGAGCAGCCGCCAGGTGTGGGCAGTGCCCAGAGTCAGCAGAATGCCGCTCTTTCCAGACGCAGGGTGGCCTTGCCGCCTCCCTCTGTCTGCTTACTACACTTGCTTCTTATTTCTCAGGGAGAGAAATCGCTGATGGCTTGACATGTGCCACGAAAAAGAGGAAGGAAAAGTAAAAAGCAAGCACCAGAGTGTTCCCAGGAGGGCGTCGGTAGAATGCAGGGCTGCGCCACCCCCTTGACACCAGCTCCTAGTTCTCTTCATGGAGCCGAATTGCCAAACACCAAACAGACCTGGCAAGGCATTCTGGAGAGTTCGAATGAGCTGGGCACAGGAATTTGATTTTTAGAAAAAAAAAAAAATGTGGCTTTGAAATTGGAGCAATCTGGGTCCTGAGCCCAGCTCCGGTGCTTGGGAATGAGTGACCTTCAGAGGGACCATCTTCTGAGCCTCCATCCCGTCATCTGTGGATGGAGGGAGGAGAAGAGGAGCTGAAGGTTCCAGGCCCAGGGATGGTTATACGGATTACATAACTCGTGTGAATGCACCTGATACACCTTAGGTGCATAAGCAATGCTTTCCTGCTTTCCAAAGGGCAAACTGCTCTGATGAGTAGGCACCAAGGAAGCACCCCCCTGAGGTTGGTGGGAAGCAGATGTTGGCATAAAGATTGAGATAATGGAGGCCAAAGTAGAAGAAGCAGAAGAAGGGGTAGTGAGTAGCTCCCGTTGCTGCATTTGGCAGGCGAGAAGTTTGCTGTTCCTGGTGCAAATGCCCTTCTGTTCCAAACGCTCAGAGTGTGTTGCTTTGAGCTTCCAGATCATTGTCAGGAAATCAGAGTTCATAGGACCAGAGACGCAGGACGGCAGGTGAATTGTTGGGAAAAGAACATAAGAAGAGAATCTCCCAAGAAAAGCTATTTTTTCACTCACTCATGCACATTTGCTGAGCACTTCCTACACGCCTCAGTCCTCGCAGGCTGCTGTAACAAAAATACCTTCGCCTGGATGGCGTCAACGGCAGCATTTTATTTCTCACATTTCTGGGAGCTGGAAAGTCCAAGATCAAGGTGAGGGCTCCCTTCCTGGTTTGCAGATGTGCACATTCTAGCTGAATGACCAGGAGAGAGAGGAGAGCTCTGATCTCCATTCTTTTTTAAAAAAAATTTTTAGTTGTAGATGGACACAAAACCTTTATCATTTTTTTAATGTGATGCTAAGATTCGAACCCAGGGCCTCACATGTTCCAGGCACGTGCTCTACCGCTGAGCTACAGCCCCAGCCCTAGCTCTGATCTCCTCCCCTCATAAGGGCACTAATCCCACTGTGGACACTGGACCCTGGGGACCTCATCTAAACCTAAATACTTGCAAACATATCATTGCTCCGGGCTTCATCATAGGGGGTTTTGGGGGGGACACAGACGTTCCCTCCATAGCACCATGCATGTAGGAGACCCCATGTCACATTCTGAGGTCCCCCTCCCAGGAAGTGCAGCCCTGAAAGCCGGCCACCAGGGTCCATGCCAAGTGCTTTGGTAGAGGGACACTGGGGAGCTACCGCCCCCCACAGTGAGAGTCAAGTTCTCACCAGGGTAAGCTGGCCTTGAAAAGATGTGACAGTGACCACCAAGCCAGAGGAGATCTCTACAACAGGGGAGTGAAAAAATCCTGACAAGGCTCCATTCTGGAGCCGGAGAGAGAGACAGAGGGAGTGCGAGGGAAGGGAAGGCGGGTGCACATGCTCACCCTCAAAAAAGACCCTGGAGCCGCCCCTCCTCCTTGCCCCCGCTCCGCCTCCCAGGCTCCCTGCTTGAGAAGGGAACAAAGGACCCGTCAGGCTCCGTGCGCTGTGTCCACTAGAGGCTGCCATTGGGTTCTCAAGGAGGGGAGGGCAGCCGCTGAGGAGCCAGCCCTGGGCACGCAGGCTTCCTGGATCTGCCTATTTGCGTGATCCTCTGGTGACTGTAGATCCCCAGGCACAGCCGGCCCTTGTGTGGTGGTGACAATAGGGAGCAGAGCAGGAACCTGAGGGCTTCCAGGGCAGGGAAAGGGTGGTGCATTGGAAGGAGGTCGGTGGACTCACGGGCACGGTGACCTGCACCAGGGAGGGGGACGGCAGTTAAGAAATGCAAACAGCATTTATTGAGTGTTGATTTTTGTTGTTGTTGTTCAAAGTTTTTCGTTTTTGTTTTTCTTTTGGTACCAGGGATGGAACCCAAGGGTACTTTACCCCTAAGCCACATCCCCGGCCCATCTTTTAATTTTTTTAAATTTTAAGACAGGGTCTTGCTAAGTTGCTTGCGGTCTCACCATGTTGCTGAGGCTGGCCTCGAACTCATGATCCTACTGCCTCAGCCTCCGGAGCCACTGGGCTGACAGGCCTGCGCCACTACACCTGGCTTTGTCCTAAGCGTTGTGATAAATGTTTATATAGATCAGGCAGAGAACCCTTCCAACAGCCCCGCCAGAGAGATGCAGTTATTATCCCCTTTGTAAGGATCAGGGAAATTGAGGCACAGAGAGGTGCAGCATGGCGCCCAGCATGATCAGGCCAGGAAGGTGGTGCAGTGTGGCAGCAAACCCTGTCCTGCACCAGAATCCTTTAACACCGAGTATATATGTTATCTTCAAGATTTTTGCTAACTGAGATTATAATTGCTCTTGCCGTGGGGGTGGGGGTAGGGAATGAATAACTATAGGAGAGATGCATATGTTAACTTGATTCACCATAGTAACCATTTCACTATTTATATGTGTGTCTATACATAAATGTGTGTCGTAGAGCATCCTGCCCCGTGCCTTACACACACACAACACAACTCTCAACACCAGGTCCCCCAGCGCCTTTTATATCCCACACCCTCCAAGCGCGTGCACAGGTTTTGCTGGTGTGGGGGAAGGGCATATAAATATTTGTCAGATGCAGGTCGAATGTGTCCCCAAAGTCGAACAGAGTTCCTGGTGTAAAGCAAGCCCCTGAGTAAAGCAGGTCCAATTGAAGTGAGCCAGAAAGTGATACAGGTGGCCATTTTATTTGTAGGCAATTAATCCATAATTATCACAGCTAATGAGAACTTAATAGATGTCAGACGCTTACGCTGGTTATTTTATCTGATCTTCATAATCGCCCTGCAGCTTGTAGATGAGGAAACCAGAGCTCAGAGAAAGCCGCTTTGTGTGCCCCAGGTGGTGTCTGCTAGGGAGTGGCCAGGTCAGTTGGAGTCCAGGTGGGCTGACCGCAGAGCCTGTGAGCTCCAGAAGCTTCCATGCCGGAGCCTGCTCTTACTTCTGGAATATTAGGAAAAGCCACCTTCAGGCCATGCATGAGCAGCCACCAGGGTGGGGTCAGCACCCGGCTCACCAGAGACCGGCAAAATGGAGACTGGAATCAACTAGGATTACCCCCAAGGCTTCCGGAAAGATCAGGAAGCTGTCCATCTGGTTCCTTGCTCCATGCGGCAACTCTGGCTGTTGGTCATCTCTCCTGTCGCCAGGTCCCCCGACCATAAAGGCGGGGTGGACATTGTGTAAGACTGATTTCTCTGGGCCTCTGCCTTCAGGACCTAAGCTCAACCATTTTTTTTTACCTGGGAACCTCAATATTTCCATCCATAAAAAGGGTCACAAAAATCACTATCGTATTCACAAAGCTGTCCTGTCGCGGGATGAGGATGGGACCAGGGAAATAAGGGGCTTTGTGTTCACCAGGGAATGGAGACTCGGGGAGGTGGGTGCTGGTGGGGACAGCTGAAGGGGCCACCTCCGCCACCCCATTCCATAAGAGAGTGACAGCAAGTCACACCATGGCTTCCATTTGTCCTGGACTCACTGTGCCAGGGGACTGTGCTCCTCCTGCAGTCACTGTTTGGTTCCACATCCAGCTCCATCACAGGGTGACCTGATTTTACAGAGCAAGGGGCCGAGGCTTAGAAAGAGACAAGCACCAGCCAGGCACAGCAGCCCACGCCTGTCATCCCAACAGCTCGGGAGGCTGAGGCAGGAGGATGGCGAATTCAAAGCCAGCCTCAGCAATGTCGAGTCCCTAAGCAGGTCAGTGAGACCCTGTCTCTAAATAAAATGCAAAATAGGGCTGGGATGTGACTCAGTGGTCAGTGCCCCTGAGTTCCATCCCCAGGACCAACTTAAAAAAAAAAAAAGAAAGAAAGAAAGGGCCAGGCACCTGGTCAAGGTCTCGGGGACGGTGTGTAGAGGCATCTGGCTTGACAAGCCCAGATAGACACTGGGGGACGAGGGTGGGTACCCGACAACACATGGCCAAACGCAAAGCTCAGGCCAGCCTGGAGAGCACGGTCATCCAATTGTCCCCCAGAGGGGAGATGTCTTCTCATCGGGTGGTGACGTCAGGTGTCTGGGGTCAGCTTGTGGAGACAGACAACAGCCCATCTCCCCTGCTGTAGCGGCTTTCTGATGGACTCCGGAGGAGGCATCACTCTGGTCTTATTCAGCTACCTGCCCCCTAGACTGTCATCTAGGAAAAGGTACAATGGGATGTTTTGAGAACTCGAGCTTAAATTCCCAGCTGGCTGATTTCAGCATCCTGGTCTCAAACTGTTGGCTTTAGTTCTTTGAGCCTGTTTTGTCCTGATGGGTCAAGAGGAAGGGCCGTATGTCCCTTCCAAGGTTATTAAGAAAAGCCAGCTGTGTGGATGTAGCCAGCTCCTTGCATGCACTTGGCTATTAAAATTTGCCATTATTGCTATTATCACTCACCAGGCGAACTCCTATCCACCCTGCAAAACCCAGTTCTGAATTCTCTCCTTCTTGAAGACCTCTCTGGCCTCTATGATCCTAGACCAGTGATTTCCTCTCTGGTCCCCCACCTTTTCTCCCTGTTCTGGGGTGATTGATAGATGGCCAGTTTACACGCTTCCTTACTCCTGGACAATGAACTCTTGGAGAGTCCCACGTGAATTTCACACATCTATATCTCCCTTAGCCCGGACCTAACTGTGTTCTACTGCCTTTCATCTTAATCTTCCTTGTGGGGAGGTGGAGCTGGAGTCCCAAGGCCTGAATTTAATTCCCAACTCTTTTTCCTACATTGGTGTAGTCTGAGGCAGTCTCCCGCTAAGCCTCGATTTTCATTGAAAAGAGACTAATAGAGGGTCCTACCTTGTAGGGTGACTGCACGGGAAATCAATGAGGTAATAGATGTGGAGTCACTGAGGAGCTCCATAAGAAAAGGGGGAGGAGGGCGAAGTAAAGGACGGAGGGGAGGGAAACGCACTTCACAAAGGGAGCAGAAAAATACGCCTTCGCACAAACGGACACACAGGACAGCCCGTCCCCTGGGTCTTCTCTGAAGCCATCTTTCTTTCCAAGGGCAATATTGGGTGCAGTTTTTCACCCTGGGACCCAATTCATTTCAAACTAGACATTTCAGACGCAGCAGCACAGGTTGTTTTAGGACCTGCCTTCTCTTTGTTTTGGGGGCAACATCAAAGAAAGCAAATGCCCAGCTGAAAACTGGGTATGAAGCCGGGCGCGGTGGCCCACGCCTATCCTCCCAGCAGCTCGGGAGGCTGAGGCAGGAGGATGGAGAGTTCAAAGCCAGCCTCAGCAAAAGTGAGGCCCTGAGCAACTCAGTGAGACCCTGTCTTTAAATAAAACACAGAATAGGGCTGGGGGTGGGGCTCAGTGGTGGAGTGCCCCTGAGTTCAATCCTTGGTACCCCCCCTAAAAAAACTGGGTGCAGAGAGCAAACCGAGTCAGAAATACAGACTTTAGAGTCAAAACAATGTGAGTTGAAGTCTGACGCTTCTAAGTGTCCTGGTGCAAGTCACTGTGTCACCTTGAGCTGGGACTTGGACTGTGCGGAGAGGCGATGGGCTACACTCAGGCCCCTCCTGCGGATGTGCCGTGGGGGAGGGGCTGGCATGGTCAGCTCCTTCCTTCCCGCTGTCTGTCATCTCCATCCGATCCCCTTCCTGGGGACCCAGCCTGGCTCTGTCCTCTCCCCGACATTTTCATCTTATTAAGGAAGGAGACGCAGAGACAAGGGAAGAGCTTCCTCCAAGTCCCGCTGCGCCCGGGGGTCAGGGCCGGGGCTTGGCCCCTCCTTCCCGTCTCCTGACCCCCATCCAAGGTGATCTCAGGAAGCACGGCGTCCTTGCTCTCCCCAGTGTCTGTTCTGAGATCTGGTGACATGGCCAGGAAACTCCGACCAGCTGCTGCCCCCGGCAGGCCTCTGGCCTCCGTCACCCGTGGTGGATACTTGCGTCCCCGAGCCATGGCCGAGTGACTGCATGAAACAGGCTCAGCGGGAGCCAGAGCCAGGCCTGGCACCCCGCGTGCTGAGCTGGCACCTGACTCGGGGGCACCTGGAAATGGTGCCATGCAAGCAGATGGCCCGAGTCAAGCAGGCTGGGGAGGCAGGCCCGGGGCCAGGTGCACCCTGCCCTCACCATGGTCATGGCCACTGGCTGACTGGGAAGCCCGGATGGGTCTGGGGTGCGGGAAACCAGGGAAGGGCTGAAGGAGGCGGCGCTGTGGGGCCGTTGCCCATCTTGGCCGAGAGGCTGGACGCCAGGGACCGTGGGGCTGGCTTAGAACCAGGTGATGGGTACAGTCGAACCCGCGGGTCGGAGCTTACGATGGCCATAGGGGGAAGGGGGCTGGGAGACGGGGCCTCTCAGTGACCGTTTCCTTCTCTGTCTCACCCAACCCTGGTTCAGCCATGGCCCTGTGCCAAAGTTGAACGTCACACATGAGTTCGAGTGCCCGAGGGGCACTGCCCAGGACACAGAGCCCAGCTGGGTTCAGCCCAAGTACAGTGTGAAGCCAGTCGTGGTGACCAACCGGGAGAAACTGGTTCTGAGACCTTGGCCAAGTGACTTAGCCCTGATGCGCTGGGGTGGCTGGTAGTGGGGACAACTGTGACGGTGAATTGTGTCCGCTCTGGGCCGATCCTCGTATTCTCAGATGGGCACTGGCTTCCAAAAGAGGAGACACCACGTTTTAATAGGATTTGCCGTTTTTCCAGTGCTGTGGTCTGAGGGCCATGCCCTGCCCACAATCCCAGTGACCACGGTAGGAGGTGGGGCTTTTGGGGTTGTGGCCTTAGGAAAGAGTTCCCTCGCCCCCTGCTGCACGTGGGGATACAGCAAGAAGTTGCCCTGTGTGTCCCCGGGAGACGTTGAGTGTGCCTGCACTGTGCCCCTGGGCTGGCCATCTCTAGATGGGTGAGAAGGGGTGTCTGATGTTTAGAGGTCACCCAGTGAGGGCTTTCTTGTTATAGGAGCCCAAGGAGACAAGAGAGAACAGGGACTGGGCAGCCAAGAATACGGTCAATGGCTGTCAGGATTCTGAAGACATTGAGCCCAGCGTGTCCCAGGGACCGGCTTCTGTGTCCGTCCCTCCCCTTCGTGACCCCTGATTCTCTGTGCACCCCTCCCTCTGGCCCTTCTCTCGCCCGCCTGCTGCTCACCACCCTCCTCAGCTCGCTGCCCCAGGACATTATGACTTCTCTAGCTTTAACTCCTCTCACGCACCGTGTGACATGGTACCCACTAGCCACCTGGGGCCACGTAAATTAGCTAACATCTAATTTGAGTTCCTCAGTCACGTTGGCACCCAATAGCCAAGCGTGGATGGCAGCTGCCACCCTGGACGATGGGGAGTGAACGCAGGTTTCCGTCTTTCCAGAAAGTTCTCCGGGGTGCTGCTGTTTTTCCAGGTCATGGCGGTGCACGCGTATCTTCTCACACTCAGCCTCTCCGTCCTTCCCACCTCAGGTCGCAAAGAGGAACGTGGCCTGTCCCGCTCACTCCCTGCCACCCGGAAGTAGACAGGCGGTCGGTGGCTCTCGGGAGCCGGCCACCTTGGCTGGGGGGCAAACACACCAGAGAACAGGCGCCCGCCCTGGGTGGACCACTGTCCGGGGGGACTTCTCCTGCACTGGCTCAGAGGTGGCGGGGGAGGCCCACCTGCTCCTTCCCCAGGCCGCGGCTTCACCGAAGCCCAAAAATCCTTGGGGGGCCTGGGGCTGTCTACTGCGGGCTCCCACCCCTCTGGACAACGAGGTCCTTGGGTCTTGGGGCTGGCTCTCTGTTCTCGGTTGTTTTAGTGAATAAGTGAACAGCCCGCAGTCGTCAGCCGAGACCCAAAGTGTTGGGCAGAGGAGGTAAAAGCATTTGCAGAAATCGCATGACCTTCGCATTGTCTGGGTCAGCAGCGCTCCTGGTGGGAGCTGGGGTGGCTCGGGGCAAGGAGGGGTGCACCCACTCGCCCGCCTGGGGGCACTTCAAGGTGACCCACCCTGATTCACAGTGGAGAGGAGCTCCAGGACTGTCCCTCCCAGGACCCTCTGGAGCGGCAAGACTTCAGGAGCAGGCGTGGAGTCGTGGGGTCACCTCGGAGGAGCCCCGTGGGTGGCTTGAGTGCACATTTCCCCAGAGCTGTCGCGTTATGGGAACGGGGAGGAGGTGCCGGCCCAGAAGAATGTTCTGGGAGTGAACTTTCTGAGCGTGGTGGACACTGCATTAGAGTAGGCCTGGGCACGGATCCCAGCTCTGCCACCCTGGGCTGTGTAATGCTGGCGGAAGTCACTTAATCTCCTCAAGCCTCGGTTCTTATTTGCCAAGACAGAATCTCGCACTTCCCAGGCCTCCTTCAGCAAGGTGCACAGAGAGAGTGTGATGCATATGGCCACCTCCCTGCAGGGCTGCAGGGGACCTATTAGGACTACAGCATCTGTGAATGGAGCCCTCCCCCGCCCCCGCAACAGAATTAAGCAGTGCACAACCTATGGGGCTGTACGTGACAATCCTGGAGGTGGAAGTGCAGCACCCAACAGCAAAGCATTTGCAGAGGGAGAAAGACAACAGTCTTCCCACATCTCATTCCCTAAAGACTTCTGATCAGCCCTCTGCTTTCTATGCCCCCTTTGAAAGCAGGTTTATCAAGTTGTAAAGCTAATTTGGGGCCAACTGCCTTGGAAATTAATGCAAAATATGTGGAATCAAGCCTCATTTTCCAGGGCTTCAGGAAGGGAAATTTGCCTAATTTATGGCATAAATAAAAAATGATGTGCTGGGGCTAATTTGCATACCACTACTTCAACTGGGGTTAAAAACTGAGCTTTGTTTTCGTTTTCTGTTTCTTGGGGTGCTCATTGTTGTTTTTAAAGAAAGCCTTCCGCCTCTCTCCTTAACCCAATGAGTAGGTTTCAGCAGGTTCCTGAACTCCGCTAGGCCTCCGCTTCCTCAAGAGCAAGATGAAGCTGATAAATGGGCCTCAACACAGGACGGGAGGGAAGCCTCTCGAGGTGAACCCTGAACACTCCTAAGACCAGGGGTCGGTCTCAATTACCCCCAGAACTTACGCCCTAGATAATTACGAGTCATCACCGTCATCGTCACTAACTCAGCAATAGATCCTGTCCTGCACGTATTTATTCCAGAAAATTCCAAAGGCCGCAACACCACTGTGTACTCACATGGCGTCACCCAGAGCCCAGAACCCAGGATTATGCTGGAACACGGCACGTGCCCGGTTATGCCATGCCAGACTGCACAACAGAAATGGGTTACAGCCGGGCACAGTGGCTCACACCTGTCACCCCAGAGGCTCGGGAGGCTGAGGCAGGAGGATCGCGAGTTCAGAGCCGCCTCAGCAACAGCAAGGCCCTAAGCCACTCAGTGAGACCCTGTCTCTAAATAAAATGCAAAGTAGGGCTGGGGACAGGGCTCAGTGGCCAAAAAAAGAAAAGAAAGAGATGGATTATAATCGTCATCACTCACTACCCCAGAGAGGCACATACTCTAAAGTCATTTTCCCCTACTGGACTCTGGGGTCCCCCCTCTCTGAGCCCACACCGGTCACTACTCCACATCCCAGAAAATGGTAGCTCAGTTAGTGCAGCCTGTTGACTGAGTAGCTGCCGAGAGCCACCGTTCTTAACTAGCATGCGGGACTGCTTCCTATCAGCAGACACACGACAGGAGCTCTTCCCGTCCATGTCGCGGACACCTAGCCCAGCGCATGGCACACCGAGCCAGCAGCAGGCGCCCAGTCCCTGTGTGACAGCAAGGGTAACCTGGAGCGTGGGGTTCAAGGTCACAGAGGCCTGAGGCTGAACCTCAGCGTTGTTATTGGTGGAGCCGCGTGGCCTTGGGCGCGTCACCTGTGCTTTATGGAAACAGCCTGCGGGAAGATAACTGTGCTCTTTCACTGAGTGGCTGTGAGATGGAAAGGAGAGATGTCCCCTCAGGAGCTTAGCACAGTTCCAGACACGCAGGGGGTCATCCGTGGAGACACACTGCGGAGCCATGGGAGGATGACCTTTCCCGGGAGTCCCGAGAGGGGAACGCCTCGGTGTAGGACAGACAGCCATCAGGAACAGAACCCACCACCTCGTCACCCTCCCCCAGTGAAATGCTCTGTGGGATCTGAAGCAAGCGCTAACTTTACGACGACCACATTCACGCTCCGCTTCCCGACGGGAGGTGTTTTACTGTCTAGTTTAATAAAGTTGAGGCTCTAAGCAGACGCGGGACCAGGGGAGCGAATCTGTCACCCACTGGCTGGTGGTTTATGACCAAGGTTCATCTCAGATCAGCCACAAACCCTGGATGACGACTGGTCCTCCCGGTGCCCTGACACCAGGGCACCGATGGCATTGGGGCAGCCTCCTGTCTCCTTAGTTCCGAGGAGAGCAGCCCCTGATGAGGCTGAGCCCATTCTGCACTGCACTAGGACCTCCTGCTCAGGCTCCCTTTACAGTATCTCACTTAACTGTGGTGGAATCTTCAAAGGTGTCTGTTACAGAAAGAAAGTGGAGGCCCAGATGGCTGACTGGGAACGAGGTCAGATTCATTCATTCATTCGAGACCCACCTTCTCTTTGTCCAAGATGATCTCATTGGGCAAGGTGGCCCACGCCTGTCATCCCAGCTGCTCAGGAGGCTGAGGCAGGAGGATCGCGAGTTCAAGGCCAGCCTTTGCAATGGTGAGGCCCTAAAGAACTCAGTGAGACCCTGTCTCTAAATAAAATGCAAAATAGGGCTGGGGATGGGGCTCAGTGGTCAAGGGCCCCTGAGTTCAATTCCCACTACCCTCCCTTCCTGCCCCCCAAAAAGATGATCTCTACTGCACCAGTCCTTAGGCGGAGCTAGAGTCAGAGAGGAACAAAACCTCTCTGTGTCACCAAAGAACGTCACATCTAACCATTGCTCAGCCAGGACCCCAGGTGGCACGTGCCTTTTCTCTCTCCTGTCTGTTGCCCTCTGTGGACCGAGGACTTCCAGATAGGAGGCAGATCAATCCAAGGGACCAGGCTGGGTGCCCCGAGTTCCCAGAGCCACTGCCTGCAGCCCTGGTTGGTCTCTCACATAGCCGCCAGTTTGGTTCTGCCCACGTTTGTTTGCAGGGGACACAAACCCCACGGCATGCTCTTCAATGGGAAAAGGGAATGCGTGGCTCTAGGAGACCTCCAGATCCCCCCACTTCCCAAGGCAGCCGAGGACCTGGGGCCTGCTGAGAGCCGCGCTGCCAACTCCAACCGTCCCAACAAGATGTTGGCGTTTCAGTCCTCGCGCACGTGGGGAAACGCATCCCAGCAAAACCCAGACAGCGACGCAGACACCGCGCAGGTGAGCTCACAGAAGCCACGGGCACACTCTTCCCATAACGCGCCATCTCGGACGGACAGTTAATGAGGTCTGCCCCAAACAGATTCATGACTTCAGGTCCTGGGGTAGCTCTAGTCTAAGGAGTAATAAAAACAGTCATTTCAAAGGCGCGGCCCAGGGCAGAGGATGTCCACTGTGTATCAGACGTGAACACCTGAGGACGCGGTACTGTGGGAAACGACGCCGATCTTCAGATGAGGAAACTGAGGGTCAGAGAGACACCGTGATGGGACATTCCTTGGCCTTTGTTCTTTCTGACTTGACTTTTTTTTTTTTTAAAGAGCGCAGGCCCATTATGTTATAGGATGATCTTTAATTTCGCCAAAGGGACTTCTAATTCTTACAGAATGGCAGTGTGCATCTAGATTGGTCTATGACTCACTTTCTGCCTTTATTTTTTAATTTTTATTTATTTTGGGGGGGGGAGTACAAGGGATTGAACCCAGGGTCACTTGGCCACTGAGCCCCATCCCAGCCCTGTTCTGTATTTTATTGAGAGACAGGGTCTCACTGAGCTGCTCAGGGCCTCACTGTGGCTGAGGCTGGCTTGGAACTCGAGATCCTCCTGCCTCAGCCTCCTGAGCAGCTGGGATGACAGGCGCGCACCATGGTGCCCAGCACTTTCCACCTTTACGGGCCTCTTTCCTATGATGAGAACAAGGCCCAGAAATACCCGCAGCCAGGCTCTCTCCCCAGTCCCTGATGCTGAACAACAGTGCCCTGTACCCCCTTCTCGGGTCCCTCTGAGTTTCCCTTCCCCTTTGCCGCAGCTCTGGGCTGGGGCCTCTGCCGCAGTAGTGATCTGCTCTGACCCTAGCATTTGTTTCCCCACTTGTCCATGAGAAATCCAGGGGTGCGGCCACTGCTCCCACCCCCAACAACACATTTAATGACATCCACTGCGCTGCTCCGCCTGAGGCCCTGGAACAAGAACTGAACAAGAACTTTAATCCCCTGGGGTCCATCTCTTGTCCTCTGCCAATTCAACGTCCCCACCCGTGTCCGCTCCAGGCGCTGGGCCACGTCCCTAAGCACACTCATCAGTCAGTGTGTGCACAACGGGGTGGACGGGGCCACTCTGCAGTGGGGAGAGGAGGTGGGGTTTGTTCACTTATGATGGTAAACAAGACGGTTTCCAGAGAATCTCAGACCTGCTCGTGGCCACTGTGTACAGGGAGGGGTTGAAAGGAGAAGTGGGGCTCCAAGAACATCTAGAACTTCCAAGGTCATGGGCTGTGTGCGGCTCCCTCGCTCTAGGGTCCCCTGATCTGTCCTATTGTGATTTCTTTCTATTGCTCTATCAGAATTCCTTGCTACTGACCAGGAGAAAGACCACCTGATGGGGAGCCAGAGACCCAAACTCTGGAACTGATATCACTGATAACAATGTGCTGTGTGACCTTGGACCTGTGGCTGTCCCTCTCTGGGTCTCAGTATTTCTATTTCCAAATTTAATGACCTGGGCTGAATCAGTCATTTCCAAACTGAACTATGAGTTAAAATCACACGTGAAACTTTAAAGACCAGAAGCCCATGACTGAGCTCCACCCACCGCTTCCCAGATACAGTTGATGTATCTACAAACCTTGCCTGGACTCTCTGACCCCAAGCCTCTGTGATTCCCTGGTTCATGACAATTTTCCTGCCATTTCTGTATCAGCCACCTCCTGAGCCCTTGAGCACATTATTGCATGTAAGTCACGTTCTGTGCAGGGCGCGGGGAGCTGAGACCCCCACTTTACAGCAGTGGCCCCTGGGACTTGAAGGCTTGAGTGACAGTGACAGGCTCAAGGTCACACAGCTGGGAAGACCCAGAGAGCTGCCCAGCCACATCTGTGTGACTTTGGCAGAATCTGCTGTGCTAGAAACGGGGAGGGGCCCTCCATCAGCCCACCCCCTTCCCTCCCCGGGGGGAGCCTGGTCTCCTGACTCCTCTCTTCCCTGCAAACCCAGTTAACTCTTAATGATCCAGATAAATGTGCCCCGTGACGTGTGGGATCGATGGCGCCCGGGCTTCCGGGGAACCAGGCGCAGAGCCGCGGTGCGTCAGCCTTTCCTGCCTGCTGGCAGGGGACTGGCTGAGCCAGGTCGGGGGACATAGCTCGGCCAGGAGTACCTCACCAGAGCTCAGAGCATTTGGAAAAGGGACAAGAAGCCCCTGTGGTCAGAACACGGAGGTCAGGGAAGGAGTCAGGAGAAGTGACCTCCAGGAAGGCAGGTTCTATTCAAGACCATCGCCACGGTAAGAGGGACCACGGCGACAGGATGGGGAGGGGGTACCGGGGATTGAGCTCAGGGGCCCTCGACCACTGAGCCAAGTCCCCAGCCCTATTTTGCATTTTATTTAGAGACAAGGTCTCGCTGAGCTACTTAGGGCCTTGCCATTGCTGAGGCTGGCTTTGAACCTGGGGTCCTCCTGCCTCAGCCTCCCGAGCTGCTGGGGTGACAAGTGTGCGCCGGGGTTCTTGGCCACAGCCATGGGACTTCACTGTGGTGGAGAAGATGGGGGGGTCTACAGCATGGGTGCGGGGGGAATAGAGCTGGGGAGCAGAGCCTAGGTGGGTGGAGGGGAAATGATCCTGGAGGGTGAGGGGCATGTCCGCCAAACAGACCTGAGAGGGTCTTAGCTTAGGACCTGCGGGGCCGGGCACGGCCTGGGGTGGTGGAGGAGGCGGCCCCACAGGATATGCCAGGAGGTGTCCAGGGGGGCGCTTTGCCAGCCGGCTTTAGAGGCAGGGAGGGGCCTGTTTGGGTCTGAAATGCTGTTTATGGTTGGAAATAGGGGGCACTGAAGATGGGGCAGCAGTCCCTCAGGAGGCCCTTGTGGGCAGGACACAGCCCCTTCAGTACTTCTCGCCTCCTGCTAAGCTGCGGTCTGGGGCCATTGAGTCCCTTGCCTACCAGCCCGCAGCTCCTGGTGTGGCCTCTCTGCAGCTGCAAAGGAAGGCAGCTGTGGGAGAGGGGGAGTCACGTGACCCCCGCCCTGGACCCTGGCTGCATTTAGAGCCTCCGAGGACAGCCACAGACTAGCTCCCTGCTGCCCAGCCAGATCCTTGAAAGAGTCTTAACACAGGCAGAACAGCGAAGAGGAGCGAAGAAGAATATAAATTCGAGCAAACGATGAATAAATTCATCCCTCTCCTGCTCCCAAATCCTGATCAGACTGTGCAAAAAAAAAAAAAAAAAAAGAATATATATATATATATATATATATAATCCCTGGCTCTTGGTTTAATGCAGGCCTGACATTACTGGGTAAATTAAAAGACATCTGTAATAGAGCTTAACTCTAAAAATGTGCTTGGGGCACCAATCAGATGTACCAAGCCTGTTCCTGCAAAAGACACTGGTACAGACACGCGCACCTGCGCCAAGACGGAGGTCTGTCATTCTGACTTAAAGCCAGGGAGGCGGGGCTGAGCCCTGGAGAGAAGAAACCACCAAGCAGGTGAGCAAGAGTTTAAACTCTGCTCCTTGCCTCTCAGCTGCCTGGCGTTCCAAACCGTCCCAGTGGGGAGGAGGGTGATGTGTGACTCAACAGGTGGCACGCCTCCTCACACAGGACCCCAAGTCTCGCGAAATGTCCACGGGCCTCTTCCAGGGAGCCGCCCTGCCCATCTGAGTGGTGCTGGGGACGTCGCGCAGGACCCCCGCGCGATAGCAATAGCATTTCACTATTGCTCGGGAACACACCACCCCAAAACGTGGCTGTTTAAAAAAGCCATCTTCCCTGTCTTCCACCACACCATTCTGGGGCATGACGCGGCTCAGCTTGGAGACTCTTCTGCTGCACGTGGGACTGAACGGGGTCACAGGGGAGGGTCCACAGCCGAGGGGGAGGTGCTCAGCCGAGTCCGCAGCCCAAGCTGCTGATTGTCCAAGCACCTAAGTATCCACGTGCTCCCCCAGGGAGCCTCCCCCGGGTGGCAGCTAGATTCTGAAAAGGAGCATTCTGAAAGCCACGGTCAAAGCTGAAGGTCACTTAAGGGCCCACTTCAGGGTTGCACATTGTATTCAGAGAGTCAGAACAAGTCACGGGGCCAACTTGAAGGAAAGGCAAAGAGAAAGAGCCAGCTCTTGATGGGGCATGGCCTGGCCTGGGTGCAACAGCGCTCTCAGTACTTACTCTTTTTGTGGGGTGGGGGACACTGGAGTAGAATTCAGGGGCTCTCGACCACTGAGCCCCATCCCCAGCCCTATTCTGTATTTTATTTAGAGACAGGGTCTCACTGAGCTGCTTAGGGCCTCGCTAAGTTGCTGAGGCTGGCCTTGAACTCATGATCCTTCTCCCTCAGCCTCCTGAGTTGCTGGGATGACAGCCGTGCGCCACCACCGGACTTGGTACTTCCTCTTGATATAATTCTATTCCATGTGTGGCACATACTCTGCTAGGTACTCGCCACTCTGGACCCAGTTACTGGTTCATGTCTGTGTTTCCAGATGCAAAGGAGCTCTTGTCTCGTTCATTGCTGGATCAATGATGGTGTAACTTGCTCAAGTTCAAGAGAAAAGTCATGGCCCCAAGGGTCCCTTCCAGATAGAGTCACTCTGAGCCCAAGAGATTATTGTGAAATATTGCAGGAATCTAAGGGCCAGTATTTGTATTCGTTTCTGGTGGCAGCAGTGATAATAATGGCGGTCATCGTAATGATGATGAATAATGGCAGTAACATTAACAACAATATAATCCCTGCCGCTCTGGCACTAATGCATGGAATACTGCCTTGCACTTAGGCAGCATTTGGCCATTTAAAATGTGCTTTTATTTCTATTACCTTATTACTCTATCCAACAATCTTAGAAAATGTCCCAGGAGGACTCTCGCAATAATCCATGGTTTATAAATGAAGAAACAGGCTGGAATGGGACCCATCTCCTCCTGTATTGATAGTCAGTCATAGTAGACACGATTCACCAAATTGTACCAAGAGTTTAATCTCTTCCATGCAGCAATGCTGGGAGGCAGAAGCTAGGATTGCTGCCATTTCACAGATGAGGAAACTGAGGCTCAGAGAGAAGTCCTGGGATTGTCGGTTTCGCACTAGGATTTGCTGTGGACCAGTCCCGTCCACGAGTCCACGGTTCTTCCCACAGTGCTCCACTAACTTGCTCCCAGATCACCATGTTTGAAATCCCCTTGAACTGAGAAAACAGGAACCGTTTGTACAAAATCAGTGTGCCAAAGCTTTGGGTAACTCCTGCCAGCGCACACCCCATTCTCTGACCACCTGGAAGCAAGAACTGTACCCTTGCTCCTGGTTCTTGACAGTTTCCATATGGCCAAGGTGACCCGGAAGTAAATGTGCAGTAAGCAGACTGTCTGTGTGTCAGGTGAGCTGAGATCCTTGAGTCCAGTTCTCCGTGGGATCAGCTCCCTTTGGAGTTGTTAGTTAAGTACTAGGTAGGAGCAAACGTACCCATCTCTCAGCATCTACGATGGATCCCATTATTTCACCAGTATTTTGGGTGACATCCACTTCTGGAAGGCAGGGAGCACAGAGCTGTGCATGGTCACTTGATAATCAGATTCCCTGAGTTCCGATCCATCTCTGCCACTTAATTACGTGACCTCAGGCGTGTCGATCTCCCTGGGCCCCTGTGTCTTCATCTCGAGTGGTGACTTTAGAGTGGTCCCCATCTCACAGGGCCAGGCAGGCTTATCTGTATGCCTAACTGGTCACACGCTCATCCTGGAACACGTCACTGGGGCAGGTGCCACACAGAACCCTGCCTGGCATCCCTAGGCTCTCAACAGGTGACCAAGAGAAGGAGCCGGGGCTTCCCACAGGAAAAGCCACAGAGAAGTCCAATTCGTAAGAACCAAGAGCTTCTTTTAATTTTTTTCCTGCCTGTGGTAATCGATATGTGACGAGCGCAGGAAGGGACTGAGCACGTTCTAGCCCTAACAGGACTCGAGCGTGACCTGAGCAGACGAGTGAGTGCCCGGACCCAGGCCTGACGCTGCCCATCTCCACCCTGTCTGCCGAGGAGGCAGAGGAAGGTCCACGAAAGAGCCTGGGCCTTGGCCAGACAGAGGCCTCTCGGTTTGGCAGCGAGTCACCCACAGTTCAAACACTGACCTCCCCGGAGATAGAGCGCCTGGGAAGTGGGTCTGTGCCAGGTCGCCAAGAGACAGTCACCGAGGCCACGACCTCTTGTTCAATGAGAATGAAGAAAATGCGCCATCGGCCAAGTCCCTTCTTCTCTCTGAAGTTCAGTTCCCTCATCTCTAAAATGAATAAGTTGGACTAGATGATGTCTTAGGATACTTCAGATGGGAAAGGTCAAGGAATCACAACTAGATTCAAATGTCTTTAATGAGAGATGAAAGGGAAGAATCAGAGTACCCCTACTCACTCACTGAGTGACACTGAGCAAGTCAGTTCATCCATCCATCTATCTGTCCATCTATCTGACTACCATCCACCTGTCCAGCCTTCCATCCATCCATCCATCCACTCACTCACCAATCCATCCATCCATCTGTCCATCGGACTACTATTTCATCTGTCCATCTTTCCATCCATCCATCATCCATCCATCCATCCATCCATCCATCCATCCATCACCTGCTCCCCAATCCCTGCTCATTGATCCATCAATCCATCCACCTATCAGTCTATTCAAAAATCCATCCACTTATGGGTCCACTCACTCACCTTCTCACCCACCCTAACACACACTTGTCCATTCAGACCACCATCTTTCCACTCATCCACTTGGTAATGAGTCCGTCCAGTCATCTGTCCATCCACCCTTCTATCTGTCGGTCACCCTTTCCATGCCTCTTATGCAAGGCCACTGTCAGCCCTTGGTTGGCCCCAACCTGTCCTATTTTGGAGCCTCACACTCACATCATACCATGCAAATTAAAAGCATTTTACTGCAACATGATAAAGGAAATATTAATGTTATGTTTTTGAAATCATTTTGCTACCAGTAACTTCCTCAATTTGTATTTATCTGTAATTTCTGAAGAGTCAAAAAGCACACTCAGGAATTCTTATGAAATGAGACTCGGACCCATCAGACTCTTTTCAAATATATTAAAACTTTTACGAATACTAAATTTAAAGAAAAAAAATACCGAGGCTGACATATAATGGCACATCTTGGAAGCATTTCGTTAAAGCCTTTATTAATTTCGTGCATGCGGTTTTCTTTTGACTGTTTGGAACCAACACATTGTTTTCGGCTCTCAGACATTTTCTTATGGGCTCTTGAAAAGCTTGTAGGCCCCGGGTACTGGGTAGAGGGGCCCCATTTCCCGAGTCCTTCCCTGGGCCACGTTTCCGGATCCTAATTGAATGAGATGCAGCAGAGCTATCTGGTCAACCCGAGATAACAGGCTCAAGGCGCCCGGGAAACTCCTGTGGAGCCTCCTCACCACGCAGAGATTTCTTCCCATGCACACGGCACCCCTTTAGGCATTCCTGTCCCAAATAGAAACGATAATTCTGGACAGATGAGCGAGGGAGATAAAGGCCGTCTCAAGCACTCGCCGTCAATCGTAATGAGCACCTCCTCCAGTGGGGAGCATTTTGATTATTTTTTGAAATGTGAAATAGCAGATTTATCTCCCGTGATCACATTGGGAGTATTTTTTTCCATATAAAAAGGAGGTTTCAAGAAATGCTGAAAGGTTTAAAATAATGAAGGCAAATGGCTCTTACAATGATCGGGAATAGTGAAGAGTTTGTGTGTCTGAACATGGGGAAAAATGAGAGGATTCCCCAGGGAGGGATTTTTTTTTTTTTAAAGCAATTTGTCACCAGAAAAATCCATGTGAGAAAACCATAGCTTAGTGCCTGAGGGGTGCGTATGCGTCATCACCATGGGTGGATAGGCTAATCCGTCTCCCTCATTTAAAGATGAAGGATGCACAGAGCACAATCGTGTCAAGACCGAGAGCCAACCCTGCGCAAGGCCTTTCTCCCCTCACGCGGGGCCACGTTATCCTGATAGAGTGGGGAAATGTGTGAATGAAAAAGTCACTCTTTTAAACAATTCGCTTTTTTAAAAAAATACGTATATTTTGAGCATTTGAGAGAAGGTTGATCAGATCATCCCCAGCCTGTCACAGCCAGGGAGCCTGCGTCGACAGCCCGAACGAACCTTTTCTTCCCTTCCTTACAATTCCAAAAAGTAATTTACGAGTTTGTCTGTCTCTCGAGTCTCTGTGATGCTCAAGCTTTCTGTAGCCTTCATTTCTGCTCACTTCCTGTGGCTGTTTGGGCCAAAGTCTCCCGGGAATAATTAACACACTGGGGATCGTGGTGCTGTGTGGACCCTGCAGGGCGTCGGGGGTCTCCAGGGCTTTGGGAATGGTGCTAGCTGCTGGGGAGAAAAGTTAACTAGGACAGAGTCCCTGACCCCAAGAGACTCAGAGGCTGGTGGGATATGTAAACGACCCGTTTTGGAAAAAAAAAAAAAAAAAAAAACAGTACGTCCTGTGGGCGGGATAACCACAGAAGCCCAGGGACACTCATAGCCCAGACTGGAGATCAAGGAAGGCTTCCCGGGGAAGGTGATTCCTGAGCTACATCCCAAAGAATGAGAAAGACTTGGCAAAGTAAAGAAAAAGGAAGCAGGACAGGCGCGGTGGCCCACGTCTGTCATCCCAGCGGCTTGGGAGGCTGAGGCAGGAGGATCGAGAGTTCAAAGCCAGCCTCAACAAAAGGGAGGCCCTAAGCAACTCAGTGAGACCCTGTCTCTAAATAAAACGCAGAATAGGGCTGGGGGTGGGGCTCAGTGGTCGACTGCCCTGAGTTCAATCCTGGTACCAAAAGTAAAAACAAAAATAAAAGACGCAAAGCTGTTGCAAGCTCCCAAACGAGTTTGGAACTAGAAGCAGCGTCAGATGCAACCACATCATAATTTCTGTGTAATGGATGGAGAAGCAGAGTTCCTTTGGCAGTCCCTGGTGCTGGCTCTCAGGCTGGCTCCCTCTGTGGTCCTTCCTGGCCTTTGCAGAAGGCACCGTGTGTCCAGGGTGATTATCTTGCAGGTCTTTGTTGTCACTAGAGCCTCTGAAGCAAAGGTGGTGGGGTGATCTGCGCCGAGCTCTATCCCCACGTCTGAATCAGAAAGCCAGACCCTGCGCTCCCATGGGCCAGACGGACCGTGCGCCAATCGTTTGTGATCCCTGGTAACTGCCTCACCGGACCGAGCTGAGGATTTGGGAACCTGTATGCAAGTCAACCACGGAGCATCATCTCCAAGTATCCTAGGGAGGAGCCGGAGACTCTGGAGCAGGGTGCTCCTGGGGGCGTCTGGGAAACCGACACAGTTGGGAGGAACTTGCAGTCTGGACCATGACCTGCCACAGTGGGAATCCCAGCTCGGCCACTTCCAAATCATGCATCCTGGAGCAGGTGCCTCTCAGTCCTGGCTTGGCAAATGAGACCAGGAGCCGTTCCCACCTGGAGGAGAAGATCCGGCCTGGACGCCCGGCACAGCCTTCGTGCCGACAAATGCCGGCAGCTTGTTATCTTACTTTATTACATACCAACTTCCCTTAGCCTCCAGGACGGATGGAGGGCAGCTCCCTCCTCTCACACACGCCTTTAAGCACAGCGGGTGCTGGACGTGAAGAGACAGGGGGAGGCCCCGAGCTGCAGAGCATCCCAGGTGCCCTGCCCGGCCTCCTAGCACCACCAGGGGGTGACTCCGGGTGGGGAGGGACTTCCATTCCCCCTTTGTCCGTCTGCTCTGGTCGTCAGATAACTGGACTCGGCCTCACTTTGCAAGCCCAGCCCGTCTGGGCTCAGCTGCTGTCTGCCTCACCCTCAGCCTGCTGCTAACGGGGGATGCCATCCGGGCAACGAAGCAGGGAAGGGGCTAGACACGTGCTGTTAAGCTCTACAGAGTTTCGGAAATGACATCGTGATTTAGAAGCCCAGCTTTGGAAGCCTGATTAAGCTGAGTGCTTGGGGTATTATAATAATAATAATTATTATTATTATTATTATTATTTGTACTTAGAATCGAACCCAGAGGCACTTTACCACTGAGCTACATCCCCAGTCCTTTTTATTTTCTCTTTTAAGACAGGTTCTCACTAAGTTGCTTAGAGGCTCTCTAAATTGCCAAGGCTGGCCTCCAACTTGTGATCCTCCTGCCTCAGCCTCCCAAGTTGCTGGGATAGCAAGTGTGCACCCTGGCACCTAGCCTTATTAAGCTGAGTTCTGATCCCAGCCTAGTCACTGCCTGCCTATGTGACCTCAGACTCATCAGTGATTCTCTCTCTGGACCTCAGTTTAGACATTTCTAAAATGTGGTGGTAGTGCCTGTCTCACTGGGTTATGGTGAAGATTAAATCATATCATAACATGTGAAGTCCTCAGCCCTGTGCTCAGGATGGAGTAAGCATTCGGTAACTCTCAGCTATTTTGCTATGTCATAGTTATTCATTTCTCAAACAAAATGTGATATTTACAAATTGCTTATATGTGCCTGACCCTGGAATGCATGCTGATGATATAGCAGCAGACAAATAGACATGGTTTTTGTCTTCTTAAAGCTCAGTCTATCAGAGAAGACATCAGGCAAGTTGTGTGTGTGTGTGTGTGTGTGTGCAATTACAAATACTAATCATGGAGGGCTTCCACCAGGAGGTGACCTTTAAACCGAGATCTGATGGATGTTAAGAGGTTCATGGGGCCAAGAGCACAGGAAGCAGCTTCTGCAAAGCCCTCAGGGGGCGGGGCTTGTCCTGTCTGAGTGAGACCCAGGGCAGCGTGGTGGGAGCGGGTGAGGGCCACGTGACCAGAAAAGGGAGAATGAACTGGGAGACCAGCCTCCTGCTCCCGGGGAGGCAAAATAGGGGCTTGAACTTGAATGGACCTGGGGACACAGGGAGAAGTGGCTGGAGACAAGTTCAAGGTTAATCGATGGACTTGCCTTTGGTTACTGTGTGGGCAAAAGAAAGGGCATGGTATCAGGATGTCCACCTGGTCACTCCTTGGGTGATGGGTGGAAGGGGTGGTGGCCTTGGCTGCGAAGGGAAGGACTTGGGAGGTGAGACCAGCTCTGCCCTGGGGCGCCTGTAAGTAGGATGGAAAATACCCCCTGGCCACCGAGCAGCCTGCGGCTGGAGGTGCCGACAGACAGCTGTGGACAGACACGCCCCCTGCCCCTGAAGAAGCCGGTCTAGGAAGCCTGCTTATTTTCTGTCCTTCAAAGCCCAGCCGGGAGGTCAGAGGTACCTCCTCGCTTTGCTTCTTTCCTGTTACTTATTAATTTGCACACGATCTCTCCAGCGGAGACGTGGGGTTCAGAGGGTGGGGCTTGGTCCTGCCGATTCCCAGGGCCCGGCTCTGGGCTGGCAGACACAGGAGACACTCGTGAAATCCTGTTGAAAACATTGCACACATTTCCCCCCCAACCACCTGTACACGTCACTTCGATTTCTTGCTGGGTGTCAGTTCCCGTGCCTTGAATGGCCGCTGGGTGCTCAGGGGCTCAATGTGTCCTCGGGGTGGGAAACGGAGGCCGGTCTGCCCAGGTGAGCTGCAGGTGCTGCGGGGGCCCACCCTGGTAAGGAGACAGCCGGGAGGGTGCTGGGGCCCTGGTACAGGGACAAAGGCCAGGCATGAGCTTTCTGTTATGGAAGTGAGGTGGCTGGTGGCCTTCCAGGAAGTCGCAGTGTCAATGGGAGGCAGGAGAGTTGATAACTACTCCCCGCCTCGTTGCTAGGCAACCGCCTCCCTGGAGTTACATAATATGTAAGAGAAACACTTTCCCCCACAGATGGCACACAGCTCCCTGGGCGCCAGGGGACTGCACCTCCGTGTTGCCTGTCTCCTGTGGCCCTGGGGTGGCCCCCACACCCCCTTCTGAAGAGGGCTGCGTGGAGAGAAGGGGCTCAGGGGCAATCTGGCCTTGCCTCCTCCCACGTGCAGTTCCTAGTGTGACCGGGTCTGCTGCTATGCATTCTCCAGGTGGCTTTGGTGACATCAGATCTCCCGGGAGGTTTCACCAAACTTATAGCTGGATTTGGGCAACAGAGAGACGCTCCTGGTCCAGCTAGGGTGTCACTGGCTCATGCGGTTATCCATCCTCTTGGTTTTGAGGTTACAAATGTGTATTGAACAAAGGAATAAATGACTCATTTGACAATCATGGGATGGTACTGGGGAAGCAGAGGGGTTCGGGGTGAATCACAAGCTTTAGAAGCAGATGAGTTAGAGCAACTCGAGGCTCCCAGTGGGAAAATTACTTAACCACTCTGAACCTCAGTTTTCTCATCTGTGAAATAGAGGTGGTGATGAGGGTAGTGATGATTATGGTGGCGGTAATGATGTTGGTGATGATGATAGTGATGGTGGTGGTGGTGGTGGTGATGGTGGTGATGGTGGTGGTGATATAACCAGTCTCAAGAAGCTGCAGTTCCGCAGTCAGATCAGTGCATATCCACGTAAAGTGCTCCGCGGGGTGAGAGCGTAAAGCTCTGTGAATGCTGGCTGTCGCTGGAATTACCAGAGACCATAACTTGGACTCAGGAGCTCCTGGGGACCTCAGGATATACACAGTGATGGCAACACGCAACGTTTAGAGGGACCAGGGGAGACATAAGCAGGAGTGTCTGCCAGGTCAGGCCCAGTATCAAAACACCAGGGACCCGGGGACTATAAACAGGGAAACTGACTTCCACAGCTCGGGGCTGTGCCAGCAGGGCTGGGGTTTAATGAGGGCAGCTCTCTGCTCCCAAGACGTGGCCTGGGTGCCCTGTTCTCTGGAGGGGACAAATGCTGTGGCATCGGCACAAGTCAGAAGGGCAAACGGGCCTGTGTGTTCCCTGGATCCCTCTCAGGAGGCGTCCCCTGCAATCACCTCTTAGTCCCCAGCACTTAATGCCATCACGCGGGGGCTTAAGTCTGGATTTTGAACAAACATCAGATCATACATATCGACAGGTCACCGGACGGCGCCATGTGAACATTCCCAAGGGACCCTGATGTGCATGGAAGGTAATCAGAATCGGCTTCTGGAAAGCCCTGGAACTGATGGCAGGTCCAAGGCCAGCCTGGGCAACGTAGGGAACCCTGGTCTCAGAATGAAAAACCCAAGAGAGCACTGGGATCGCAGCTCGGGGGAGCCCCCAGTACCCAGAATAAATAGATGATGAGGCAGGAGGATTGCCCAGCTCCGGAGGAGCCCAGGTCGGCTGGGCACGGGGCAGCACAGCGGCTGGCTCACCTTCTGGGCTGGTCTCCAGCCTTCTCTCCAGAGCAGAGACCTGCGGGAGGGAGGGCAGAGCGCTGGCTTGTTTACCTCCGTCTGTTCCTCGGGAGGAGCCTGCGTGTGGTGACCCTGGAAGCCACTTCCCACCAAGTGATGACTGAAGGGAGAGGCAAAAGCAATCTCTTCAATCACGTTGGTTTGATCCGACTGCCTGGTGCCTTTGGAGAGAGGCTGATTTAATTGACTCTCTGCTGTGCAAAGGCCCATTACCTCGGGCGGTTCCCAAACACGTTGATGCAGCAAAACTTAAGCCAGGAGGAGTGGGGTCCCGCGAGGGTTCAGGTCCAGCCCGGGTGCAGCTGGGCAGCAGGCTGGTGCCAGGGCAGCTGTTGACTTTCAGCAAGTGGGTAGAGCCTCACGCAGCGGCCAGACTGGAAGTCCACGGACCTGCAGCCCCGGCCGTCAGACCTAACCAGACAGACACAGGGAAGGCAGGGGATGTCATTAGGGCGCCTCCCAGGACCAGAGATGCCTTAGGATCTGTTGATGGGGAGCCACGTGGGGGGTGGGGCACGGACACCGACTGCATCCTTTAGATGTCACCACAGGCCATGAACTTGGTACTGTGGATATTTTTAAGCTTTATTTTATTTTTAATAGGTAAATGACGGTGGCATGCATTTAGGGAGTGCGATCCTCGTGCTGTTCTGCGTCCATTTGACAGATGGGGAAATGCGTCCTGATGATTAGGCTTCTTAGCCAAGTCACACCCCCAGGAAGTGGGGCGGGGCTGAGTTCTGCGGCTTCCCAGACCCTCCTGGGCCCCCCCTCCCCCTGCCCCCTCCTCCCGCCATCTCTGCCCTCTTTTAAAAACCCTCCTTTCCTGGGGCATCAAAGTTCGCGAGGTGTGTGTGTGCACGTGGGCGTGCGTGTAGGCACACGCGTGTGTATGCACATGCACTCACATGTGTTGGTGTGCGGGTACCACCCATTTCATACTGTTACCGAGGAGGGTGGCCAGGCTCGGTGGTGACACAGCCTCTGCTTTCTCTGGACGCAAGAGCTGAGAGCCAATCCTCCCCCTTCCCTCCGTCTCACAACAGGTCAGTGGCCAGGGCATGTGGAGGGCCCAGAGTGGCCTTCCAGAGCCAGGAGCTCCCGCGTCTGCGCAGGCGCAACGTCCTTCTACTTGAGAAGCGGGGGAGGGGGCAGCTGAGGAGGACAGGTGTGCCCCGCCAACCCCGCACAGCCCAGCTTGAGGGCCACAGCTGACCCTGAGGCCAGCTTGGCCACCGCTTCCTGTGTGCCCTCGGCCTGCTGGTCCACCTGCCTGGCTCCCCAGGCCTGGGGCACTGGTAACAAGCCTCACCTTGCTCTTTTTTATTGGGGGGTAGGGATTCTGGGGATTGAACCCAGGGGCACTTAACACGGAGCCACGTCCCCAGCCCTTTTGATTTTTTATACAGAGACAGGGTCTTGCCGAGTTGCGGAGGCTGGCTTTGAACTCACCATCCTCCTGCCTCAGCCTCCTCAGCCGCTGGGATGACAGCTCATCGTATTCTCCTACCTGCTCTTTGCTTGAGCCAAACAGGGCGGGTCACTGCCTCCCAATCACGTCCCAGCCTTCCTTCCGGCTGGACTCTCCACCCGGCCTCCCTCCCCCATCACCTGCCAGTCAAACCCCACCCAGAGTCCCAGCCTGATTCATAGACACCCAAGCCTCCCCAGGGCCCCCCAGCAGGGCCTCGGCCTCCTTCATGACTCCCCAGGGCTTCCTGTACCCTTTATCCCATTTCCTCCAGGTTTCACTCCTAGGAAGACTTTCTTCCTGAAAACCCGTTCACTCTTGCAGAGACAGTGTGGTTTTTTCCCAGTGTTTTTATTTATTAGACATAAATCGCGGGTTCGTTCTGACATGATCATAGATGCCCGGAGTAGACCTGGCTCCTCTCAGTCCCCAGGGTGTATCATTGGACCCTGAGTCCAAGCCCCTGGAAGAACCCTGCAAGGAGTAGACACTCAATAAAACTTAACGTCATTGGTTCGAATGTGTCTGGAAGTGGTAAGGACACGTAGTGTTACAGCCCAGGCTTTGGCAGTGACCATTTGCATTGAAAGCCCAAGGGGCGGCTGTGGGTTCCGACTTCCTTGACTTCCTTGACTTCCCGGAGCCCGGTTCCCCATCTCTGAAACAGGAAGAAGAGTGTCTGTTTGGCTGAGCTAATACCCCAAACTATTTTCCCAGTGCTCAGTTGGAGGAGGAGCCCAATCAATGGTAACTGTGTCATTGTGACTGCCATTATTTTCTGGAAAGGAGACATAACTGGGGACTCCGATTGTCTGTTCTCCCTCACACCCGTGCCAATGTCCCTGTGTGTCCCTTTAAACAAATGGTTCCAGTTTGAACCCTGTTGAAACAGAACCTATGGCTGGGAGATCCAAGGTCACCCCCGGCCTCCCTAGCCACAGAAGGTGCAGCAGAAGGGGCACAAAGGTCTCACGGGTCTCCATAAGTTCATGGTGGCACATTGTCTAACAGACAGGGAAGGAGGGGCGGGTGGCCAGGGATTGATGGATAGCAGGCCCCTCCCCTACACTCCCTGGGGGCCACCCAGACACAGCATCCCAGCCAGCGGGACAGGAGGTGGCGGGGTTAAGGCTGATATTCTTCTCCCCCGTAAACAGTTCATCAGTTTGATGTCGTACTGGTTTTATGATGAGGTCTGTGGGGAGGAGAGGGGAAGTTCAATGAGGATGTGGGCGGAAGCTCCGCTGCTCCATCACAGTCCCACAGAAAGAGCAGAAGGACCTTTGGAGGAGTGATGGGCCCCGGGGGGGATTCAGACATTCTCCACCGACTCTCCTACCCAGCTTGCAGCCAAGAACATTAATTACCATTAACCAACAGTTACCAGAAATGACAACAACAAAACAGATACCATTAGCGGCCATCAGGTTCCTTAACGGTCACCTTTAAACAGCCCTAAGTAGTTTTCCAGTTGGAAACAAAGTTTCTGTCCCCAGAGTCGGGGGTGGGGGGTGGTTTCTATTCAGTCCAGGAAGCGCTCCCTCCGCAGCGCCCTCTGGTGAGCACTTCCTGCAGTTGCCCCGTGGGAAACAGCTGGACCACAAAGCGGCCTGTGACCCGAGTCTATAATTCTTTTTTTCTTTTTCTTTTTTGTCCTGAGGATTGAACTCAGGGGCCCTCAACCACTGAGCCACACCCCCAGCCCTATTCTGTATTTTATTTAGAGACAGGGTCTCACTGAGTTGCTTAGGGCCTCGCTATGGCTGAGGCTGGCTTTGAACCCGCAATCCTCCTGCCTCAGCCTCCAGAGCTGCTGGGAGGACAGGGGTGGGCCACCGTGGCTGGCTACAATTTACTTTGGAATAGTCAAAATAGTCAAGGTGTCAGTACCAAGAACGTCTCTCTAGAATCCCTAAGTACATAAGCGTGCCCTGGACACACTTGTTGAAGGCATAACTGATACGGGCTGTTTTGATTTGCTCTTTCCACCTCCCCCTTTGCCTGACTCACCCTAGGCCTGCGCCGAGACTCTGCAGGCCGGGTGGGCGAGGCCCTTGTGCTCCCTTGGTCCCGGGTGGGCCTCTTCACGGACAGCAGCAAGGACGGTGTGGTTGTTATTTACGTCTCCCACTAGGCTCTGCGCTCCCAGGCATGACGGCTCTTTGGCTCTCATCTCTTTGACAAGCAGTAGACGTATTTGAGGCCCTGCTACTGAGTCTCGGGTGCATTTTATTTAGAGACAGGGTCTCGCTGAGTTGCTTAGGGCTTCACTAATGGCTGAGCCACATAGTGTCTCGTCAGGACGAGTTCCCGTGTGAAATGGGGACGTCATAAACACGGGAGCACTTCATAAGCACATACTCTGTCCCAGGCACCACGGGCTCATTTAAATCCCATGAAAACTCCTGGGTATGATCAGTTCATGACCTTCGTGCTCTGAGAAGGAAACCGAGGTTCAGAGAGGCCCAGGGTCTGGACTGAGATCCCAGAGTCTGCCAGGATTGGTCCCTCATGGGGACCTGCAGGTGAGGGATGGGAAGGGCCATTTTGAACAGACCTGGACAGCACCCACCCCTCAGGAGCTAAGAACAGCTAGAGGCGGGGGGGGGGTGTGGAAGGTGGCGTGTCCACTTCTCTTCCCCATCCTTCATCCCGCACCTCATGTGGCGAGAGGACCGTCACTGTCTTGGCTTTTGAATTTCTGAAGTATGTTCTCTGGGGTCCAACTCTTTGGGCACCTTAATTTCAGGTCCCACTCTGCAGTCCTGGTACCCACCTTGCCCATGGCCTGGGGGAAGCTCTTCCCATCAGCCTGTCTCCTTGCTCTTCCCTCTGTACCCGAGGATTCCACAGATACTGTCATTCGACCCGTGTTTGTCACACCTGTACAATGTGCCAAGTACTGGAGTCACAACAGGGTGTGACACAGACAAATGGTCCCTACTGGGACTTCTAATCCACCCGGGGACTCAGCCACAACAGAGGGCCATGTGCACAATCGTTAACTCCCATTCTTGGGGGCGGGGTGGACAGTGTAGAGGGCTCTGGAATAATAGCTGACCACAGTTGCAGTGTGGATACCAGTCAGGTGCCCCTGAGTTCAAAAGGTTCCACAGACACCTGCCTTCGTCTTGGGGTCCTCCCTGATCACCCATCCCCCAAAGCCCCCCCGCCCCCGGGCAGTTAGCAGCTGCGATGCACTTGGGTCTTGCTCTGCTCTCTGAGGGCACCACAGCTGCCACCTCCCTTCCCTGAACCACTCCTCAAAGTCCAAGCTGAGGCCCGCCTACACCTGCTCCCCCCGGGCGCCAGCCGGAGTCTGCTCTCCTGCTCCCCATCCCAGACTCTGGGCACCGGAACCTCTGGGCGGAGGGGCCCTGGGGGCGGCAGCCCAGCCCCCCTCCGATCCCTGAAGAGCCTGCTGTCTTCTTGAGTCCACCTGCACTCTCCTGAGAGCCCCTTCCAGAACTGATCGTGGAGCCTCTGTCCCCGGAGAGAACGGAGTCCTTTCTTTCCAAGCGTTCCCCAGGTCAGTGGAACGTCTGTGACTATCTGACACTCGACCCCCGAGCCCCCACAACCACCGCCCGTCCAAGCCACCACCCGGATCCTGGGACCAGCCTGCTGGACCCCCAGCCCTCGGGTGCCTACCTCCTGACCCCATCCTCCACCCTCGACTCCTCTGAGATGGTTTCTAGAACCTCCTTCTTCACCCCAGTTCCTACTCCAGGGCAGAAACAGGAGCTTCTCCCGTGTGGCCCAAGAGGTCTTCCCAGCACCCCTTCAAACACTTAATAAAGTGATTGCTATCTGCCAGCCGGACACCATGTCCTTAGTATATGCTATTTTACCTGGCTCTCAAAGATCATAGGCAGGAAGTACTAATACTATCAGCCTTGTTTTGAAAATGAAGTAACTCAAGCCCACTTTAGTGAAAAAGTCACTTAACCACTTATTAAGAAAATGAGTCAAAATTCAAGCTGGGTGTGGTAGCACATGCTTGTGATCCCAGCGGCTCAGGAGGCTGAGGTAGGAGGATTGCAAGTTTGAGGCCAGCCTCCGCAATTTAATGAGGCCCTAAGCAATATAGCAGGAACCCTGTCTGAAAATAAAATATAAAAAAAGGATATGGCTCAGTGGTTAAGCACCCCTGGGTTCCATCCCCAGAATCCCACCTCCCACCCAAACAAACAAACCAAAAAAAGGGTCAAGATTCAAAACTTTGTCGTTTGACTAACTTTACACTGTTGGAAGTGACACACACACACACACACACACAAAGCCCCAGAAAGTACAGACTGACCCTGGTTTGGGTCAAAACAGCAAGATGGTCCAGTCCAGCAAATGGAAAAGGTGAGTGTTTGAGGAAGTAAGAAACAGCACCCATTGAGCCTCTGTCACATCAACTAGAAAAACTTGTTTGAAGCTAAACTATCAGAGAAAGGCGGGTGAACCCCGAGAAACGGAGCCGTGGCTTTCTGAACAGAAAATTGGAGATGGCATTGAAGCCTCGGACTTAAAGCTGATCTTCTGTGCCCGAGGAAGCCACAGTCATTTATCTTGAAAGCTCCAGGGACAATTCATTCCTAAAGAAGACCTCGGGAATAATCTAGCATTATTTTGAACCCTGACAACCCTAATTTCCTTCTTCATGCATCTAAAATTTCATCTAAAGCATGAAACATGCACTTCCACATTAGCTCTCCCTGGGGTTGGCTGCGGGGTCTCCTCGTGGAAGACGGCAGGGCAGGGGTTTTCCTGTGGCCTCTCTTCCTGTGGATTTTCACAAGTTTCCTGGGTCATTGCTGGGGGACACCACAGCACTCCGTTCCTTTTTAAATTTTTTTATTTGTTATTTTTAGTTATATATGACAGTAGACTGTATTTTACGCATCATACACACATGGGGTACCTTCCCGTTCTTGTGGTTGAACATGTGGGGTTTCACTGGTCGAGCGTAAACATGTGAACATGGAAACTTACATGCGTCATTCCACTGTCTTTCCCATGCCCATCCCCCCACCTTCCCTTCATTCCTTTGTGGAATCCAGTGGACTCCTGTTCTTCCCAAACCCCCTTGATCATGAGTCAGCATCCACATATCAGAGAGAATATTCAGCCTTTGGTGTTTTGCGATTGGCTATTTCACTTAGCTTGATAGGTTCCAGCTCCATCCATTTACCAGCAAATGCCATGATTTCATTCTTCTTTATGGCTGAGTAATATTCCACGGTGTATATGTGCCACCTTTTATTGATCCATTCACCTATAGAAGGGCACCTAGGTCGGTTCCATAGTTTGCTATTGTGATTTGAGCTGCTGTAAACATTAAGGAGGCCGTGTCCCTGTTGTATGCTGATGTTATATCCTTTGGGTAGATGCCAAGGAGTGGCTGCAATTTGGTGCAACCACTCTGGAAAGTGCTCTGTTCTTCTTGTGATGACATCACAAAACTTGGTCACCGCCTTAGAGGCGGAATGGTACAGAATGTTTATGAGTTTCATGGTGAGTTATTTTGATTTTTTTTTTTAGAGAGAGAGAGAGAGAGAGAATCTTTTTTGTAGATGGACACAACACAGTGCCTTTATTTTTAATTGGTGCTGAGAATCGAACCCCGGGTCAGGCCCGTGCTAGGCGAGCGCTCTACCGCTGAGCCACAATCCCAGCCCGCGTTATTTTGTTTTAATATCACCTCAGATAAGGCACTTAATCTCCCTGGCCCTCCATTCTTTCCTCGACGAAACTGAATATTTACTTCATAAAGATGTTTATCAGAATTATATGAGATGATTCAGATGAGGCCGAGTAGGTGCTCAGTGCATGTCACTTAGGATCATGTTAACATTTCACGTGTTTTCCAACACGGGCCGTTTAAATCTTCCACCTCCCTATTTTCTCTCTGTGTTTCCTGTTTTCCTTCCCTCTGTCTCCCTTTCCTGTAAATCTCTGCATCTGCCTGTGGTTGT
The DNA here is from genome assembly GCF_001458135.2 of Marmota marmota marmota. NCBI lineage: Eukaryota > Metazoa > Chordata > Mammalia > Rodentia > Sciuridae > Marmota > Marmota marmota. The sequence goes on along the minus strand of NW_026000130.1, from coordinate 3,232,075 downwards.
GCTGGGGACCACACACGGGTCCTGGGTTTTTCATATTCCGCTCAGAGCTCATCTCGAATTTCTTACAGAAATTTGAACAACGTGGCGACCACGACCTTTGCCCCTCTGGCCGCCATGGTTCATGCTGCAGCTCTGGTGTGAACTACAGCTGCCCCTTTACCAGCTCACAGACAAACTAGAGTTTTTTTATTTAAATAGTCCTACAGATCTGTTTAAAAATCAAGAGAAAAAGTGAACTACTTACATTCAGATATCGGCTGCTTTCAATGCACTTGATGTTTCCCTGGGGAATGTAGTTTCCACTTGTGTTATTTTTCCTTCATCCCAAAGAACTCCTCTTACTTCTGCTGGGTAGCAAATTGTTCCCGTTCCCTTTTCCTGAGAACGTCTTTGCTAAACTCATGTTCTTGGGGGCTATTTTAGCTGGGTGTAGAATTCTGTTTTGAAACGTTCCCCCCTTTCAGCACTTTAAAGAGGTCGGTCCCTTGACCCCTGGCCTCCACAGTCCACGATGAGACATTCAGGAAATGCCACTCTGTCCCCCACATGTGGAATGCCAGGCATGCCGAGCCTGGGCCTCCCGTGATTATGGGTTGATTTTCTTCAAAGGCTCTCAGATTGTTCTCTTTCTCTTTGATTTTGAGCAGTCTGAGTATGATCTGCCCCGGCAGGCTTCCTTCATGTTTATCCTGTTTGGAATTTGCTGAATTCCTCAAATCTGTAAATGCATGCTTCTTCACCAAATTTGGAAAATTTTCAATCATCATATATTTAAGTCCATTTTCTCCCTCTTTCTCTTTACTTCTTGTGTCAAATTACTGGAGACAGCACTGGCTTCTCTTCTCAAATTACATGCATATCAGACAATTTGATATTTTCCTATAAATCCTTGAGACCCTCTCATTGTATTTATTTTGGGGGGTTATTGAGGATTGAACTCAGGGGCCCTTGACCACTGAGCCCCATTCCCAGTTCTATTTTGTATTTTATTTAGAGACAGAGTCTCACTGAGTTGCTTAGAGCCTCACTGTGGCTGAGGCTGGCCTCAAACTTGAGATACTCCAGCCTCAGCCTCCTGAGCTTCTGGGAGGACAGGTGTGCATACCGCCCGGATATATATATATTGCTTTGAAGAGGTTGGTGCTTTTGTTTTCGTTTGGCAATTGATGTGGACTCTAATCAGAATCTGCCTTTTGTATGACAACTCAACTCTTAGTTCAGACCTCCTGTCATTCACAGAAATGCTTCCTGTCACCTCTCTACCCTATGTGTGAAGTTCTGAAATAAGACCAAGGCAGCTAATGCATAGAATCGAGCTGTGGCCAGAGGTGAACTGACCTCCTGGGATCCCGGGCAGGACGGGGTGGATTTCTGAAAGAACGCAGACAAGCTCCTTGCTATCATCCCAAGGGCAGTGAAGGCCAAGCCAATACCGCCCCCCCCCCGCCCCCGGGGCAGAAACAGCCCACATGACTGAAGTCATCTGGGTAATGTACGTTGGAAACGGGGGAGTTAAGTTCTCCCTTCCTCTGTTACCACCACGTCTGTGGGAGAACACACACCTCCTCTCTGCCCATCCAGCAGGGCCATATTGTAATCCAGTCTCGAATCAGAGCTTCATGTCTTCATGTGGTGACAGAGTGGGTGAGTTAGGATGAGTCACGCGAGACGCTGTAACAAATAAAGCCCCAAACCTCAGAGACTGAGTGGCAACATTGACCTCTTACAATATGCAGCTTTCAAGTCCACAGGGGTCTTCCTGATGGTCATTTACATGTGTGGACTCCTTCTTTCTTGATGCATCCCCATCTCGGCTTTGGGGTTCTTTGACGGATCTTCATCATCTGGGAGACCAGGGAGGGAAAGACGTGGGGCTCACAGAGGGGCTTTTAATGGTCGGGGCCTGTGAGAGGCCCAGCGTGTTCCTCCTCGTTCTGCAGACATCAGTCGGTCCTTGGTTGCAAAGGTCTCTGGGATGCCCTGTCTAGCTTCTCACCCAGAGGCCAAGGAGGTGGGTTTCAGTGGAAACACTCCACAGAACAAGATGCTCACCCTTGATGGGACTGTATGGAGACCTGGGAAGGCCGCAGGGGCTCGCTGCCTATTTTTTGATTGGTGCACATTGAGCCCCTGGAAGAGCGGGCTTCTGCGTGGCTGGCCACAGGTCTCGCCTGGCGGGCACCCGCTCTGGGGAGACGCTGGCTCTTTAGAATGAGAAGCCGAACCAAACACCTGCTTTAGCTTTGCTCACGCTGCTATAGATGAACTAATGTTCAGATGGCCCCGACCTGCGAAGGCCCCACGCGGAGTTTCAGCGTTATGACCGTGTGAAAGGCACCCACCAGCCACGTGCTTCCTGCTCTCAGGACAGGACTCAGTGGGTCGCAGGCGTCATGCAACACCTCAGGACAGAGCGTGCTCGGGGTCAGAGGGTCTTACCCAGCCGTGGGGGAGTGCGCGTGTCTGAGCTCAGTTGAGGTAGGCCAGGCCACGCTCGGGCGCGTGCAGGGTTGGGTGTATCAGCTGCACTCTGGACTCAGAGAGCTCTCTCATGGTGGCTTTATTGGTAGGTGACTCCATCATAAGCCAGCAAATGCCTTCAACTTAAATATGATTTAAAATGGCTCAAGTAGGTGCTTTTATTATCCATTCTGCCTATGGGTCTAGTGGATCTAGGATGTTCAGTAAGTGTTTACTGAATAAAGGAGAAGATGGGTGGGTGGATGGGTGGATGATGGATGGGTGGATGGGTGGATGGATGATGGGTGGATGGGTGGATGGATGGACGGATGAATCAATTATTGAATGGATGGATAGGTGAATGGATTGCTGGATGGATTAGTGGATGGAGGAAGAGAGAAAGGAAGGAAGGAGGCAAGCAGGCAGGAAGGAAAGGAGAAGAAAGGAAGGAGAGATCAATTTAAAAAAATGTAAAAAGCATGTTCTGTGAAGCTGCAAACGCCGCCCCTCTATGTCAGCCAACGATGTCATTTATCTCTGAACCCAGGTGAGAAAGGGAAGGACGACCCTTCGCTCAGCCACCGGAAAGTGGGTCCCAGTATGAGCCGTGCCCTCCTCCCCCGCCGCCCTGCTCCCTGGGCTCTGATCTGAGACCTGTGAGGCCAGTTTCTGTTGGGGGAAAAAGAGGAAGCAACAATAAAAGCCAGAGAAAACGTCTGTTCCGTGAGCTGATCAGGAGCCTCCTCAACTCTCCCTCTTTTTCCTCTGCCCCCAGAGGGAGGGAGGGGACTGGATTCAGGAAGCTCATTTTCCTGAGTGGGTTCTGAGAGTGGTCAGAGCACGGGGTTTGTCTCTGTCTTTAAGGGAACACAGCCTCCTTCAGAATCAGGGGGACTTCTGGAACACAAATCACCACAGGGAAGGGCACTCGTGTGATGAGAATTTAATGTAATTCCCACACGGGTGACATGCCATCGTGGCTCGTCCGCCCCTGGGGGCAGCGGCTTTTGTGTTCTTCCTGGGAGACTGGGTGGGGGACACCCCTGCTCCGGCCCACCTCCCCCAGCTCCCGCCACACCGCGGTTCTCTGATTACAATCCGGAGGACTCCTGGGGAGACGCAGGCCTCGGAGATTCTTCCAAACTCCTAATCAGAAGACAGTGTACGAGCCAAAGCCGGCCCACGTGCAGGGGGGTCAGCCTGGGAGATGCTGCAACATTTTAAAATTCATTATTCCAACAATTAAAATTCCTTGATTTTACATCTTACATTTTGTGCAGCAGCCCAATCTCAGGCATCCTTAGAAAAATCAGAAGGGGTGAAAACATGGACCGCGCACACCTGGGCCCTGGTTGTTGCCAAGGCCACGCTGCGGTGGCCTGCCCCCACATTTGGCAAGGACTCCGTCGACTGCATTTCACTCATTTGCTTTTTCTCCGACCCTTGGTGGGTGTCTGACCTGGTGACCCTACCTCTAAGACTCAGAACCATCAGGTGCAGTGACGCAGGGCTACCATCCCAGCGGCTCAGGAGGCTGAGGCAGGAGGATCACGAGTTCAAGGACAGCCTCAGCCACAGTGAGGCCCTCAGCCACTCAGTGAGACCCTGTCTCTAAATAAAATACAGAATAGGGCTGGGGACGGGGCTCAGTAGTCCAGGGCCCCTGAGTTCAATCCCCGGTAACCCCCCCACCACCACCAAAAAAAAGACTTGGAATCCCCAGAGTTTTTTCCATAGACTTGCCCAGGTCTCTGCATCTCTTGGAGGAGCCAACGACATCTGCTGTTGGAATGGAAATTTCCACCCAGTTTAAGATTTTCTTCTTGTTTATTATTCCAAGGTTTTTTGCCACATCAGACTTCAGTCCTGCCCGGGCTCTTGGTGGATGGAGTCTGTTGGAAAGAGATTAGGGGGTTAATGGTGGCAGAACCTCAGCCACCCCTCGAAGGAGCAATACCATCCGGATCCCAGGCTGTGGGCAGCAACGGGCACCAAGCTGACCCCCTTCCTGTCCCTGGACCCGAGGACCAGGTCGAAAAGGAGACACACCCAAGCCGGCCTTCCCGCGGACACGGCTGCTCCTGTTTGTGTGCACAGAGTGGCTACAGGATTTCAGGCTCAAAAGTCCCTTACGGACGCTCGGTCTGGTCTTCTCCATGAGGGTCCGTGGGTAGAGAATGTTCCAGAGAAAGAGGAGGCTGGGAGCTGGTCAGTGAGCTCCCAGGCCACACGGGGCACCTCACACCATCCTGCGGGGCCTGGCCGCCGGGGTCTCCTGGCCTGGGGTGTCGGCCAGATACTGACACTCCCCGCAGAGCTGGGGACGGAGCCATTTTACCTTTTTTGTGTCGAGACTCATGACTTCTGTTCTCAGCAAAATAAAAGATCCAACAGCTGAAATCGAGTTGGGAAAACCAGGGTCCAGCAGGGTTTTCCGTCGAGGGGTTGTGGAGTACACAGGCCTGCCCCTGGGGAGGGAGAGGGGTCTGAAGTGGGGAAAGCCACATTCTGCGGGGGGGGGGGGGCAGAGGTGTCGCCCAAAGGGGAAGATGGCAAATGGCGGTCGGTGGAGCGTCTGGTGGGGTGAGAGGGAGAAGCTGGTCCTCGCCGTCGGGTCCGCCGTCCTGCCACCGGGGCGGGGATTGGCAAGAACGAAGAAGGACCGGCCACTCCTGCTCACTTGGTGCTCATTTTCTTGTTTGAGGACAGAGCCCCAAATCCCTTGTCTCCCCAGCCCCCAGGCCCAGCTGGACTCCACTAAAGCTGCCCCAGGAGGACCCGGGCACGCACAGGGGTTGGGCCACGTGATAAGCCCAGCACTGCGCCAGGCACGGAGGCTACCAGGTGACGGCCATCGCCCAGAGCTGCTGGTAACTCAGCTGGACCAGAGGAGGCATTCCCACTGCCAGAGAAACGGATGTCACGGAGGGCCAGCGATGTCCTCAAACAGCAGGGAAGAGAAAGCTGTAAAGTCCGGTGGCTACGAAAGAGGCCTCGCGGAGGAAACTCTGTTCTAAACTTAGCTGTGTGTCCTTGGGTATGTGGCTTCCCCTCTCTGAGCCCAGTGTCTTCATCTGAACGATGAAGCTGTGGTATCTCCTGCCTCAGAGAGCTATTCTGAGAGCCTGATGCAGGAGCTAGTGTGAGGCTTGGCACCCGAAAAGAAGAAATGTCAGCTATTCTTAGCTTCACCCATCCCCGGCCTTTCATCCCAGACAGAACATTGGGTGGCACCGTGGATCAAAGGTCATGGATTCCCTGATGTGGAAGAAGAGGGAGGTGAAATCTTTGAAGCCCTCAAAGAAGCCAAATCCTGCAAAGGGGGACTATCACGTGGAGGTAATATTCTCATATTACCTGTGAGAATCGCTGGCCAGACCTCAGGTGGAACTTCCGGAAGGAAGCAGCCTGCCCAGAAGAAAGGTGTGAGCAGCCAGACAACAGCACCTTGTTTTTTCCAGAAGCTTTAACAAAACAATTCCAGAGCGAGCTGGCCCAGATTTGTGAGGGGGCGGAGGAAAGAGTGGGCAGCCCGCAGCCAGAAAGACTCGAGGAGGAGAAGGGGAACGTGGAATCCCAGCTGGGAGAGGGACGCAGTTTGGGATGTTGATGGACAGATGCTTCCGCATGACCAGGGCACACCGTGCCTGACGGAGGTCACCCACGGGGCGCCTGGCACACGTGGAGTGCTCGAGTGAGAGGACTGGGCTGGAGGAAGAGCTAGGAGGTGACCTGTCCTTCTTCCAAGAGGCCAGAACAAAATGGTTCAAGGAAAACACGTCTCAGAGCTGGACTGCCACCTGCTTTTGCGTGGGTGGCATCTGGCAGGAGAGAGGACCCAGTGCAGATGTGTGCATGCCCTTGGCAGCTCAGAGGTCTCGGGAGCCTGAAGGTCAACGAGGCCACTGAAGCCCTAAGGTGACCCCTCCCCCGTCTTCTTATCTTGGCTCCGAGAACTTCCCTTGACAGACCAGTCCCCCCACCATGGCATGGAGGACCCCGATGGCGGTGGCCAGTCCTCGTTTACAGAAGAAAATGGCTCCATCCATCGTGGAGACTAGGCAGGAGTGGGCTCCACAGGACACTGGAGAGGTCGAGGGGGAGCCCCCTGCACGGTAAAGGGGTGAAGAGAAAGAATTCCTTGGTCTTCCTCGCATAGTCTGAAAATGACGTCCCCGGCTGCCTGTAGGGATTTTGGATCAGGTTTCTTTGTTGTTTTTTTTTTGCAAGGGGCACCAGGGATTGAACTCAGGGGCACTGACCACTGAGCCCACCCCCAGCCCTATTCTGTGTTTTATTTAGACACAGGGTCTCACTGAGCTGCTTAGGGCCTCGCCGTTGCTAAGGCTGGCCTTCAACTCAGGATCCTCCTGCCTCAGCCTCCTCAGCTGCTGGGATGACAGGCGTGGGCCATTACACCTGGATTTGATCAGGTTTTTAATCCTGGTGATGTTTTCAGGGATCATTTCCAAGGCATCCACCTCTGGGCAGAAGGAGCATTCGGCAGTGGTGGGCATCTGTCTGGTCAGCTGGACCGTCTCTCAGGGGCAGAGTGCATGGCTCGTGCAGTGGGGAGCCCGCCCGGCCGTCCCCACCTCTGTCCCCACTTGTCACTGAGCTGAGGCCCTCACTTCCCCTTGTCCTGTGACAGGAGCATGGAAATTGGATCCGAGAGAGTCCCGTCCTCCTGGCTCCCGGCCCCCCACCCAGAGCACACCGACCGTCCATGGAGCTTAAAGGGACACCACCTCTTGGGACAGGAACCCCGGGGGTCAGAAACAGAGGCCTAGGAGAGGCCTTCCCACCCGCTGCGTCCGTCTGAGCTGTTTTTGAACTTGACCTAAGAGATCACCCGGCCCCTGCAGGTACAGATGCCCTGTCCCCAAGTGGACATCCATGTCCTTATGTGAACAAAGCCACCTTGGCCACAATCCTAACAATCATGGCCATCATGTGTCGGACGCCTGGCTGTGGACTTGCCACCCCAGCAGGGAGCTCCCATTCTGGTCCCCAGGTAGCAAGTGGGGAAACTGAGGCACAAGTGGCAAAGTCCCTTGCTCCAAGTCCCGTGGCTAGGAGGTGGGTGGCATGGCTTAGCCACTGGGCTCTCCTGCCCCGCTGCAGGGCAAATGGACAGAATTAGGATTTGGACCCGGGCCTCTATCCTATGGACAGGATGAGAGCAGCAACTCAGAAATTGTCACCGCACTCACGGCAGCTCACCAGTTTTAGGAACACGCCCACCCCGGGCTCCCTGCTGGTGCGAGCAGAGCCGGGCTCTCATCCTTCCCTTCCCGACACCACTGTGGTAGTTCCGAGCCCGCTGCCTCTAGTGTGCTCCGTTTTCAAACGAAACACAGGCTCTTCTTTGGGACTTACAAGACATGCCCCCTCCAGCCCTCCCTGCGTCTCCCCCACTAACGTGCTCCCCTTACTCTCTTTGTTTTGGTCACATCGACCTTCTTGAGGTTTTTCCTACCACAGGGCCTTGGCACCTGCTGTTGCCTCTTTGTGAACATCTCCTGGGCGTCCCCCTTTCTGCCCTTCAGCCACATCGACTTCCACTTCTTCTAATCTCGCCTTAAGGCTGCCTCTGCAGACAGCTCTTCCCCTTTCTCTGTTATCCACCCACTGGGGATCCCACATTAGCCTTGGGGTTAAGTCCCAACTCGTCCTGACCCTATCCGTGGGACTGTGAGCAAGTCCTCCCCACCCTCCCAGCGCTCCTCTTCGCATCGCAACAAGGATGACAAGACCCAAGGCCTCGTCCAAGAGGGACCCAGGACCCCACCTGGGCCTGACCCATACCATGTGGTCTTCAGTGGGAGTCCCCCCCCCCGAGGGCCTTCCACCCAGAGCTGACAGGTGGCAGCCTCTGAGGTCCTTTCCCTCCGGCCGTGGCCGGGTGAGGTGCCCGGCCTCCTCCCCTAGGAGCAGAGCTGAGTTCTGAGCCCAGACGACGCGGCCAGGAGGTGTCAGGAGAAGTGAGTCCACACATGGCTCCTGCTACAGACCACCCCAGGGACCTTCCATGTCTGGCCAGTCTCCGGGGAACTGAGCACAGAGCTGGGGTCTCCCTCCCTCCTGGGTGACGCAGTCGAGTTGGAAAGAGACGCAGACACAGCCAGAAGCAGAGAGACAACAGCCCTTCCCCGGGGGTCCCCTCCCTGAGGCTGTGCCCTGCCTCAGGCCAGCACCGGGCACCTTATGAACACCACGGGGCCTCCCTTTCCAAACCCAACTAAGCCCTCAGGGATGCCACGATGTTCGCGGGCATCTTGGTCTGCGGGTTCCAGTCCATGACTTCAGCAACCTCGGGCCGAAAATATCCAGGGGAAAATCCGTATCTGCACTAACACTGTGGGGACTTTCTGTTTTCATATTCCCCAAACGGCGCACAGTAGGACTGGTATTCACAGAGCGTTTAGACTGTGTCACGTGTGATAAGAAACACGGAGATGATTCCAAATAGGTGGACAGGTTGCCCAGGTGATGGGCAAGACACTGGGCTGTGTCACACGAGACGTGAGCATCTGTGGACCTGGGCTGGGAGGGTCCTGAACCCACTGTTCCTCACAATGTCAAGGGATGACCAGTGGGGCGTGGGGGCACACATCTGTCATCCCAGTGGCTCTGGAGGCTGAGGCAGGAGGATCAAGAGTCCAAGGTCAGCCTCAGCCACAGCGAGGCCCTAAGCAACTCAGTGAGGCCCTGTCTCTAAATAAAACACAAAATAGGGCTGGGGATGGGGCTCAGGGGTCGAGGGCCTTGGGTTCAATGCCTGGTACCTAAAAAAAATATATCCATGAAGGGGAGAGGCCCAAGGAGGACTCCTTAAAGCATCACGCTGTGTGAATCGGGCAGATGTGGCCTCAGCACAAAGGGACACACGGCATCTGGTGACACTGGAAGGACGGTGTCTGTCTAGCAGGCCACCAGGTGGGTGAGGAGGCAGCTGGGCGGGCGAGGCCTCTCAGGAAACAAAGACAGGGACGCCTGAGTGTGGGAGCTCTGGTTAGGTCCTGGTCGGCCATCTACTCCCTGTGGGACACGAGCAAGTGGCTTCACCTTGCTGGGCTGCAGGTGCCATCTCTGCAAAAGGGAGATTGTCATCTGGTCACTCCACAGAGCCCTACTGGCCACTGGCCAGGCCTTGGGGCTGCGTGAGGAGCAGGACCGGCAGAGCCCCTCCGGCTCCATTGTCACCTGCACGAGGTGGGTGACGTCACCAAGGTGGGGGTGAAGCCCTCCTGGCTCTGTCAGCTGTGCCGGGAGCCAGCTCTGGTTGACAGGGGAGATGAGGGGACAGGTACTCCACAGCCTTCTCCGACTCTGGCATTGACCTTGGAGGGTCACCAGGTGCCCTGCCTGTGGGATCTGTCACCATGATTGTCATAGAGCCCCCAACCCTGCTGTCCCTCTGCCTCAGGCTGTGCGCTCTGCCGTGGGGTGGCCGTGGGGTGGCCGTGGGGGACCCCGGAGCTCAGCACAGGCCCAGCACCGGGGAGCGCCCGGGACCACGTGTTGACTGACAGATGGACGGACGGACAGAAGGGGAAGGAGAGGGGGAGGGCGAGAAAGAGGGACAGAGAGGGAGGGAGGGGGAGGGCCTGGATAGAAGGAGAGAGAGCAGGGGACGGGGAAGGACCGGGGACAGGAACGAGGGTCAGCAGGCCACTCTTGGGAAGTGCCGAGGACGCTCAGCCTCCCCTCCCGCGGCCACCGGCCTCTCCCGCGGCCTTCGAGGCCCAAATAGCCCAGCCCGGGGGCTGCTGTCCCTCGGCCTGAGGCCTTCCCACTGTCTAATGGCCAGTCAGCACCCCGGCCGCGCCCTGATCGAGACCCCGTGAGACACCTGTTAGCACCGGGCGGCATGGTCACCACCACAGGCTGGAGCAAGGACGGGCTGCCAGAGTCCGGCCACTTCCAAACCACGTGACCCAGAGTCATTCCACACCCCTGGAGCCTCCGTTGCCCAGGTGTGCAGTAGAGTCCAGGTCAGTGCTGCCCGAGGCGCCAGGAAGGAGGGCTCAGGACGCCCTGCCCCCGGCAGGTGCTGGCCCAGGCCACTGCGTCCCTGAGCGTCCTTGGCCCGGGCACGCTGTGCACACACCCGGCCTCCGCCCGCCCGCCACCCGTCCAGGAAGTCCCTTGCTGAAGACCCGTGCTGGGCAAGGCTCCGTCTTGCTGTGGCTTCTCCCAGGCGACCTTCCAGAGGAGCTAGAGGACACCAGAGGACCATGGCATGGCAATCGGGGCCCACTCCCTGCAGGCTGGCGGGCTCCCTGGTGCCACCTCCCTGCTGGAGGACAGGGTGTGCCAGAGCCCGTCCTGCCTCAGAAATTCCCAGGACAGAGGAAAGAAGCCAAGTGAAATGATGTCCCCAGTCCAGCCCGACTGACCAGATCAGGGTCCACAAATCTGTATGACCACCAGCTCCGTCGGTGATTTCCCCGCAAGCTCCGTTAAGGACTCACAGCCATGATCGGCTCCACAAGACCCATAGCAAGGCACCCGGGGCCTCAGGGATTCTGTCCAGCTTCCTCCCTTTCCAGTCAGGAGCAAGTGAGGCTCAGAGAGGGTGAGCAACCAGTGCCAAGTCACACAGCCAGGAAGCTGCAGGCTGGAACACAAGCCAGAGGCCTCGCTGCCCGGCTGGATCTTCCTCTGGAAGGAGACCTTGCTATCTGCACGAGAAGAAAATGACTCGCATGGTTGAGCAATCCTGAGGACCAGGCACTATTATGCCCACCGTTCCAGAGACAGAATCTGAGACCTAACAGGGCAAACACCTTCCTGATGAGAAGCACAACCCGCCGCGTAGGAGACAGATCCCAAGGTCGCAGGGAGACGCTGGAGGGAAGCTTCCTCCCGCTGGTGGCGAGAATGACTTTCAAATGGTCTAACATGAAAACCACCTTTAGTTCACGTGCGCGGAGTGCACGGAGCGCTGAGCCCGAGGGAACCCGTCCAAGAGCCGCCACGCGATGCCACTGTTGGGATTTTATCCACGGAAATGGTTCCCAGCTGGGGGTGGGGTGCTCCCCAGGAGAACTCTGGCCATGTCTGGAGGCCTTTTGATTGTCACAAAGGGCACATATGAGGAGAGGACACTGCATTGCCAGGACAGCCTCATGACAGAAGTCCTCTGGCCCCCTAAGTGCCACCTTGGCCCCGTCAGTACACGGGGAGCCCGACTTTCCACCATCTTTATACCCTCCTCCACCACTAGGGGGCAGTTCACAGGTCGGTTCCCTGGGAGTCCCGGGATTCTCCTTGGCGTTCCATCTTCATCCACAAAATGGGTGCATTACGGTGGCATTAGCGGGAGTGGGTGGAGAAGAGAGAGAACAGGTCATACAGGAACAAAGTCCCCTGACAGATGGTGCAAGGGGTAAGAGCCGTGTTGGACTCCAAGTCTGATCCAAAGTCCACCCAGCTCAAGCGCTCTCTCTTGCCGGCCTGGTGGATGAACCCCCGAGGGCTGAGATTCTGCAATATAAGCCTCTGAATTCCTTTGCATCAAACACGAGATTTAATTAGAGTGTATTCCATTTCCCCTGCTTACTGGGAAGCACGGCCCGTAGTCCTTCGGTTTCCCCTTGAGGGCAAGAAGTTCTGCTTGAGGGTCGAGGATGCTGATCTCACCATCAGCCTGAGTTTGAACCCTGGCCCTGCTGCTTATGAGCCAAAGGAGCTCGCAAAGTCTGTTCATCTCCCTGAGGCTCCGTTTTCTCATCTAAGACCTGGGGGTGAGGACAAATCCAGTTGGGAAGATTGCCACGCGTTTGAGCTCTGATAAGGCTTGGAAACCCTTCGTATAGCGTTTGTGACGTGCATCACCCTCCTGGATGGCTGACAGTTGTCATCATGAGCACCTTGTCATCGTTATGATCAAGGTCCCAGGACAGGGAGAAGGTGGGCAACGGAGAGTTTGGAGACGGCTGAGCCTTTGAAAATCATGAACTGGAGCAGTGTGGACCCGATCGGTGACTGTGAATCTGTGACTCGGTAAATCTGACCTGTCACTTCCGCGTCCATGAAAATATATTCAGTCATGAAGTTAATTACGATTAAAGTGGCCGAGGGATCGATGGCAGATTCGGTGGGTGGACCATCACAGAGTAAAACGTCTCAAGGTAAAATTTATAAAGCTGAGTTAATGCCCCATCCTGGGTGCAATGGAAGAGTCCCTGATGACAGTGGCCGCTGTTGACACTCAATCCAAGGGGCCCAGAGATCAGAGAGGGCTTCACAGACAAAGGCAGGTAGGAGGGCAACCCAGGAAGTCACACTGTGCCTGGTCCCCTGGAAGCATCTACGAGGGTGGCAGTTCTGTAACCAAGGTGGAGACAGGGAGATTCGAGGACGCCTGGGACCCCAAGGAGGGATCACGCTTCGGAACAGAAGAGAGCCAGACTGCAAGTCCGACTGGCAGGCCCTGGCCCAGCTCCTGCTGCGACCAGGGGTACTGGCGGAGGGGACAGAGCTGGAGGTACAAGAGAAAGAGCTAGAGGCAGAGCGCCAGTGTCTCCGAGGCGTGGCCAAGAGCTTGGGCTGATCTCCTCACCCTGGCAAGTCTCTGTTGGGATTGGGGCAGAGAGTGGCTTGGCAGGATTGTTTATTTTTATCTTTTTTTTTTTTTTTGGTCCTGGGGACTGAACCAAGGGGTGCTTAACCACTGAGCCCCAGCCCCAGCCCTTTTTATATGATATTTAGAGACAGGGTCTTGCTAAGTTGCTGAGGGCCTCACTAAGTTGCTGAGGCTGGCCTCCAACTTGCAATCCTCCTGCCTCAGCCTCCCAAGTCGCTGGGAGGACAGGTGTGCATCACTGTGCCCGGCCAACATGATTGTTTAAAACCCGCTCCAGCAACAGGCTGGAGAATGGGGTGGGGACAGCCAGATGGGAGAGCAGTAGCAAGCTGGTGTCATCATCTGGGTGGACGTCCACAGGGGACTGACATGGGCTGAGGTGGTGGAGGTGGTGGAGGAGAGACACGTAGACGTGGGGTCTCCCGGCAGTCCCGCTGCTCTCGCTGAACATCACGGACTGAGGGGCATTAACCCACAGGCTCAGGCAGCCCACAGCTGCAGGTTGGGAGTCCAAGAGACGGTGACGGGCTGCAGGGCTTCTGAGAAGGGTCTCCTTGCTGTGCCAGGACAGCACACGGCGTCACCCAGCCAGGCAGGGCAGGCTGTGCCCGCGAATCCAGGACCCCAGGACGTCATTGGTGAAGGTGGAGCCCTCCTCCCAGGGGTCCCGGCTGTCCAGTACCTGGAAATATGGATCTGGGGGTCACATTTCCAACACATGAGATTGGGGGGCACATTCCAACCAGAGCCCAAGGTCTGTTTTAGGAGTCAAGTTGGCAAGAAGCACCGTATTCGGGTTCTCCAGAGAAACAGGATCCGTCGGCTACGGATGCGTCCCTGTGGATTAACTAGGAAATCGGTTCAATACTCCCCCAGCAGGAGAGGTCAGAGCAGGGCAGAGACCCAGCTCCTCATTCACAACTGACTGTCGCAGGACTAACCAGGGTCCCCGAGACCTATGTAATCCCAGGCTCGGGACCCTAAGGACCCCAACACCTTTCCCTAGACGCCACCTCTTTTTTTTTTTTTTGGTACCAGGGATTGAACTCAGGGGCACTTGACCACTGAGCACCACCCCCAGCCCTATTTTGTATTTTATTTAGAGACAGGGTCCCACTGAGTTGCTTAGGGCCTCGCTGTGGCTGAGGCTGGCCTTGAACTTGTGATCCTCCTTGCCTCAGCCTCCTGAGCCGCTGGGATGACAGGTGTGCACCACTGCACCCAGCTAAACTCCACTTCTTAAAGGTTCCCCCTGCCTCTCAACACCAGGGACCAAACTTCTAGCACATGAGCCTTGGGGGACAAACCATATCCATACCCCAGCAGGGACTGATGGGTAGAATGTGGAGGGTCAAGGAGAAGGTGGGCCAACAAGGACCTCCCTGCATTAGAGCTGAAGTAGCGATGTTGACATTGGCATCAGTCAGCTAGTCCTGGGATAATGCTGTGTAACAAATGGCTCTCAATCAGGGTCTCAGAAGTACAACAGCGTGAGTCTGCAGTCATCTGCAATTCTACCAGGTTCAGATTAGGAAACTGGCTTCAGACATGCCACTAGCTATTATTACAAAAGTTCTACAATAGACACATTTTGCTTTGGTACCTGAAAAAAAAAAAGTGACTAAAAGAAGCCATTCTGCACAAAGGGTGGTGATGGGATGCTGAAGCAACTCGATGTCCCAGCCATCCTGCAGCTCAAGGCACAGAGAGAGGCCTGGGCCCCCTGTCTCCTGGGCTTGAGCGATTTCAGTTTTCTGATGAGCTTTTGTGCATGTAGCAAGAGCATTCTCAGGCAGAGAGCTGATCCTGCCAAACCCAGGAGGAGCCTGTCCTTGGCCGGGAAGCCAGCTCAGTCACAGAGGTTGGCTCCCGCCCCTCACAGTGCCATCCGCCAACACCAAGAGCCCAGCCCCCGCCAGGCCAGTCTGTGCCTCTGTCCCTGTGCCTGCGCAGCCGGATCACAATCTGGGACAGAGGCCATCAGACTCTGGCGCTGGCTGACTTTGAGACAGGGTGGGGACTCTCTTTTCAAGGACAAGGTGAACATAGAAGAGAAAACAGGCAACGCGCAGGTCCAGAATGGGGAGTGGGGTGGCTCAGGAAGGGAGACACCCCCAAAATGGTGCTCTTGGCCGCCTTGGAGGAAGGCATCCCGGGTCCCAGGCAGCAGGAGGGATTGGGATGTGCCTGAGGGGACATGGCTGCCATCCCAAAGGGCAATTTGCAGCCTGGACAGGAAGCTGGTCAGGGAATTCACCTACAGCTGGGCGGCTGGGCGGGTGATGGGGCCACTGGCACGCGCACAGAGCCGGTGGCTGCCCCAGGTGGCTGCCCCAGGTGGCCCCACAGACCTGGCCTCTCTCTGAGTACCTGCTGCCTTGGAGATCGGAGCCACCATAGTGTCACTGAGCAAGACCAAAGCCCGGATGCCACCCATTACCCCTCGCTCCCTCTCGGCGTCCCTGGGACCGCCCCCCCTGGCCCAAGCCCCCGTCAGCCCCTGGCCAACAGCAACAATCCCTCCCTGGAGGACCGTCCTCCGTCGCGCCTCCTCCTCATCCGCGCTCCCCTTTGCTGCCGCCGCGATCTCCCCAAATGCACATCTGCCAAGGCCGCCTCCTTGTTTGGGAACCCCACCACCACCACCACACCGCGCAGCTGGAAGCTGTACAGACGCAGTTCCGCATGGCCTGGGCGCCTGGCCACCATGTGCCAGTGGCTCCCTCCGCCTGGAGCGGGCTTCCTCCAGCCTTCTCCAAGGTCACCTCCTTGTCCCCCAAGATCCGTTCAAGCCTCCACACAGAGCATCACGCCGTGGCCCCGGCCCCCGTCCACTGGTGACCAGGACCTTACGTGGACTCAGAGAACCCCACTCTTCTCCTTCCAGCGAGCCAGAGTGTCCTGGTGGCTGTGTGGTCTTCTCTGTTGCCCCCTGCGGCCCAGGGACCACGGCTGAGTTACTCGGGGCCTCACCCAAGCTCTCAGCCTGTCCCCACTAGCTGGGCGGCCCATGTCCCAGCCTCCTATGCGCCCAGGGATGGCCCTGGACGCTGCCCACAGGGAAATGTGAGCAGATGTCCCGAGGCTCGTGGTTGAGGCTCCCGACAGGACGGCTCAGCCTGAGGCCCTCCGCTTCCCCTTAGCTCCTCCCTGAGACATGGAGCCCATGTGGAGAGGGGCCGTGGTCATCTCCAGCCATCAGAAGGGGGGACGAACAGGAAAGGGGGCTGAGGCCTGTCACTCTCGGGCAACCTGGCCAGCTCACCTCTCTTTTTGGGGAGGTACTGGGGATGGAACCCAGGGGCACTCAACCCCGGAGCCCCATCCCCAGCCCTTTTTTGTATTTTTTTAGAGAAAGAGTCTCACTGAGTTGCTTAGGGCCTCCCTGTGGCTGAGGCTGGCTTTGAACTTGCGATCCTCCTGCCTCAGCCTCCTGACCCTCTGGGATGACAGGCAGACACCACTGTGCCCGGCACCAGCCACCTCTTGTTGCCACTGGGTTACGCTATGAGCCACTGAGTGAAATTCTAACCAATGCGACGTGAACTGTGTTTATTGTCCCCTGAATGTCCCCAGCAAGTGGCTGACGCGTGCCATCTGCTCAGCCAACATGGTTGAGGGAGTGGCCGCAGAGAGCGTCATCTTTGGCTGAGCTGGCTGCTCTGTCCCTCACGGCTGCGTGGCCACTCTGTTAGTGAGCTCCGTGTCACTGGGACCAAAATTCCTGACAAGGACAACTTAGAGGAGGAAAGGTCGACGTGGGCGCAGGTCAGTGGGCTCAGTCTGCAGTCAGGGGCTCTGGGCTGAAATACCAGGTGGGAGGGCGCGGTGGAGGGCAGCTCGTGACACCAGGAGGAAGGAGAGGAGGGGCTCGGAAAGCAGAGAGACTGTCCCAGGGCACACCCCAGGGACCGGCTTCCGCTACCCAGATCCAGTCTCCCAGGAGTCCATTCAGCTGGCCAAGGATTAATCCACTTGGTGACATATTAATCCACTTGGATTAATCCACCGGTGAGATCAGAGTCCTCGTGATCCCATCACTCTCTAAAGTCCCCACCTGTGACCCTTGCTGCATTGGGGACCACGCTCTCAACAGGAGCACCGGGGGACACTGCAGGTCAGAGCCATGACAACCTCCCTGAGCCCCAATTTCCTGAAGCGTGAAACGAGGCTCATGACATCACCCTCAAGGACCCTTAGAAGAACCAGACAAGGTGACTGGTGGAAGGTGGCAACGGAACCTGACTACAAGCTCTGTAAACAGTCGCTGGCATTGCCATCACGAGGGACTGGTTGTCACCTCACACTGCCATTGTGAGCACGGATGACGTAGACAGCTTGGTGACAGGGCTCGGATGGATGCCGCAAAGATCCCCAGAGTGACCTCTGCCCTCCAGGGCCGGGCAGCTCAGTGGGCAAGAGATTTACACAAATGCATGCAGAGCTCACGGTGCCACTTAGTAAAGATGGGCCAGTGGCCCCCAGAAGAGGCACAGGTCCCCGATCACTTGTCAATCACCTACCATGGGGCCACCGAGTGCTGGGGTAGCTGCACAGAGGCTCCCAAGGGATTGGATGCATATGTCACCTGCTGGAAGAGTGGATTAAATGAGCAAACGCAGGAACAATGGAGTCACTGAAGAGGAGCAGATGAGCTAGAGAAGAGATGTCGGTGTTTTTGAGGGAAAAACCACGCTCCAAAAAAGCAGAGTCAGGGAGGGAGGGCCAGAACTGTGAGCCCAAACCATGAACCTCTTTTCTTTATAACTGACCCGGTTTGTGGCAATGTGTTATCAGCAACAGGAAACCATCTAACACAGCTTCCCGGCCCCGCTGCCCCTCCCAGCCAGCCCCAAGGTAAGCAGAGATGAAGTGGATCTGACATCCATGGCAGCCACTGCTATCTGGGGACCCACTCTGAGCCGAGTGCTCTCTGGTCATCTCCTTTATTGATTCTAGTAGTGTGGGGAGCAGGGACCATCCTAGTGGAGAGACTGATGCTCAGAGAAGAGCTGGCAGCTGTCGGTGCAGAAGCCATCTGTGGTCTGACGAGGTGCTCCTGGCGAGTCCTTCTCTGCGGCCCCACCAGAGGTCCTTACCTAGGGCTGCAGTGCAGCCTCACCTGGGACTTCTAGAGGACACTAAAGCGTGGACCTCACCCCAGGTCAGCCTTCCTGGGAGTGAGAACGGCAACAGCGGTCTTCCGACAGTTCCTGCAGGTGAGTCACCAGAAGCTGTCATCAACACCCACGGTGGCCGCAGGGGGCCGGAGCCGGTGCTGATCCACAGGAGGGAGGGGCTCGGCCCCCGCTCTGTGCCCCTGCAGCGGTTCTCGGTGCGCAGGGCATCCCGGATGGCAGGACCCTGCAGGGCGCAGTGGCTGGAGCCCTGGACGGATCTCCTGGCTGCCATGAAGACTTCTGCCTGTCAGAGCCGAGCCGAGCCGTGGCCCTGGCTCCAGAGTCCCCTGGAAGGAGCAGCGTGCCAGCCCGGCTCCCCAGACCCAGGGTGACCCACACGCAAGTCTAAGCTGAGCTTTCGTCTCCCGGGGAGCCAACGACGGGAAGACCCGCGGTCACTGTGCCCTGAAGGTCTGCTCCAGGGAAGAATGGCCCCAGGGGGGTGGACTTGCTGCCCAGAGGGGTGGTCACTCCCCTTCAGAGCTGACTCCAAGCCGATGGCTGTCGGTCAAAAGCCACCAGACGGGTGTCCACCGCCAGCCCTGCCCGGCCCCTGGGCTCTCCGCCTCAGTGGATGCAGAAACCACCTTGAACTCCCTCATCCACCCCCCCAGGATGCAGAATCCCCAGGGCCAAGTTTGGGAATCCAAATTCCAACCCAAGTGAGCGCCAGGGAGAAGGAAGACCTCGGGAAGCAGGTTTCTCCTCCTGTCCCCAAACAACACTCCAGGACACACCGTGGCCAGTCTGGGTTCCAGTCCCGGCTCTGGCACACTCGCCCCACCACCCTGAGCGGTGACTCAGCCGCACCCGGGGCTCAGTCTCCCCCAGCCATCCGCAGCCTTCCAGTGCCGTGTACCCACAGAGAGGCTGGGAAGACAGACAATGCCTGGCACCTAGTATATGCTCATTTAATTATGATTCCCAGTCTCTTCTGGGTTCAATGAGGGGGGTACCAGGAGAATTCCTTCCTCCCACCAAGCCTCAGTTTCCCCGTCTATGAAAGGAAGTGGCCGTAGGAGCTGACCTCTGAGGTCCCGCCTGCCTTGAAAACCACTAGGTCACATGCACGTACACAGGTGCACACCTGCGCAGAGGCAGGGACCAGCACAAACAGGCAGCCTCACCTTCCCTGACCATGTGACCTGGCCCACGCGACGGGGCCCCTCTGAATCTCAGTCTCCTCCTCTGTAAACTGGGGGTGATCTTAGCGTCTGCATCAGGGCGCTGTGCGGCTTTGGAGCGCGGTGCCTGACGCAGGGTCTTTGGGAACACGGCTCCGCCCAGCGCGCCGCCGCGGGCGCAGACCCAGAGAGAAGCACAAATTTTCCACTCATTGCTGGCAGCCCGCTTTTGTTCAGTAATAGATTTAAACAAGGTTCCCTCTCCCGGCAATCGTCCCTAATCTCCGATTGTTCCCTCTTTAGAGATGCGGTGTCCTTCTGCGTTGTGTGCTGAATACAAATTAGACATTGTCTGGAGAGTCCCGGCTGCGGCCTGTTGTCTCTGGCAGACTGGAGCCACCCACCGCCCGCAGGTGAGGGGATTCTCCGGGCTCTGCTCCTCCTAGCAGCTGAAAGGCGGATTTTGGTGGGGACTGGGGACCAAGAAGGACCCTGGAGTGGCTTCCCCGGTCCTCGTTCCCCTCCTTCACGCACAAGGAAGGGCCCCCAACACCAAGGGGGAAGGGGCGTTTGGTGTGCCCATTTCATCAATTTGGAACTTAAAGCTCAGAGAAGTCAAGCACTTGCGCCAAGATCACACAGCTTCTTTCCAGTCCCTGATTCTCCAAGTTCAGGGTGAATGTGCGGATGGGACAACTACTCCCTCATTCTACATTCGTGGTCACGCATCACTTAATGACAGGGATGCTCTCTGAAAAATGTGTCATTAGGAGGCTTTCTGTGATGCCGCCAACATCACAGAGTGCTCACAGAAAGGGCTATGACATCACTCGGCTGTGAAATCTTACCGGATCACGGACTTAGATGCAGCCCATCGGTGACCAAAATGACGTCATGCGGAGTGTTGGCTGTGCTTACTGAGCACTTAGTAATACCAGCCTCCAACCTAAACAGAACAGAGACGGCACAGATCAGCAAGGGGACCCTGGCTATGGAGGGGGTGTAAACGAGGGTCTGGGGGCCGGCGCCTGAGCTGGGCGTGGCCCCGAGCTGGGCATGGCCCCTTATGGAGTCAGGAGTGCCCGGGGCCAGGCTGGGTGTCCAGAGGGGCTGGTCCCCATGGGGCTGTGTTGCCCTTGTAGGAGTTTGATCTGACACTCAGTGCAGCTGAAGGACCAGGGTCAGGGGCATGGGTCAGTGACCTGACACCTCTGGGGACCCCTCCGACGGGTGCAGACTCCTGGGTCCAGGAGTGAGGGGAAGCTCCTCCCAAGACCTCAGGCAGGTGCCCGCTGCAGCCTAGGACGACCCACGGAAAGACGGGGGTGCAGTCCTGGATGAGGGCGGGAGACGTTGAGACAGATGAGGAGGACAGAGGACAGGGCACTGGACGCTGGTCACCAGGTGAGGCACGTGGGGTGGATGCTGCAGGAAGTTTGAAGGAGGCCACCCATCACTAGGGAGTCCAGGCCCCGGGCAGCTGGGCTTCCCAGTTCACTGGCATATGGGGCAGGAAAGAAGTGGACCCGTGGCCTCAGGCCCCGCCAAGGGGAAGACAGCTGTGAGGGGTCAGGGGGGGAGCTGACCACCCTGTGGCCCCTGCTGCTGGTGACTGTCTCTCTCCCTCTCCTCTCTTCTGCCCTCTTCCTTGCTGGGTGACCCTGAACAAGTGACCTCACCTCTCTGGGCCTAAACTTCTTCTGTAAAGTAGGAGGGAAAGGGTTACAGCATTCACCACATATTTTTTGACAGCCCTTTTTTTTTTTTATCTTTTAATAAACTCCATGTTGGACTCGTCCAGGATAAGACATTTCAAGATGTCTATGGGTCTCTATTATGGGTGCGTATGTGGATACAGATGGCCACGAAACCATCCCCACAGTCAAGATAATGAAGGTGTCCCTCACCCTCGAAGCTGCTCGCCCAGTGACTCCCCGTCCAGCCTTCCCTCCCTGCACCACCCCGGGCCTCTGCAGATCTGCCTATTGTCCCTCCACACGGTTTGCATTTTCTAGGGCTCCGTAGGGACTGAATCAGGTGGGACGCCCTTGTTTGGGGTCCACTTCTTTGGCTCCATGTGTGGCTCCTCTGTGTCCTTGTGGGTGTGGACGGTCCCTCCAGTTTGATGGATGAGCACTAACCCATCTTGGGAATGTGCCTGGAGAGGGGACCCCCTTGTCCCCGGATGGACACTGGACCCGTCCTGCTGCTTGTCACGAGCAGAGCTGCTGTGACCGGTCCTGCTCGGGCTTCACGTGGACATTTCTGTGCCTTTTAGGTGATGCCCAGGAGTGGAGTCTCAGCACACGCAGCGCAGCGTGACTTTTTAAGGACCGTCCCAACCCTTTGCCAAGGCAGTCGCCCCCCCCCCGCCCCACCCCCGCTCCCGGGGTGCGGGAACCGTCTTGCCTGCAGCCCCGCTCCCACCTGCACGTCAGCTGTGGGGGTGCTCTGGGAGTGACTCCCTGACGCCCCGCGAGGCTGAGCGCATCTCATGAGCCTGCGGGACGAGCACCTATCCTTTGGGTGCCGGGTCCCTTTAGTCCCTTTAGTCTTGGGTGCTCCGGGAGGTGGCGGGTCTTGACACTGGTCTTGAGCGTGGTCCACTGGTGGTGATCGGGTGTCACCAGATAAGAGGTCTGCCAAGGCCTTTCCCACCCTGGGGCTCGTCTTTCCGTTTTCTTAACGGGATCTTTCAAAGAGCTGCAGTTCTCCTTTTAATGAGGTTCGAGGGACCCAGTTTTCCTTCCATGGGGGCTTTTTTTCCTGAGAGGATGTCAGGATAATTCAGCAGCTGGTCCAGGAGGACGCTCTTAACAAGTGGCAGATGCCATTGTTACTCTATGCAAGAACACACAGAGCCGCGGATGAGGTGGGGAGGGCTGGCACCTCTGCAACCCGCTCTGTGAGGCCCGACTGAGGTCCCCCCCTCGGTGGCCTCAGTCTCCTCCTGTGTGCAGGGGGCAGTTGTGTGACTAGGTACGTGTGAAGCTCTCCTCTTGGTGGATTAGCACGTCCATATTCTCAGAAGGTAAAAGGGAACCTCGGGGAAAAGGGTGGGGATAAGAATCCCCTTGCCAAGAATCGGAAGCTGTTTCCCTCGAGGACAGGCACCCATCAGGGCAGCTTCCGTGACCCTCCTGCAGACACCTGGGAGGACCTCACATCCCCAGGACCCCGCGCCTCCCCACGTTGGGGTCTAACGGGGGCAGATGCGGAGGCTCAGAGAGACAAGGCTAAGAAGTCACAGCGCCAGGATTTGAACCCAGGTCTGTGTGAGCCCAAAGCCGTGTGGCACCAGGCTGGACCCCGGAGGAGGGAATGAGGGGCGGGCAGGGAAAGGGGAGCTTGCGCCAAAGAAATGTTCCCGCCGAGAGTCACAGTGCCGCCCTCCCGAGCAGCTGGGAGGAAAAAATAGAGTGGGTTGGAATTAGCAGATCTTTTTTTTTTTCCTTTTTAATTTATAGCTCGCGGAGTCGACGTGCTCATTGAGAGGACGCCTTGCTCTCCGGCTTGGCAGCCAAGTCAATGACAAAGTCCTGACAGCTCGGAGCGGGCTGTCCTCCTCCTCCGTGGGAGGTCACACGGGTTGGCTGTCCCCAGGGCCAGCATCTCCGCAGAGCTGCCCCTGACACGGTGCTCCCAGGAGCCAGGAGGAGGCGCCCCGGCTGCAGGCTTCAAGGCCACACGGGGCCTGTTTCTGATGTTCTCTAAGCACCAAGAAATCGTGACAAATAGGACACAGCCCCTGTCCTCAGATCAGAGGGCGGGGGTCCCATTCCAGGCCACAGTGGCCCTGCAGGGTGGTGTGGGGGGCCTTGTATCCTCCTGTGCCATGAAACCCGACCCGAGCCCCCACGACGGGACGTGGGTTTGAAGGCCGGCTGGGTGTCCCCTGCAGGGAGCTGGAGCTGCTGGCCGTGGGCCCCCAGGTCCTGATGAGAGGAGAGCTGGGCATTGCTGGGGTGTCATGGGCCTGCGCGGGGTCAGCTCCCATGGTGGCTTGGCCTGTCCGGGCTCCCGGGAGTGGACGGCGTCCCATTCTTTATTTCGGGGACGCGTGCGCTTGGTGGACCGGCCTGGGAAGGCAGACAGACTCCACATGGAAACAGGAACGTGACTTGACTCACCCCCCCAGTGACGTGGGCTCCCCGAGGGCCCCTCCACACAGGAACCTGCACACGAGACCACCCAGGAAGGGCCCGAGGGCGCACGCCCCAGCTGACCTGGAAAGGGGTGACCGGGTGGGCGAGAGGCCAAGGGTGTCCAAGGCCTAGCCGGGGATCAGACGAAGGCCAGATCTGCCCACCAACAGCCCAGGGTGTCCCACCTTTGAGTCCCGCACCCTGGCTGCAGGGCACCCTAAATGCACCTCTGGGGCCCAGGGTGGCGTGGACCCCGCCACGATTCCCCCTGCCTTCTATCCGTGCACACAGCCCCCCAGGCTTGCAGGCCCCCATACTCTTCCAGAACCTTCTATCAGCCCCTTCTCAGCTCCTCTTCATCCCTGCCTTACCCAGCCTCTGCTCCTGGTGAGTGGCCACTGACCCTCAGGCCAGATCAGAGGCCAAGGTCCCTCGAGGTAGTGGGACCTGGGTTCATATCCAGACCCGGCCACTTACTGCATGACGCAGCTCCCTGAGCCTCAGTTTCCCCAGTGTCCACGTCAACCAAGTTCCCGCCTCATGTTGCCATCATGAGAATCCAACGGGGTCATCGCGGTGAAGGCTCTTAGCCCTGAGGGGCCTGAAGTGCTCCCCAATGAACCTCAGGGGACGGGGAACCGGCCTTTGGTCCCTCATCCTCAGATTCTGGGGTAATGCTTACCAGGTAGGAGACTCTCCATAAATATTTGCATGAAAGAGTCTAAAGTCGGAGCGGGAATTGGAGCCCCTGAAGAGCTGTGCGACCCTGGGCAGTGTCTCCACCTCTCTGGGCCTCCGGTGGCTCATGTGTGTCCCAGCGGTGCCTCCCAGGTGGCCCCGGTGGCCTTGTCAGCAGGAGTTCATGTGTGTAACGTGCTGGTTACAAAGTAAACACCACACAGCGTCACTCTGGGTATTTGATTGAGAAAATGAGGGACCGGGATGATTTATTACTTGGCTAATGCAGCACAGCGCGCCATGCCCAGGAGGACGGGGACTGTCACTGATGGACCGCTGACAGCTGCTAAGGCGGCCCCATCTGGTGCCCGCCCACCCAGCCCTCGCACCCAGGACCCTGGAGAGGCAGGATCTGGGCTTTTTCCTAATGGGCAGAGCGAGCGCGGGCCGCCATCTCCCACGCCGGCTGCTGAGTGTGTGCTCGTCACAGCCGGCTGCCCTGGATGATGGGTTGAGGGAGGCGCGTCCGGCTGTCCCCAATCAATCTGGAAGCTGAAAATCAGCCAGAATATTCCTTCTCCTGCAGCAGGCTCGAGCTTGGAAGGGCTCTGGAGGAGGAGGAGGAGGCAGCAGGGGCGTTCCTGACTCTAGGACAGGGGTGGCCAGAGCAGGGGCTGGGGCCATCTGTGTCCCCGTCATCAGGGACGGAGGCAGGGAGGGGGTCGGGGCAGGAGAGGCGCCGGGCTGGGGCTGGCTCTGGGCCCCATGCGTACTGTCACGGTCGCACCCTGGACAGGATGACTGGCGCACCAGCTGGTACCTCACAAGCACCTACTGTGCGCTGCTGTGGAGCAAACTCAGGAGAGGAGACCCAGGAGGACGGGGAAGGGCTAAAAAGGAAAACATGCTCCATCTGGAAGGTGCTGAGAGTTGACAAGATGGCCCTGTGACAAGGTGGCGTCACTCAGCCTCCCCCTCATTTACCGCAGAGCTGTTCATTAGCGCCCAGGAGGGGCCAGGCACGGCGCCCGCCCCCCACAGATGCAGCTAGAGCAAGAGGCAGCTCTGCTCCCCGGGAGGCGGCAGCCTGAGGGCCACAGAGAGAAGCGCAGAAACAGGAGCAGAGATAGTACCTCCTGCTGGGGACGGGCGGGGACGGGCAGGACTGGTGAGCCAGGCAGGAAAAGGTCCTCAGTCCTGCCCAGTCCTCACCAGCTTGGCACGGCGGGGCCTGTTCTCACCTTCGCTTGCAGATGGCGAGTCCAAGGCACAGACGGGGAGAGCCGCTGGCTGAGACCCCGCAGCTAGGAAGGACTCCAGGTTCTAACCGGCTCTCGCTGGACCCTGCAGGTGCTCCGCCTCTCCACACAACGCAACTGCCAAGTTTAAACTGCAGGGTTGGAGCTACAGGAAGCCCAGTAGGACTCCTGTAAGTGCGGTGGGATGAGCCCTTGAGTGACTTCAGATCCCCCTTCCCTAGCACATGTCCTAGTGTTTGCACATAGTAGGTGGTCAACAAACATGTCCCAGGGCTCGCACATAGTAGGTGGTCAATGAACATATGTCTCAATGTTTACACATCGTAGGTGGTCAGCGAACACATGCCCCAGTGTTTACCTATAGTAGGTGGTCAATGAACACATATACCAGGGCTTGCACATAGTAGGTGGTCAACAAACACATGCCCTAGGGTTTGTGCATAGTAGGTGGTCAATGAGCACTTGCTAGTTGACAAGTTCTTTGGAGCCTCTGGGGCAGTTTGGGCCCCTCTTTCCCTGTCTCTCACAGGCGTGTTCCACCCACTGAGTCCGTGGAGGATGGGAAGGATCCTCACTTTAGGGAGGAAACTGAGGCTGGTGAGAAGTGGATCCCAGACTTACACCCTAGTCCCCAGAACTCGGAATCCCGCATCCTTCCCCTTGACCTTGGAGCCTCCTCAATGCTGCTTCAGGAGCCCAGACTCAGACCCCAAACCTTTCTAGCTCCCAGTGCTGCCTCTTGCTGAGATCCAGGGGGCAATCTGTGCCACACTGGTCCCTTTCCAGCAGGGAACCCCTGTGGTTTGCTGGCCCCAGAGCCACTGGGTGCTAAGACCTTCTCTTCCCACTTTCCCACGGGCAAAATGCACCCTGAACCCAGGACCTTGGCCTTGGGCTGCCGAGTGCAGACCCCAATTCCACGAACACCCTTGCGCCTCTTTCTCTTCCCTCCCCACCCCTGCCTTCCCCCACCCTCACCTGCAGCCCCCAGCTCAGCCCAGAGGGTCCAGCTGCCCACCGCAGGACTGGGGCTGGGGAGCTGCAATCCTTCCTTAAATTGCAGAATTCATTTTTTTTCTTTTATGCTTCATGGGTGCTGCTTTCCCTCCTGTTCCCGCCAAGGCAGGGGAGGATCTCTGCGAGTACCCCTCTCATTGCATCTCACCTAGGGCTGGGCACACAGTAGGTGCACAAGAAGTCCATCCAGTGCGCCCACACTGCTGTTCACGCTTCCCCTCCGTCTCCCACACCCCGCGCTCCTCTTGTGTCGGATTCCCTTTTGCACAGGTTCCGGCCACAGGAGGATTCTCCCTGAAGGAGGCAAGTCCCACTCATCTGTTGCTTTCTCCACCCACTTACCGGGTGGACAGGGCTGGCCCCGAGACGAGGACTGGGGACGCAGGCACGGTGATGCAGAATCAGCCCCTGCTTCCTGTCAAATGCATGCGCGTGAGCAGGTCACGTCATCTCCCTGAGTCTCCGTCAAATGGCACCCGCCTCGCTTGGTGGCTGGAGGGACTGACTCCATCCATGCCCGTGGCAGGCAGGGGACATTGAATTCAATGTGAAAATGCTGTAACTGAGGTCACTTAAACAATACCAGATATGCTGCTGTTTATTGAGCTACTACTGTGGTCGTGGGCATTAATCAAAGTATTCTATGTGCGTCATTGGTTCAGTGTTTGTGGAAGAATTATCATGTGCCAGGCACTGTCCTAGGTACCTGGGACTCACGGGCAGACAGAAAAAGACCTTTCAGAGATCCTTGTCCTTCTGAAGCTTATGTAAGAACAATGCACAGTTGTTAGCAAACCTAAAACACAGCGTCGGAAGTCACCAGTGCTAAGAGAGGGAACAGGAAACAGGTGACCTGGGCCGGCCCCCGCCAACAGTGATGCTTGACCCCCCCCCCCC
>NW_026000130.1:3151607-3204697 GCF_001458135.2 Marmota marmota marmota | reverse complement strand
CCCCCCCCCCCCAGGTCCACCAATCCCAGCACAAAGGACCTGGCCAGAGTCAGACAGAGGAGAGAGGGCCACCTGGAGGGACGTCCATACCCCGGCATGGGGGGGGTGACTGTGGGGACAGGCTGACGGAGCATCCAGGCAGGGGGACCTCATGGAGTGCGTTGGATACGACTGACCCCACCCAAGAGATGACAAAGTCGAGAGCCAGCCCTGGCTGGGCGGAAATCCATGCAGAATGGGGACCTTGAGATGCCCTGGGAGCTGGTGGCCCAATGGGACACAGCAGCACAGGCTGTGCCCCAGCTGGGCGTCAGGACCTGCCATCAGCTCTGTCCCCTGGAGTCCAGCCCCCACTGGCTTTGCCTTCAGTCCCCTGAGGGACCAGCCTTGGATGAAGGAAAGGAAGGCGTCCGCGTGTCCCCTGGGCTTGGCGCCTGTCTTGGGACATCTGCTGAGCCCAGCCCGGCCTGCTAAACCGCCTCAGAAACCCATTGTCGCCTCCTTGGATACAGCGCAATGACACGGTGTGTTCTGCTCATTAGCAGGAAATCGACAGAGGCTCCTGCTTTCTAAATCACCCCTAATCTCCCTGCACCTGTTTGGGAAAAGGCAGGAGGGAAAAAAATCAAGTTGGTGGTAGCACTGCCTGATAGTTCAAACTCCCTCCACAACAGCTTCTGGGCTCTCGGGCTCCGGGCTTATTTTAAGAGGAACTCTGGCCTCCTGCTGCAGCCTCCTGTTCCTCTCCGTCAATGTCACGGGTTTTGAACATCACATGTGTCTGGGAGCAAGGGACACCTGGCAGTTTCCTCAAGAATTGTTAAAAATCAGATGTCGTCCTGTCATCCCAGTGGCTCGGGAGGCTGAGGCAGGAGGATGGCAAGTTCAAAGCCAGCCTCACCCACAGCGAGGCCCTGAGCAGCTCAGTGAGACCCTGTCTCTAAATAAAACACAGAATAGGGCTGAGGATGGGGCTCAGGGGTTAAATGCACCTGAGTTCAATTCATGGAACCCCCAAAAAAGTGATGGAGCCCAGTGGAAGGACTGGGTACATGTTGATAAGGACTGTCCCATGATTTCTTAGGTAGGACATGCACTTCTGGGGTGGATGTCCCTAAGCTCAGAAGGAGAGTCCCTTGGCCAACCCCATGGTTCTCCCTGCGGCTGGCATTCAGACGTCCTGGGAGAGCGTGTGGGTGGGGTCACAGCACAGGGTCCCCCACATTGGCCTCCGTGCATGGGCACACGCCATCCCCAACCAGCAGGTGAGTGTCTACAGTAGGCACTCTGCAAACACTCCCAGTGCTGCGGCTGAGGCCCCTCCTCCGATGACATCTCCGGGAGACACGGGGGGTGGGGTACGTCTCCTTCTGTAAGGGGCGGCCAGACCCTCCTGGTCAGGTGACAGGAGGGACAAACTTCCACTCCTCTCTGAGCCTTTCTTCCTCATGGGAAGGTGGGGACAATGACAGCAAGTACCTCTCGAGCTTGATGGCTTGTTGGTGAGGGCCATGTGCCATCATGGGGACCACAAGCTCTCGAGAACCTGGAGATGTGGGCCAGGGACGGAGGCTGTCGGTCCAGAGCTGGAGGAGGAGAAGCGGGGGACACGCCCTCGGATGAATGTGTCCTCCTCAGATGCCCGGGAGGCCATGTGCGCCCTGGACAGGCACAGACCAGTAAAGACCTGCAAAATGACCGCGTTCATTCTCTTAAAAAGACCTGAAGGAACAGCCGCTGCCCTGGATCCGGGTGCCTGAGGTTGAGCTGAAGTCCCTAGGGACCTGGCCTCTGAGTGACGTCCTAGGGTGCTGCTGTCCCAGGGCTGCTGTCACAGCCACACGCCAGGGAAGCTCCAGATGGTGGAAATGGCCCTCCTACCCTCTGGAGGTGGCAGGCCCGACATCAAGAGGCCAGCCAGCCCAGCTCGGCTCCCTCTGGGCTCAGGGGCTCCTGCAGTTGCGGACACTCCTCGGCGTCCCTGCTTGGAGAGGCACGGCCCTCCTGCCCACCCTGCCCGCGGCCTTCTTCTCCCCTCTCTGAGCCCGGATTTCCTGTCCTTGGGTTAGAGCCCACTGTGGACCTGCCTGAGCCCCCCTTAACCTGACTCTATCTGCAAAGGCTCAACTCCGTCAGAAGGTCACCCCCACAGGGGTCAGGATGGGAACCTACCTTCCGGGGTTGCAGGGAAGAGGATTGACCTACTGCCTGATCTGGAGGGTCATACCATCTGTCAGAAGGTGACAGCTACTGCAGAGAAAGCTAAGCAGGGTTAAAGAGAATTTCCAGCAATGGATGAGCAGAGAAGTCTTCTGTGAGGAGGTGACATTGAGGACAGAGAGATGAATGAAGGAGGACACAAGCCGTACAGGTAATTGGGGGAAGAGCATCAAAGTTGAAAGAGCAGGTGCAAAGGTCCTGCAGCAGGGCCATACGTAGGATGGGCCAGGGCTGAATGACCGAGGGGAGGGAGGAGAGAAGCCGGGCAATCATCTTCGACGGTTACTCAAAAAGAAAGGATGTGCCATAGAATGACCTTGTCAGGGTCGATGTTTTATAAGGATCCATGGGGAGAACAGATTGTAGAGGCCATGGGTAGAAACAGGGAAACTAAAAGAATGGATTATTGAAGTTCTTCCAAACTCTGTTGGTCTGGTGTTTTAACTTAACCCATGAAACTCCCAGCAAGGTGACGTTCACTCAAGCTGTGTGTACTCTAAAGTCATTGAACTTTGCCAAACGTTGGGCCCGTGGACAGAGCCCCCGGAAGATTGACACCCAGCAGGAGCTTTGGATGAGCATGAATTCCAATGTCCTCGTTTCCTGCGCACCCTGTGGCCTTAAGCCCTGGCCACTGGGAACTGAGAAGCAGGCTTCGGACACATCGGTGCTCACAGCGGAGAGGGAAGGTGACCAGAACACAGAGCCCCTGGGAGGGCTTCCTGGAGGAGGAGTCTGAGCTGGACGTCTAACACGGAGAGGATCTGGCAGGAGGAAGGGAGATTTGCCCCTGCTGGCCCCGGGGAAGAAGAAGAAGATCCAATTATCCAACTCCAGCCTGTCTCGGGGGCCTGGAAGCCCAGGTGTCTTGCCAGGGGAGTCCCGGGTATCCCCCTCCTCCTCCTCCTTGGTCTTTCCCTCCCAGGGGCCGGCTATGGCCGGAGCTGTGCAGGCAGGAGGGGAATCGCCGTGATCGGGACCTGCATGTCCTCCCGCAGCCCGAGCCCCTGGGACTCTCCTGTCCTGAGCAGGAGGAGGAGAGGGACTCGCTCCTGCAGGCCGCGGGGAGCCACGGGGGACCGCCAGGTGGGCACCAGGCAGGGGCTCGTCCCTGGGGCAACCGGCCAGGGGCGAGGAGGCAGGTCTGCACCCCAAGGAGGCCCTGCGTGCACCGCCCCCTGAGGCTCCGTGTCCCGGGGCCCCTGCGGGGTGGGGGTGCGGGATGGAGCATGGGGAGGCACACAGGCTGCAGGTCTGGGAAGAGAGGGTTTCCATGGCAACCTGTGCTTGCCTGCAGCCTCGGTAGCTATGCAAATTCCCCAGGCTGCATCCCGACCTGGAGCCTGCACCCCCCGTGGTGGAGAGCCCAGGCTCAGGGGGGCAGAAAGGGGGTCCAAACAGCTGCTGGGAGGGGGTGCGTCTCCAGGGAGCCCTGGGCCCTGCCCTGGACACTGTCTCGCCTCTGGGCAGGGACCGTCCCAAGCCTCCTCCTGCACGGCAGGCATCCTGCGCCCCTGGGCTCAGGCCATCTGGAGGACGGACGGGCTGACCCAGTGACCACTCCCCAGCCCCCCTCACGACACCTGGCCCCCCGGGCGGTGGGTCAGGATGCCAGCTCCTCTCCCTGGCATCGTTATGAGGGATGCTGACCTGGTTTCTGGACTCCAGTCCCCCTCTCCGGCCAAGCGCCGATGGGCATGTGACCTTGGGACAGTCATGTCCCTCTCTCCACCTCTCCGTGCTTATGTGTCACCCCCCTAAGCCCCACAGAGCCTCACCCTGATTGTCACCATGCTGCTACTGTCACCTTTATCAGGACCTCTGTGCCGTTGACCCCTGCTGCAAAGAGGAGGTCCGGGAACAACCCTCTGTGGTAGAGAGGACCAAGCCCTCGGGCCAAAGCCGCCCGGCAGTCCCCTTTCTCTTCCCCTTTGAGACAGTTCTGGGGACAGAGTTAGTGAAATTACAAACCACATCACCCCTGCACCAGGGCAGGATGGCTCTTGCAAAATCTCCCCTCTGCATGGGGATCTGGCTGGAAGACTCTCCTACACAATCCTCAAGTCAGTGGGGTTCCCCAGTTCAGAGCCTTACAGGACAGCGTCCTTCCCCGTGGGAGAACAGTGACCCCAACCAGGGTCAGTCCACCCCGGCACTCCCGGCCCTGGCTCACCCAGTCTGAGTGCTGGGCGCACAGTAGGCACTCGTATTCACCACCAGCAAGAAAAGGGGGGAAGGGGAAACAGCAGAAAAAAGAGTGGAGTGTGGTCACATTCCGAGCCCGCCCTTCCCTGCCATTCATCAGAAGGGTCCACTGTCACCCTTATTATTAATCACATTCTTCTCATGATCACGATTACTAGGAGCCCTACACCATTAGGACAGAAGCAGACCCTCCCTGTCTCTTTCAGTAGAAAAGATCATCTTCATTCCCACTCTGACCCCAGACTTTTTTTCTTTTTCTCACCAATGCCCGAAGGCAGAAATGCAATAGCATTTCTAATGTGCAAGAGTATCAAAGTTTGCAAGCTGCTAGTGCGCTCCCTTACAATGGAGTCAATTAATCCTACAACCTTTCTCCTGGTCTGTGGCTGTTAATTGAATTAAATGAGATAATGTTTTCTGAGTATTTAGTGCTCTGCCTGGGAATGCTGTTGCCTAGAGTTAATCTGTCCTGGGAGCAGTTGTGAGCGTGGTGGCGGCTCTTGGTTGGGATTATTAAGACCTCCCTGCAGGGACACAGCCCTTTGGAACTTACAAGGCACTTTCCATTTCCTCAGGATACCACCTGGGTCTCGATTTTCCCATCAGACAAAGGGGAGTCTGGTGTGAACAAGGTGCGATGGTGAGGGCCTGGCAGACATGGAGCTGAGAGGTGGCGAGAGCCCCGCCTCATCTGTAGGAAGACCCCAGACCCCCACCCCTGGTGGGGAGTGGTGGTCGGGTTGGGTTCCTTTCCCTGCATCAGGTTCTGGTACCGGGGGCCCTTGAGGGTGGACAGGTCCTACCTAGGTCCTCGCTGAAGCCCACAGATCTGGTTCACCCCCAGCTCTGCTGGGCCCTGGGACAAGTCCCTTTTCCTCTGCTCTGGGACGAACAGTGACCCCTCCCCACACACACCAGATCCACATCTCCCTGGGACCGTGGTGTGTACCCCGTCTGGAAAGTGGGGGCCTGCAGGTGCAGTTGACTAAAAGGAGGTCATACTGCATGAGGGAGGGACCTACACGGAGGACTGACATCCTTCAGAGGTCATGTGACGATGCAGAAAGAGGCACTCGGGGAAGAGCATCCTGTGACATGGATGACCCGGCTGAGAGCCAGGGAAGGCCAAGGACTCAGGGGCCACCAGGACCTGGGAGAGGCCTGGGGAGGGTCCCCCTAGAGCCTGCAGAGGCCAGGGCCCTTGATCTGGGACCTCTCGCCCCCTGAGTTGCGAGGGGATGAAGTTCTGCTGTTTTAAGCCGCCCAGCTGCTGGTCAGTCTTCACGCAGACCTAGGACACCCACGCACCCTCGCTGGGCCTCGGTCTCTGTGAGTGGGGACCAGTGGGCAGACGCTCGGCCTCTGGGTCAGATCCCGTGAGAGGACCCACGTGAAACTCTTGGAAGAGAGCAGACGCATGCACAGCCCCCTGACGACCACACCGCGGTCAGCCTGGACCAGCAGAGTCTCCCATTGAGGCCTCATCTGCAGCCTCTAGAGTGTCCACACAGCTGCTGGACTCCCATAAGGAGGCCTGGACTCCATCTCTGCCTCCGTGGCCACCCTGGACAGTGACCACCGTGTGTCCCCAGGATGGCAGGATGAGAAGGAGTGACAGCAGCAAGACCTGGACCAAGACACGGTGACCACCTAGCACCTGGACTACTGTGTGCCAAGCACTCAGTACCCAAGACATCCAGCACCCAGAGCACCTGCAGGGTCAGTGTCACAGTACTGTCTCCAAGCTCAATGTCTTCACCTGCAAAACTACCTCAGAGGAGCCCGGAGGAGGATCCACTGGGGAAACAGAAGGCCTTGCACACAAATGTTTAGTAAGAACTACCACTGGTATTTTGTAATGATCTCATTTTCACACTTGAGAAACTGGAGGCACAGAGAGGTCAAATAACTGGCTCCAGGTTGCACAGCCCCAAAGAAGCAATTGACCCAGGATTTGGAAGTGGGATTTAGACTTGGATCTCCTGCCTCTTGTCTCTGGAGAGGAAGGTCACTGCTCCTGCTTCCTGCAAGGAGCTGGGATGGCTGAGTTGGTGGGGGTAGATTTTCAACCCTGAGAGATTAGGCAGATGTTATATAAGACGCTGAGTCCACCTCACCTGGTGTCCATCAGCAAGCGAGAAAGGACTCGGGCATGAAGCCAAGGATCCTGCCGGAGGGACCCCACCGCAGCCTGGCAGGAGAGCCCGGCTGCAGGGCAGGTAGACTGTGGGCGAACCCTTCTTAAGAGAGCCAGGCACCTGCTCTTCCTCTGTGCCCCTTGAAGTGGGCTCCTCTGTCATTTCCGGGACACCTCAGTGGTGCCCATCTCACCTGGGGCCAGGGGGGCTCACAGGCCCTGAGCTGGGGGTGGGGGGCCGGACTGTCTCCAGACACACATTCAGATGGCGTCGTCGGAGCCAAGGGGTGGGTGGGCTGCAGCTACCCTCCTGCAGCAGGAGGTGGGCCCTGCTATCCACTCCCCGCCCCGTCCCCCACCGGCCCACCCTTCCCCCATGGATCTCTGAGGCTGACGGGCCACCCGCCACCCACAGCAGCCAGCAGCATCTCGACTCTTGGACCCCATCCCAGGGCTGCGGAGGATTTCACGTCTGAAGGTCACACTCCACTTGAGATCCTTGAAAAACCTTTGGCCAGAATTGTCCCTGCTATGCTTGGGATGTTGGATGACCCCCAAAGTCCCTGTGTTAACGGCTTGATCCCCAGGTGGTGCAATTGGGAGGCAATGGGTTCTTTAAGAGGCAGGGCCTGGTGGGAGTCTTTAGGTTATTGAGGGTGTGTCCTTGAAGGGGGTTGTGGGACCCCAGTCTCTTCTTCTCTCACTCTCTCTCTTTCCTCAGCTTCCCAGCTGATGAGGTGAGCAGATCAGCCCTGCCACGCGCCCCCCACAAGGACATTCAGCACAATCACCAGTGGCCCAAAGCAATGCATCTGCTGATCTTGGACCCGAAGCTCCAAAACTTTGAGCCAAAACAAAACTTTTCTGTTTATAAGCTATTTTTCCTCAGGTGGTTCACTATAGTGATGGACAGCTGACCAATACGACCCTTCAGCCCCATATATCTGACCACACTCAATTTCCTTGAAATGGACAGGGAGTGATGTTCATTACAACAGCAAGCAGTCTTTCAGCCGGGCATCTGACAGCTTAAGAAGCTTTATCTTACTTAATCCTCACACCTCCCTGGAGAGGAGGGCATCATTATCCTCCCCCATTTCTAGGTTTGGAATTGGAGATAGTATTGGCAGCCCAGAGCCCCGTGGCCAGTGAGTTACAAGCTGGGCCCTGCAGCAGGTCTTTCGGTTAACAAGCCTCTCTTTGGCCACAAGGGAACTCATCTTGATGCACCAGAAAAATAGCCAACATAATCCTTGGTTCCAGCTCTCTGCTCTTATATGAAACACATCTGCTCACCCCTCTCCCCCATCCTTTGAGGGGCTACTGTTTATTTATTTCACCTGTCCCCAGACTTTTCTTCAGGCTGCATTGAAAATACCGTAAGACAAGACCTCAGGCCCTTTAACTTCTTTATTTTTGGATCCACAGTGGCTGGGCTTCTTGTTTGCATATAGTAGGCGCCTAGTAAACATTGGTCAAATTTCCTTTTTTTATGTAGCTCAATTATTATACAGTCCATCACCAGTAGCTCATTATCACTTCGTTGAACTGTTTAGTTGGATTTGATTTATGGTCTACTTCCCAGTGGGGGCATTATTTCCTCCCGAGGGGCTGGTTCTTGGCTTCCTGCGTGTGTAACGCTCAGATCTACATTCTGTGCATCTACAGAATATCTGCAGTATTAAATTTTCATGGAAAATGATTTAAAAGGGCTCCCAAGTGAGTGATAATAATATTTAAAAAAAAAGATTTGATACACAGGTTCATAATAGAATTCATTCAAAATTAAATTAAAAAAAAAAAAAAACCCAGATCACAAAACACAAATAGAAGACATGATTAAATGATTCACCAGGCCAGCGGAAGCCTCATGGGAACGCTCACCCTCCGTGGAGGTCAAGTACAGCCGCTGAGAGGACCCCGGAGAGACCACGTTACATGACGAAATCAGCTTAAAATGTTGAAACAGGCACTCTGGTAAGGTGACAATGACACCCGTAGGCTCTGCTGTTTTGTGGCTTGCAGGATCCCTTAGGACAGCGGCCTGCATTTCTGCCCAGCGAATGCAGGAGGATCTTCGTGCCCTTTGACCAAAGGAATTCAGCCCAGGGAATCTGCGACCAGACGTGGATTCAATGGTATAGCAAGCTGTGCGCAGGTGCTCATCGGCCATGAAGCCTGCAGAGGGGCTGCACTTAGAAATGTGCCCTTTCCCGCCATCCCGACCTGCGTTACCCACCCCCCAGCTTCCCCACCTGGGGAGGGCTGCAGGCTTCATTGCAGAGAGTGCTAGACCCTTGGGATTCCAAAGTTTGAGCAATGCCCCCAAACAGCACACGAGCTCCCCCTCCCAGGACGTGGAAGAGAAGGACTCTCTGGGTGCTTTGTGAGCTTGGGTCAAATGCCACAGGATGACGTCAGCCTGAGAAGCCAAAACCTCACAAGCCACTCTGGTGTGTCCACGTCTCCAGCACAAGGGCCTTGCCGGCAGCAGACCGGTGAGGGTCACCTGCAGCAGGTGTCTGTGCATCTCACAGTATGCATTCAGCAGGAGCATCCTGAAAGCCCGTGCAGGGCGGGCAGCATCCAGACACCCAGAATCCGGAAAGAAACAGGGACCTGCCCTCATGGCGCACACAGCCGTGTGGGTCAAATGGTGTAAACTTGCACCTGAGAGCTGTGGTGTTGTCCCCGAGGGGTTGGGGCCAGGGCAGGGCATCCAGGGGGCTGAGGATAAGCTGAAGTTCAAAGGAGGTCTAAAAGAGGAAGAAGCAGGAGAAAGAGTCCCACGTGCGAAGAAAAGCCTGTGGTCCTAGTGGTCCACCCCTGCCATCCCTGCTCATAAAAGAGACAGGAAAATGAAGGAGGCAAGACAAAAACAGGGAGGAGGATGAACAAGGAGGTGAAGAAACAAATAAGAGCCCAGGTGGAGAGTGGGACATTCAAGGGTGAAAGGGAAACGTGCGCGGAAGAATCCGTGGACACAGGCACGAGAGAGCGGGAAGGAAGCAGCAAGCGAATGAGAAGCAGGTTTCCTCCCTGGTGACATCTCTCGGTGGCCAAAATGGCCAGAGGGTTCGGTTGCAGGAATGGAATGTACAAGCACGCAAGAGACCTCCAGGCTCGCTGGGTGTTGTGAGCTACAGTTCGCAGCCTGGGCTGCAGCGATGGAGAAGCCTTAGCGACCTTGGGCCTCGGGGTCACCCCTAGCAGTGGTGGTGTAGTGGGTCGGGGTGTGGCCCAGGCACGCAGCTTGTTGAAAGGTCTCTGCGTGGCTCCGCGCAGTTACAGGCCAGGAATGACCGGTGTAAGGGACCCGCTCCACGGTTGGGGGGCCTGGACCAACAGCCTCACCTGGGACCATATCTTGTTAGAGACACCAGGTCTCAGACCCCTCCCCAGGCCGCTGTATTAATCCATAACAGACACCACGGACTGGTGATTAATTCATGAACAGGAATTGTTGGACCCATCTTCTGGAAGGCAGGGAGTCCCGGGTGGAAGAGCCTCCGCGCTGTTTCATCCCATGGCGGAAGGCGGATGGGAAAGAGAAAGAGCGCCAAGCTCCAGCCACGCCCACCCTGACCCCAGCGGCTCTTCAAGGCCCCCCCTCCCAACACCAGCCTTGGGGACTATTTTTGCAGCACATGAACTTAGAGAGAGACATTCAAACTACCGCGTGGACTGAGTTGGGAGCACGAGGGAGGTGCCCACCATCCGGGTCTGAACCAGTCCTCCAGGTGACTCCGTTGCTCACTCAAGTCTGACACCCACTGTCTGGGAGGGATGGTGTCCTCTACTGAGATTCTTAAAGGGGACGCATTCTCCTGTTACAGCAGAGAAATACAGCAGAGAAATCGCAGGTTAGACCCACAGGTCAGTACAGATTCCCTGGAGCGACAGAGCCACCCTGGTCTAGGCCAGTGGTTCTCAAAGGGGTAGGCAGTAATTGAACCCCCGACCGACATCAGTTGACGTCTGGAGCCCCTTTTTATTTTCAGAACGGAGTTTGAAAGGGGCGCACTACTGGCATTGGAGATGCCATTGAAATTCTACACCACAGGGGCACCCCCACCCCAAAGATTTCTCCGGATTCAATTCCAATTTCTTCTTGAAGGCTGGACTGGACGGGATGGGGACCCTG
Organism: Marmota marmota marmota; assembly: GCF_001458135.2. Classification (NCBI taxonomy): domain Eukaryota; kingdom Metazoa; phylum Chordata; class Mammalia; order Rodentia; family Sciuridae; genus Marmota; species Marmota marmota. The sequence goes on along the minus strand of NW_026000130.1, from coordinate 3,193,991 downwards.
CTCCGCCCCTCCCCCTCCCCAGGACCTCCCCGCTTAACCCGGGTCGCGGTATGAACGTCGCCTCCTCGGCACAGACACCATCTCCAGCCACCTGAGATTAAGAAGTCCTGCCAACGACACCAAGTTAGGTCCATGGACACGGTGACACTGGAATCTTAGCAGAGAAGCCCCTGATGGGACTTGCTTTCTTCCCGACCTTCCTGAAATCATACGATGAAACTGGAAGGGACCCCACAGAGTCCTGTCCAACACCCTCAGTTTATAGACAATGAGACAAGCCAGAGAGAGGAAATCCCTTCCTGATCCCACTATGATTCCATAAATACTCACTAAAGATGTCCTGGGTCCAAAGTCCCATGGTGTCAGGAAGGACATAACCCGTGGCAGACCAGGCAGATGACCCCTGTCCTCACGGAGCCCACAGTAAACATGACATCAGTGTCATTAGCAGGACTTCTTAATCACAGCTGGCTGGAGAAGGTGTTGTGCTGAGGAGGTGACAGTGGTACTGAGATCCGGGATGAGGGTCCTGGGAAGGGGGTGGGGACGGTGCAGGGTCCACCCCATCCCTGGGGCTCCAGCCTTCAGGAAGAACCTGGCTTTTCCCCGCGGCGCAGCATCCACTGCTCACTGATCTGGAGGGAAACAGACATTTAACTGCAGCCGGGATCCAGAGCCTTACAGCAGCCCCGGGGAGTTTATCACATCTGAGATTCTGATACCATCTGTATTAGAAACGAGAATCCGACCAGACTGCTTATGAAAGATTAGCTGGAGTTCTTTCGGGAGAATAAATGGCTTATACCAGCTCTGGCCCACTTTATCTGCCTGCTCCTGCCAGCCAGCCACCCTCTGCCTTCCATCACGATGGCCATGCGAGGACTCCTGAAATCAGTCTGTCGTTTTCAATTCATTTCAACTAAAAAAGTCTTTTGTGAGCATCCACTCGGCCCGGGTCTGGGTGGAGAGTTGCAGGGACCAGGGGGCGGAGAGGAAGCTCAGCCTTTACCTTTGAAAGCTGCATGGGCTCCCAGAAGTGGATTTTTTTACACATCCATTCATTCAACAGATGCCACCTGAGCAGACCCGCTGTACCAGGCACTGAGGATGCAGAAAGCAAAGACCCCAGCCCACACTCACATGGCATGTGCCCTATATGCCAACGGTTACACAGAAGCATGACAATAGAATAGGGAGTCATCAACCCAGCCCAAGTGTCCCAAGGGTCCTCCTGGAAGAGATGATACCTGAGAGGAATTAGTGGTCAACCAGATGCAGGAAGGAGACCAAGGCACCAGCAGGAGCCACGCACAGACAGCAGAGCACATTTGGGGCTAAGAAAAACAAACAAACTGGCATGGTGTTAAGGCTTTGGTGGAAACTACCTCATTTACACTATCATGACCTCTAGTACAGGCACGAATGTACTATTTCCTATTTTTGCAAGAGGAAAATGGAGTAGAAGGACATACATATAACTATCAAATTGTAGAATTGGATCCAAACCCAGACAGCCTTACAGTCGGACCTATGTTTCTAACAATTGTGTTATGTAATGAATCTTTCTAGAAAATGATATATAATGCTTTATACTTGGATAATTGAATTGTAAAATGTCAGAAGTAAGGAGGAGAGTTTAGGCTATAAATGCAAGCCTGGACTGGAATTGAGGAGCCTTAAGCCCACTGACAAACTTTATGCAGGACTAAGTGTTGTAAGCTGTAATCCTAGCCACTTGGGAGGCTGAGGTAAGAGGATCTCAAGTTCAAGGCCAGCCTTAGCAACTTAGCAAGACCCTGTCTCAAAAATAAAAAGTGCTGGGGATCTAACTCAGAGATAGAATTCTCTGGGTTCAATCTCTAGTAAGTGAAAAGAGTCAGACCTTATTCTGAGGATAAATTCTGAACAATTTTAAGCAAAAGGAGTAATATGTCATATTTGAATCTTAGAAAATCATGGAAGGTGGATCTTCTGGAGAGAGAGAGAGAGAGAGAGAGAGAGAGAGAGAGAGAGAGAGAGAGATTGGAGTCAGGGAAGTCAATGGGGAGGGAGGCAAGGGTCCAGGCTAGAGATGAAAATAACTTCGAACAGAGGTAAAGGAAGTTGAGAGAATGAATGCGACTTTGCGATTGAGTGGCTACAGAGGGAGCAGGAAGGGATATTTGCAGAATTGTGGCTTCAAATAAGATGATCACAACAGCTGAAATGAGAAGAAAATTCTCTTTTCATCCAAAATGAGTAAAAGAAAACAGGCTTAAGGGTAATTTGGGGGCTATGATGTGAAGATGAAATGGCTTTCCCCAAGACAGGCAAGATAGTCATTCTTGCTATCTCCTCTATACTAATAATCTTGCAAAGAGTGGGGGCAAATATTCTCTAACTATAGTCATGATCTCAACATAGAGCTTTGCCTTGAAGGACCACCTGAGGAGCAAAGAAAGAGGAGGAACCCATGGAATCCCAGCTGGAAGACTCTGCTGCAACCAGCTCTCTTTCTTTGCTCAGCCTGCACAGATCCAGAGAGGTCAGAAGAGGCAAAAACTGAGTACAAGTACTGAAAATGCAAGTGAGAGTATGACAAAATAAGAGGTTAAGAGGGAAAAGAAGGAGACTGGACTTGGAGACAGAGAGACCCTCAGGTGTATTTACACAGCTGTAGGAGCTTTTAAGGGCACCATCTCTTGAGGTTTCTGTCCAGCACAGAAATGCCTCAAGCATTTACAGGAAGTGCCCATGTGAGCCGCTGTCCGTTGTCCTGAAATCTCTTTGTTCTCCACGCTATTTAAAGTGTCTTCTAATATGGAATGCTGAGGCGGAGCATATCTGTCCCATCTCTCCCAGGGTTTATCATTTCTTTTAATCTCTTGATGAAAAGTTTGTGATTCCTGTACTATTGGAGAAAAAAAAAAAACTGAGCCATGACTTAGGTGTGACTAGGTAGGCATCTACATTTATCAACATCTGATTGTGTTTCCAAAAATTACAAAAGTATTTTACCTTTGGAAACTTGAGTGATAAAATCTTTCCCTATATCCTGGTTGGGCATGCTTAAGGTCATTATGAAGGAAATAAAAAATTAAATGATTCACTATCCAAAGATGAACATCAGCTTGGGGCATGTGTTCAGTGTGCTCAACTAACAAACATTTCTTGATCACATTTTGTACTTCAAAGAGTCAGGAAGAAAGGGCATAGAGATGGACTGTGGTTCCTGCTCTCCATGAAACTTACAGCCTAATGGGGAAGACAGACATTGAGCAATGAGTTACAGGAGAAAATATTTTGTACATAGGAGACTAGTGGTGTGTGCCTACTAGACATAAGGCAGATGTGCTGGAGAATATGAAATTGGGACCAGCTGCAGTGGCCGATGCCTGTCATCCCAGCGGCTTGGGAGGCTGAGGCAGGAGGATCCCAAGTTCAAAGCCAGTCTCAGCGACAGCAAGGTGCTAAGCAGCTCGGTGAGACCCTGTCTCTAAATAAAATACGAAATAGGGCTGGGGTGGGGCTCAGTGGTCGAGGGCCCCTGAGTTCAATCCTGTTACCCCAAAATAAAAAGAATATGAAATGGTGATGTCTCTCCATTCAAAGAATATAGTTGCAAATGTGGTGTAGACACAGGTATAGCAACAGAGAGAGTGGGTCAGACCTGAAGGATAGTGGTCTTTCAGAGACATCAGACTGGATTGGGGTGACTGGAAATGGCTTTGAGGAAAAAGTGCCATTTGTCAGAGGACCAACACAGAGAACAGTGGATTTCAGTCAAGTGAGTGTCCTAGAGGTGGGGAAGAGTGGTCCAGGATGATCAGGAATCGGAGGGAAATAAGATTGAGAGGTGTTCCAGAGGTTCTCGAAAACCTCGTCAAATCATCTGGATTTTGTCTCCAGTTGTACGACATAAGAGAGGAATTCTGAGAGCAATAATCTGGTGACAAGGGGTAGAAGGGGGACATATGGAACTCAGGAGGCACTGACCTACAGATGGAAGTTCAAGATCTTTTTTTTTTAATGGAAATTTGAGATCCTTCTTGGGAGAACATGTGTGGTAGGTATGAGACCCATCTCTCCTCCTGTGGATCTGCAGATATACCTAGGAATAGGAGGGAAAGACACTGAGCCGGATGTGGCAGGGAACCAGGATGCAATTCAAAACACTCATCCATCCATCCATCCACCCATCCATTTCTTCAAGTGTTTCTTTAGCCTCTTCTATGCACGGACATCAGAGCTGCGGCTACTAGTTAGGTACACACAGATACCAAGCCACTCTGAAGCTTCCTCCCTGGTCAGAAAGACAGATGTGGAGGCTGAGCGAGTAACCAGAGGTCAGAGCACTCAGGGAACATGGGGCAGGGGCTGAGATAGTCTAGAAATCTGTGAAGGTGGCATTCAAGCAGAGAGCCTGAATCCTGAGTAAGGAGCTGCCACTCGTCCCCAGGAGGACCAACATGGGCGGGTTGATGCTCCAAGTCCAAGACACGGAGCTCAAGTTATTTGTCAAGACAAGGCTCAGTCCCCAGGGACAGTCCAGCATGAGGTCACCAGAATCTCAATGCAAATCCAACTCAAGATGACCCAACCAGCTCAAAACTGAGTGGCCACATCCCTTTACCCTTCTTCCCGTGATCTTGCCCTGCTACACTGATGACTCCTGTTTCACTAATGCCATCTCCTCTAGGAAGCCTCCCTGGGCACCGTCTTCTGGTTCTCCTAAACTCCTATGGCAAGAACTCTGGGTGCCAGCCAGCACTCCCATGCTGCCCATGGTCTCCTGGGTGCTGGACGCCACATGATGTAGCCCTTCCCTCAGTCTCATCCCACAACTACATTGGAGGCTGATGTTATTACCCTGATAATATAACTACTCAGGGTACACAATTTGATTCCAAATCTTGCTCCACTGCTTACTGTGTGACCTGAGGCAAGCGTGTGCCCTCTCTGATCCTTGTTATCTTCATCTGAAAGACAAGGCTGGTAGTAGCCCCTACCTGTCCAGGTGCAGTGAATTAAAGGGAATGTTCAAGTCCACCACTTAGGGCATTTCCCCCTCACCCCTGTCTCCGTGTCACCATGACTCTGATAAATGATATAAGGTACTCAAGGTCACATGGAGAGTGAGTGGAGACCTGTGGGTTTGGACTGGAGCCTCTCTGACTCCAGACGCCACCTTGTACCCATTGCTGCAGTACGGTCGCTGGTCCCTTTCATCTGCTTCAACTATGCATCGAGGACACTCAGGGACAGGTCAGCTCTGCACAACATCTCTCTCAACCTCCCCAACCACCGTCTGAAATAGCCAACCCCCCCTCCTGCAGAGGCCTGGGGGTCAGCTTTGGCCCCTCCCCTCCCCCACCCCCTCCCACACCCAGCCCAGTCCCGGGACTTCGCGACTCCAAACCAATCTGTCCTACATTTCATTCCCCTTGGAGACCCATGGCTTCATGGTCTCTCCCCTGGACTCCTCTCTGTGTTTCCAGCTCTCCCACTGTCCAAGTTCCAGCTGAGAGCAGAGGGGTCTTTGTAATCTGGTCAGATCACCTCTGCCCCCATGTTTAAATCTGCCCCCGTGGCCCTGGAGACACATCTGAACCCTTCATGTGGACCGCTGTTGGCTCTCTCCCAGGACAAGAATTCTAATCACAAAATGGACCGCGAGGAACACAAAGAATAAACCCAGGGTCGTTCCAATTTTGGATTCTTGGCCAGCTGAGATGCATTTGCTAGGGCAGGCACTGCAGGGGCAGAGTTCATATCTGATGACCACCAGGGCATGGAAGAGGACAGCAGGACACAGACTCCACCCGAGCTGGCGGGAAGGGAGCACCAGAAGCAAGAAGAGTTATGTTGGACTCAGGCCCTTGGGCTGGTGTCTTGTTCCTTTTGCTCTTCAGCTGTATGACATTGGGCAAGCCAACTAACCTCTCTGAACTTCAGTTATGGTTATTTGTATACAGATACAAATGAAGAAGATGGACAAAACAGGCTGCATGTCTTCTAAGGTTTAACACCAAAATAGGGCATTAGAATGAACCAGATGAAATTACCTACATGACTTTTTCTCCTTTTAACCTATGAAAATAGTCATTGCATGATACATCAAACTGCGGGTTGGTAGACTTTTCTCTAAAGAGTCAGATAGTAAATATTTGAGGCTTGGGGGGGTTATTCAGTCTCTGAGGCAACTATTGAACTCCATCCTTGTAGCCTGGAAGCAGCCAGAGACAATATCTAAGAGAAAAAAAAATGCATGGCTGTGTCCCAATAAAGCTTTATTTACAAAACCAAGTGGAGGGCCAAATGTGAGCCGTGGGCTGTAGTTTGCCAATTCCTACTTTAAGTCCCTGGACTTTCTGTGGTCCAAAGGAAAGGGGAATGACAGGGATGTGAAGTTTAGGATGTCCGTGGAGTAGCTGCGTACCCAGGACAGTAGCTGCCAGGAAATGGGACAATGTCCCTCCCTCCTTTCCTCCTATCCTCTTCCAAGGACAATTGGAGACAAATACGATGCACCAAATCTCACAGGTCGTGGTGCATTCCTATTGCACTGGCTGTGTTTGAAGCTTACAGGCAGGACCACCTGCGGCTGACCCCTCCTCTGTCTGTCTCCCACTCTCGATGACATCATGGACAGCACTTCAGGGTCCCGCACGCCCTCCCTGAGGCTGGTCCTCCTGCAGACATCCCCATGGGAGGAGATGGAGATGGTGCTGCTCAGACAAGAGCCCTCAAGTCGTCCCGCGCACAGCTTCCTGACCTGGGTCCCCTTAGCTGGAGCTCTGCCTCATACGCATCCGGATCCGCCCTGCCTGAACCGACACTCGTGTGTGCAAGTTCTGGGCTGGGAAGGAAATGAATACTTCCACCAAATTAGGCCAAGTAATACCCGTCTTCTCTAGGGGCAGATTATTTAAATAGCATCAAAATCAATTTCCATGCCATTAAATATTCTGGTCTGTGTTTTAATTGAGACGATTACATATTCCTCAAAAAGAGAAGAGCTATTTGAAGAATGGTGTCTTTTTCTCTCTCCCTCTCGTCGGAACCGGCAAGGAAAGCACCTCGGAGAGATGCAGACCGCCCATTAGCCCACCTCGGTTCCAATTCATCTTCTCTAGAGCTAACCCGGTTTATTATTTTTCTTTAAGATATAAAAATGGAGCTCCGAGAGGCACCCAGGGTGCTGGGAACTCTAAGTTCTTCAGATAGAATAAACCAGGTCATTCTCTCTCCTCCTTAAGGAGGGCTGTGGGTGGGAGGCGCTGTCCTTAATGTCCCATTACCTGGCTGGTGTGGCTGGCTAAGGAGGGGGAGAGGAGGGTCAGCCCGTCTGTCGCAGGGCCCCCTCCTGATTCAGTAAACATCTCGATGGCCCCTTCCACGGGGCAGGTACTTACTCCTGCTCCCCGAAAGAGCTCCCAGGCCAGGGAGGACCTTGTGCCTGAAAACAGTTATTAAAATGCAGCCTACTAGAGCACAGAAACCACAGGGCCCCCAAAGTGTCCTCGTGGCTGTCCTGCTGGTCACAACTCATTATTTGTGACAGTGTTTGTTTCATGCCTGGCTTTCCCTCTAGGCTTCGGGCAGAGACCGAGTCAGCTCTGCCTCCGCTGTGGCCACCACTGGAAGAGGGGCGGGCCGGAGGGAGGGGCTCCATCCAAATCACAGTCATTGCCAGGACAGTGAGTGGGTGGCTGGTCGGGGCTGCGGGCACGATGCAGAAGAGCTCCTGTCTCTCCCCAGGTGGTTGTGATGATGTCTGCAGAGAGATGATGTCAGGGCCGAGGCATTTAGGATGAGCTGGAGGTTCCCCAATGACCCATGAGAGAGTAGGGGCTGCAGCCAAGGGAAGGGCATGTTCAAGGTCATGTTGACAGAAGTGACCCCAGAGCTGATGCTCACTGAGTGTCTTCTGTGTTCTACGCTCTGTCTGTGCATCTGCCATTGTGATTCTCATGATTACCCTCAAGGGGCTGCTCCTACCCATTTCACAGATGAAGAGACTGTGGTCAGAGTGGTAAACTCTCTTAACTCTCACTATTAGGAAATGGTGGGGGGGGGACATTTTTCAGTGGATTCTGTGACTCTGAGTGTGGCTGGAATCTGTGGTTTTTTCCTACCTGCTTTCTAAAATATGAAGTTTGGAAAGGGACAAGGGGTTGGACACAGCTATAAAGTTAGTACAGGAAGGTTGGACTTGGTGTTGGAAATGGAGACAGAGACCCCTCTGTGAGGAACCTCACAAATGCTAGGCTCAAGATCTTGAACTTCCAGCCGAGTGCAGTGGCCCATACCTGTTATCCCAGCAGCTCAGGTGGCTGAGGCAGGAGGATCACGAGTTCAAAGCCAGCCTCAGCGACAGCGAGGCACTAAGCAGCTCAGTGAGACCCTGTCTCTAAATAAAAATACAGAATAGGGCTGGGGATGGGGCTCAGGGTTCGAGGGCCCCCAAGTTCAATCCTCAGGACCAAAATAAATAAAAGATCTTGAACTGCCATCTGTAGGTCAGCACCTCCTGAGTTGTCAGGGGCTCTGCCCGATGGCACTGCCATTGTCTGAGGCAAGGATAAAGTGTCTACAGCTTGTTTTGGTGTCATCCTTCCAACTGTGCACAGAAGAGTGAACTTGGGGGTTGCTGGCAGGGACTTCAGAGGGATCAGGCAGGGTGAGGCCCGGGGGAGGAGGGGGCTGCCAGGATGGCAGGGGAGGTGGCCGAGGGTGTCAGAGGCAGGAGGCAGTTAGAGGCTGAACTCAAGACCCTCAGACGGAGGTGCATGAAGGGGGTCCTGCCCACGTCTGGCCCTTGACATCGAAGCAGCCCGCATTCCCAGCGGGCCCAGTGGGGAGAGGGTGAAATCGCACATGGAACTGAGCAGACAAGGCCATGTTGCTTCCGTGTGGACCAAAGGGCTCCCTTCAGGGCACTACATGCCTGTGGCGTGTGGCCCAGGCCACCAACCACATTCCCATCAATTTCCTTCCAAAGCCTCCCCTGCTTTGGGAGTTCCTCCACCTAGGGAGCAAAACCTGGCTGGTGCGGCCGGAGGTGGGCTGGCCAAAGGCTTGATGACTGTCTCGCTTGGAGCCAGCCTCTCCAACCAGCCTCCCCTTCCAAAGGAGGTCACCCGTGCCAACAGACACTCGTTGGAGTTAGATCACAGCACAGCTTAGAGCAGTAGGAGGAGTCCTGGGGGCCTGGTCTCCCACACTCTCTGTCCTAGGGGACACTGAGGCTCCCTCAAGAGGGCCAGCTTGGTTAGGGTCACTCAGTTACTAAGCGCTCTTCCTTAGCCGGCCCGGGTGTCAGCCCTTCTGCATGATGATCCCTCTCCCTTCAGTAGCCAGAGGGTCCCCTTGTGCATCAAAGGCCCCGGAGCCCGCTGATGGACGTAGAAAGGGATCCACGGGAGGAGCAGGGTGCACACCAACCGGGCCTCTCCGCCTCAGCTCCATGATGCGAGGGTGGTCAGCCCTGGCTGGGAGCTAACCTGTGCGTTGCAGGATGAGAAGCAGCATCCTTGGCCTCTGCCCACTAGATGCCAAGAGCACCCCTGCCCCAGGTCCCCTGGTGGGCAAAACCACCCCCATTGGAGAAGCCCTGCTTAGAGGAGGGTTCGGAACAAATGGCCACGGGTTCATTTACTGGGTGTGAAGCCTTGGCAGGACCCTTTACTCTCTGGGCCTCAGTTTACCCCTCCACAGGATGGGGGAACAGCTTCTCTTCTGCAAGGATTTTACTGTGGGATCAAACAGGGTGACGGACAGGACTGTGCTCCCTGCATGAATAGTGCCATGAAAATGACACGCGATTCCTTGTTGTGCCACCCGAGGCAAAAGGACCAGCATAGAGACGTGGCTGGGGTGGTGGCTCCATGGCAGAGCACTTGCCTAGCATGTGTGCTGCCAGTGGCTGCCTCTCAGTCTGATTTGCTAGTGACCCAGGTGGTCAGCTGGAGGCTGTTCCTCAAACTCCACTCTTACAGTGAGGTGGACTCTCAGGTGCATGTTGGCTTCAGTCAACGTTCATGAAAAACATTAAAGATACGTTTAGGACCAAGACACTCTGAATAGTCTCCCTGGTGGTCTCTGTCGCGGGGGTGGGATGCCCAAACTCCAGGCATGTGTGGTCATGGGCCCAAGATGCATCTGTTTAACTCACACCAAGTGGAAACCCAGGCTGTGGGGGCAGGGGCGAGGGACTCACCTGAGGGCAGATGGGGCAGGGTTCCTCAGGCAGGTGGGGGTGCCTTAGAAAGGGAAGGGCAGGGGCTCTGGGGTTAGGTCACCTACATCTCACCACCTCCACCCCCGGTCTAGAACGAGAACTGTTTCCAGCACCCTCTTCCACATTGCTCAGCAAAGTGCCCAGCAGCCGTCAGATTCTCAAGAAATGTTTGTTGAATGACCGTCTGAGGGTGTGCTTGAATGAGTAAGTGGAAGACTGAATCGCCATGGAGAAAATAAATAAGATGATGTATTTAGAGCACTTTGAACAGCACCTAAGAAAGAGCTCATCATCAAGGGTCCTACATCAGACCGACCTGGGTTTGAATCCCAGCTCCCCCAGCCCCTCCCAGTGTGTTCTCAGGAGAGTGAATTTCCCCCTCTGAACCTCAGTTTCCTCATCTGCAGAATGGTGAATGCAACTGTCGCCACACCACAGCCTCGTTCCCAGGACTAAATAAGACAATGCAAGTAAAACACTTAGCACATCCCAAGGTTCAAAGAGCGTACCCAGTGCCGCCGTGATAAATACATATGTATGGATGGAATCGCGCAGGACGCCCCAGGTACCAATCGTGGGTCCTGCCCCCTCTCTGCCCCATCCTCCCTTCCCTGGGTCACAGCCCACGTGCGCGAAGCCAACCCTGGCAGGGCTGGCATCTGAGTGAATAAGGGCCTATCCTACCCGGCCCCAGGCAGATGGCCCAGTGCCACCAAGTGCGGGCACAGTGCCCATGAAGGGGACCGGGTGGGCGCCGGGGCACTGAGGCTCTCTGTGAGGCCCTGCAGGGGCGGCTGGCCTGGTGACGGTCAAGGGCACCCCTTCCACGTGCCCCGGACCCGCCCCCAGCACCTGCGCCGCAGGGTGGAAGAGAAGGGCTGCTGTGTGCGCCCTTGTCCCCTTGGCTGTGGGAGCTCATTAGCGCTGGGCAGAGGCTGGCTGGACTCCAAGGCCCGGGAGTCAGAATGGAGGCTCCGGAGAAGGTGCTCCAGCGCTCCAGCGTGCGCCCGCAGGTCCAGCCCAGAGAGCACGGGGTCCCCTCGCAGAGCGGGTGCCCAGTGCGTGCGGACGGGGTGGGTTGGGATGGACTGATGAGGATGGGATGGGGCTAGAGGGGTGGGTGAGGGGACAGGAGGGGCGAGACCCGGTGGGGAGCAGAGGGATGCGATGAATAGAGAGAGGACACGCAGGGCGCGCTCTCCCGCTCGGGGCTGAGATCTTCCTGTAGTTGACCTTAGAAGTCCCCAGGTGCTGGCCAGGCAGAGACAAAGTCACCTGAGACAGCAGGGGAGAAACAGGAACAGCAGAAGCTACCCAGTCCCGTCCCAGCCGTCTTTGTCCCAAAGAGAAATCTCCCCTTAAAAATCACTGCCCGAGAGTCGCCAGTTCTGGAAGGGACGTTAGAGACCGTCCTGCCCAGCCCTTTGCAGTCATGTTTAGACCCCAGCCCTGCCAACGACTGGTTGCGTTGGGCTGGCGACTTAACTCCTCCAAGCCTCAGTCTCCTCCTCTGTAAAGTGGGAGCGTTTCTATCACCTGCCTCACATTGGGGTGACAGGGGGGGAAACCTCCTGTAGCAGCGTTGACCACGGGACCTGGCTCAGAGTCAGCGCGTCTCCGTTAACATTCTTCATGCCCACGGTCACGTCCCAGGTGCCTCCTGACCCCACTCCTGACCCAGTCCAGGTGTTCCCAGAGTTCGCTGGTTATTGGGGACCATCGATCCCTGAGGTCACCCTGGGGTTCAGTGATTTGCTAGAAGGACTCACAGAACTCAGAAGCCATCAGACCTGGTGTCAGGGTCTGAAATAGCCCCGGGCAGAGGTGTGCAGGAGGATGGCCAGAGGGTCAGGGCAAGCTCCGTTCTCCTCTCCCGGGGAGTCCTGCACAGCGCCTGCTTCTCCCATCAATGAAGCCGTGGCCGCACTGGGGTCCTGCCAACCAAGGAGGCCCGCCTGCCCCTGGTCCCCAGGGTTTTCACTGAGGGTTTGCACACAGGCACGGTGGACCTCCAGGGTGGCCGACCTTGGTCAGCAGCACCTTCAGAGATCAGGCCTCTGCCATAAACCACATTGTCAGCACCGACTATCCGACATGGCCAAGGCCCCCAGGTAGCTTCAGAAAGTCTCAAGGGACAGCACACGGCAAGGGCCAAAGGTAACAGTGGCACCCACCTGTCATCCAAGTGACTCAGGAGGCTGAGGCAGGAAGATCACGAGTTCAAAGCCAGCCTCAGCATCAGCAAGGCCCTAAGCAGCTCAGTGAGACCCTGTCTCTAAATAAAATACAGAATAGGGCTGGGGTGGGGCTCAGGGGTCGAGGGTCCCTGAGTTCAATCCCTGGTATCTCCCCCCCAAAAAAAGAGGTGGCCTTCAAGAGCCACAGTCAAGAGTCAAGTCTTTATTTGGGATGCTCGAGGATGGACACCCCGATCTGCCCCGTGAGTCCTTGGTCTGGTGACTCTGTATGCACCTGCTGCTGTCCTCGGGGGACAGTTGCAGGACTCTCACCAAACACAACCATCCAGGGAAGCTCAAGCCCCTCTTATAAACTGGCTCAGCGCTTGCCCGGTCCTCCCTGGACTTTAACTCGTCTCTAGGTGACTTATAGTCCCCACTAGGATGGGACAGGGCTGTCAGCAGCTGTTACATTGTGGCAGGCCCTCGGGGCTCATGTTCAGCACAGATGCTGGGCTTTTCCAAATATGTGCTAACTGTGCTTGATGGACTCGGGGTCGGGAGGCACTGCGTGGTCATTCCTCTTAAGGATTCATGTAATGATTCCATTTCACAGGGGGCACACGGAGGCCCAGAAGCAGGCGTGGACTTACAGAGGCCACAGAGTGGGCCCCTAGGTCCCCACTGTCCTCACCCAGGGCCCTCCTCCACACCTCAGGCCTCAGTTTGCCCATCTGTACAATGAGGCCGTTGTCCAGGGATGGCCTCTGAGGAGCCCTTGGACTCTGCCGATACGGAAGCCACTCTCTCTCCTGTTTTTCCTGTCATCTTGTCCCCAGTTGAAGCAGTTAGCTGTCTGCTGTGTTGGGGCCCACCAAGTGTCGCCTTTCCTCCCCAGATCTCACTGAGTCACCGGGGACCTTTCATCCAAGGCAGATCCAGTGACTCATTTGCTGGCGATAGGTGGCGCTCGCTCCTGAAGCAGCCAGGGCAGGACTCTGTGGTCAGCTGGAGGGGACTGGTGAGGACACAGGTGTGGGGTCAGACAGCCCTGCCTCACCTCCTGGTTTTGCGATCACCAACTGTGACACTCTCTCTGAGCCTCAGTTTTCTCATCCTTGAGATGAAGAGGGTAGTAGCCGCCTCTCAGGCCTGTGCTCCGGGCCCCGGAACACAAAGCCACCACTGTCTGCATTGCCTCCGAAGAGACCAGCCCCATCTCTGCAGAGCCGCCTTCCGCCTCACGTTTGCAGAACTGCCTCTGACATGTTAAAACTCCACCTTGCACGTGTCACCCCTGGCCTCGCCCCAGCGGTTCCTCAAGGTGGACTGTCCCCACTTGACCAAGTAGAAACCAAGGCTTTTTAAGATGGAATTTGCTCAAGGTCACGTAGCAACCTGAGGGCAAAAAGCAGCCCTTGAATCCGGGTCTCCTAACCTTCCAGATGACCGTGTCCTTGCGAGCATTTCACAGTCTCCTCTCCCTTGTCTGTGGGTCTGAGCCGACGGGCGAGGAGGTCCCCTTAGGCCATCTTCTCCGCTGCCTTGCAAACTGGAGTCATTCCCAAGTATTCGGCTGCCTCTTGCCTCTTGAGTATGTAGATGACGGAGTGATCTGGAGTCCCCACCCAGGGCTTCCTCGGGGCTGTGTGTCAAAGTCTCCCTCCCTCCGAGGCTCGCTCATTTTCTGTACACAAATAAATCACCCTCTCCCCCACCGTCGCCCCTGTCAAAGATCCCAGTGGCACCATGAGGTATGAATGGAGTGGGGGTGGTGGGGGACAGGTGGGAAGGGAGAGGGAGGTTGGAATGCTGGTCACCTGGCACCTGTGTCAGCCCCAGTTAACCTGATTGTTACAGTCAAGGGCAAGTTATCAGCCGGCCAACCGCTCACTAGGCTCAGTCACGTCACGCACCCTGCCATGCCCTGATGAGATGGAACACGCCATAAAAGGGTGTTCGAGGCTTTCTGAAGCCCACGTACATTACGGAGGAGGCGCGCTGGTGGGGGGGCCGCGCCCAGGGGTCACCTAACAGATAATGACTCCTGGCTGAAACCCTGACAGAGTCCTTTCTTGCCTGATCGGATCGACCCCCAACACCAGCTGCAAGCCCCTGTAGCCCGGGGCCTCTGCAGCAGGCTGGGGGAGGGGAGCTGGGGTGTCCAGCTCATGGGCACCTTGCTGTGGTATTTTGGGTGGCGCGTACTCTGCACCAAAAGGTCTCCCTGCGATTGCAGCAGCCAGGGAAAGGAAGAGACCCCCGAGCGAATCCACCAGCAGGGCTTCCCTCTGTCCTCCGGTGCTCCAGGAAGCTGCATGATGTGGGGGGACAGGCTGACTTCATGTGCTCTGCTTGTAAGCTGCCGCGTGGGGGAGGAGGTGGAGTTGACTGACTTGAGGATCACTAGGGCGGGGTGAGGATCCCTTGTCCGAAATGCTGGCGATGAGGAGTGTCTCCGGTTTCAGGTCTTTAGGATTTGGGAACGTCTGTCCGTAGGTACATCATGAGCTATCTTGGGGATGGAACCCAAGTCTAAACACAGAATTCATTTACGTTTATGAATCTATGTGCATTTATGTATTAGGTGTACCTTACACACATAGGCTACAGGTAATCATAAGTTCTAATAAGTTTGTGCATGAAATAGAGGTTTTTGTTTCTGGGTTTTTTTTTTTCTTTTTTTGGAGGGGGGTTACCAGAGATTGAACTGAGAGGCACATCTCCAGCCCCATTTTGTATTTTATTGAGAGACAGGGCCTCACTGAGCTGCTTAGGGCCTGATTATTGCTGAGGCTGGCTTTGAACTCCCGATCCTCCTGCCTCAGCCTCCCAAGCCCCCAGGATGGCAGGCGAGGGCCATCGCGCCCGGTATGAAATTTTTCTAGTGTGAAATTTTCCATTTGTGGTGTCCTGTTCGCACTTGAAAAATTCTGGAATTTGGAGCATGTTTTGAGTTTTCAAGTAAGGCAACGCTCAACCTGGAGCACACACCTACATCCTACAATCTGTCACTTGAAGAGGCGGTGGGTTTTCTGTGACATGCCGAGTTCCCCCCCTCCACACTGCAGGCATATTTGCAATTCATAAAATAGAATAGTTTTTTAGGTTCTTAGTATATGTCAAGTCCACAGCCATCAGGTGGGTTCTAAGGAGATAGCCATGATGGGTAGGCGGGACCCTGGGCACGAGAAACCCACTCCCAGTCAGAAAGGCACGGGGGAGCAGGGTGGCTATGGCAGTGAGGACGGTGCTGTGACTTATCATTAAGGGAATGAGGGTGACTCCCCGCGGAGACAGCAGCGTGTGCAGAGGGTAGGAGACCCAGGCTCTCCTCAGCTGGGTCACCTCCAAATATAGTCATCATCAATTGACAGTATCACAAGTCAACAAGCACCAAATGCTTTTACATCATCGTGACACTGAAAGAATCACAGGGTAAAAATTCTTCATAGCTGGGCGGCTGGGGAGGCTGAGGCAGGAGGATCTCAAGTTCAAGGCCAGCCTCAGCAACTCAGTGAGACCCTAAATAAAATGCAAAATAGGGCTGGGGATGGGGCTCTGTGGTCGAGGGCCCCTAAGTTCAATCCCTGGTGACCCCCAGAAAAAATTCACCACAAGCCAGGGATCATCCTATTAGAGGGGAGAGTGAGAGACGCAGATTGATTGAACAGGACTGAAATAGTTCACTGGCCGTGTTTCAGGCAGAGAAATGAGGACGGGGACCTGGCTGGGGCAGATCTCCAGGAAGCTTTGGAAAAGGCAAGGAGTTTGGAGTCCTCCAGGCAGTGAACGGGGGGAGGGGGCCGGTTGATGAAGACGCCCCCTCTGGAGGCTGGGATGGGGTGGGCGGGGCCCCAGGAAGCTGTGGCTGAGGTCCGGGCAGAGCAGGGCGTTCACACCGTGGAGCGATGGGAAATCCCAGGCTCGCTCCCCTCTCTGACCCCTTGTAAAAATGACCAGCTGATCTCGTCCTCATCCCACCACGTTGCCCGGGACCCTGGCACCTCTGCTGCCTGTGGGTCTGACCAGCCTTGGACAGTCCCCACGCTCTGTCTGTGGCTGGGCCTCACCGCCGTGAGGGGTCGCCTTAGGTGACTATTTTGGCCGAACTGGCATGGAGAGAATTCCCCACCTCTCCGCCCACCAAGGCTGAACTCCCTGCCAGGGAATGTGACGGCAAGCCCACAGCTCAGCGTGCAGGACCACAGCACAAGGGGTCTTGAGGGTCCCAGAAACCTGCCCGAGTCCCAGGCATCCTGCGCACGGGCCGCAAGTGGCCCTGAGTGGGGGGTGTGGCCTGGGTGTGGACCATCATGTGGAGATAGGGAGGAAACAGATCCCCGGGGCCAATTCTGACTGCAGTCAGGACTCTGAAGGGAATGAGACAGAAAGGAGGGTCTTGGAAGAGGTGAATGGAGACATGAAGCAAAGGTGTGAAGCAGGAAGGTCCTGGACTGGGGAGCAGGGTGTGCAAAGGCCCTGGGGTGCAGCATGGGTTTGAAAAGTTTGAGCAGCAGGAGAAGTGGTGTGTGGCCACACTGCAGTGAAGGGCAGGAGGATGAGCTGTGTTGGAGAGGGACGTCCAAAGCCACAAACTAGGCTGTGTAGCCCATTAAAGGGGTTTTGATCTTGTTCTCAGTGTTGGGGAAAACCACTGGTGGATTGAAGCAAAGAGGTTCTATGATCTGATTTGTGTCTTAAAAGAACTACCCCCACCTCTGATGGGTTTTTCCCCCTTCTGCTGAAAACATAAAATCTGACCTTTGATCATGTTCAAGGGCTCATCCGGTGTGGATCCTGTTTGGGGGTTAGGTGGGGGACCTGGTGAGAAATCTGCTGTGCCTAATGTCCTACCTGAAGGTTCCCATCTGTCTTGCCAAAAGTACAGGGACCACCCGAGGCCATTCAATAGAATCTAAAGTCAGGACAGTGTCTGGAAGAGCCGGACGTGCTGCGTGGAGTCCAGGTGGCCTGCGCTTTGCCGGTGCAAAGGCCCTGAGGCCCATGTAGAAGGTTCTCTCGAGACTCTGGCCTCTAAAATAGCCAGACTGGGAAAAGGGGCGGTCACAGCTCATCTCGCAGGTCCTCGCCTCTGATTTCAAACAAAATAGGTCCAGGAGGATCAGCTTTATCTTAAGTGAAGTTGGGCCGCGGACACCTAGCTGTGCCATGTTAAGCAGCTTTGAGTTGGGTCCCCAGGCACAAGTGGAGGAGCCATGAGAGGCACAGAGAGAAGGGCAGGAGACAGAAAGGGGAAGTTCCCGCCAGTTCACTGGTCAATGGCTCTTCCCCAGGAACAGCGTCCAGTGGAGACCAGGGACTCCCACCTCCGTCCCCTATCCCTCAACAAGAGGGACAGATGGGTGGAGTGGAAGACAAGGGCCTCGGGGACTCCCCACTGGGCAGAAGCAGATTGTCCCCCCCCCCCCCCCCGGGAAACGAGAGCCCTGAGGACCCAGGAGCGAGGCCGGGGCCGCCCCTTCCCTCTCTGAAGCGGTGAAAGACCTAAAGAAGTGAGGTCTTAGTTTTTATCTTTGTCACCAAAGAGCACGCGGATAATCAAGCCTCCTCACGTGATGCCCAGTGACAGTGCGACTCTCCGCCCCAGACCTCAGGCCCGCTCCGCAGGGGTGACCCGGGGCCTTGCTCAACTGTCCCTTCCCACACAGGACAGCCGCGACCACCCCTGGGTCACTCGCCTCACACGGAACTCGGTTGGCGCCCAGCCTGCTGTCCTCTCCTTGGGTTTTTCCTTGGTTACGTGGCTTTTTAAACACTTTTTAATTTGTTCTTCTTAGTTCTACCTGAGAGCAGGGTGGATTTTGACCTGTCTACAGACACGGAAGGTGACTCCCCGTTCTGTGGCTGTACGTGATGAGGCGTCTCACTGTCTCACTGTCACTGTGTTCACACAGGAACGTGGACGGTCACGTCCAGTTCTTCCACTGTCTTTCCCCTTCCCATCCCCCTCCCTTCCCTTCATCCCTCTCTGTTTGATCCAATGAACTTCGATTCTCCCCTCTCCCCCTGATTGTGAATCAGCATCCACATATCAGAGGGAACCTTTACCGTTTGGTTCTTTGGGATTGGCTTATTCCACTCAGCATGGTCATTTCCAGTTCCATCCATTTACCTGCAAATGACACGATTTCATTCTTCTTTAAGGCTGAGTAATATTCCATTGTAAATATGTACCACATTTCTCTATCCATTCATCTGCTAAAGGGCATCTAGGTTGGTTCCACAGTTTAGCTAATGTGAATTGTGCTGCTATGATCATTGATGTGGCTATGTCCCTGTAGTGTGCTGGTTTTAAGCCCTTTGAGTATAGACCGAGGAGTGGGATAGTTTAGTCAAATGGTGGTTCCATTCCAAGCTTTCTGAGGAATCTCCACACTGCTCTCCAGAGTGGTTGTTACACGGCTTTTTAATGGATGATATCGTCTCTTTACATAGGGATAGATACACGCTGCACATATAGCGCTGCATCCCTTAACCGTGGGGCTGAGGCATGCACTGCTGGGTGGTGTGACTGCTGTGTGAGCACCACAGAGTGCACCTGTTCACACCTAGATGCTGCAGCCTCCTACACACCTGGGTGAGCTGCTCTAGCCATCACCACGTACACGGTCCCTTGTTGACTGAGGCACCACCCGGCACACAGCTGTACACACCCAGGTAGCTGTACACGTGGACGTGGGTGCACCGACACATGTGTGCGCATGAAAAGGTCTACAGTGGGACTGCTCCTCCTTGTTCCCAGAAAGATTCATTTCTAGTGTCTTCTCTCCATGTTTCTTTATATACATATAAGTAAATTCAAATATCCTCTCTCCTGGGCTCTACATGAAAAGTAACATTCTGAAAATTATTCTTGCTTTTAAATTTTTTTTTAATATTTATTTTTTAGTTGTAGTTGGACCCAACACCTTTGTTTTATTTATTTATATTTTTATGGGGTGCTGAGGATCGAACCCAGGGCCTCACATGCACTACACAAGCACTCTACCCCTGAGCCCCAGCCCTTAAATATATTTTTTAAGAGAAAAAAGGCAGATGTTTTTCCCCCTAGTCTGGATCCATCATTCCTAAAACAGCACCCTGCCCCTCCCCCTCCCCCCCCACCCTAGGGACACCCCTCCCTCCAAGCCGCCCTTCTTCCTGCAGCCAGAGGGATATATGGCAAAAACCGAGGGAAGCCTGGCTTTCTTTTAATATACTTTTTAATTTAATACATTTTTTAAATCTACTTTTTCCAGAAACATTTGGAGGGGTACTGGGGACTAAACTCAGGGTCACTCGCCCCTAGCCCCATCCTCATCCCTGTTTTGTGTTTTATTCAGAGACAGGGTCTCACTGAGCTGCTGAGGGCCTCGCTGTGGCTGAGGCTGGCTTTGAACTCACGATCCTCCTGCCTCAGCCTCCCCAGCCGCTGGGATGACAGGCGTGGGCCACTGCCCCTGGCTGGATGAGCTTTTATTGGTGCTTTCTAGTGGTACACCGTGGTGGGATTTGTTGCTGTGTATTCGTACGCTGTTAGGAATTCTTGTCACTCCCCTTCCTGTCAGTTTCCCCTTAACTAATCAGACCTGTGTGTGTTGACCATGTGCAGCGGGATGTTTTGAAACATGCATGTGCTGTGGAATGGCTGAATCCACCTCACTGAGGCACCAATCATTCTGTAGTGAGAAGGTTAAGGTCCACTCTTTTAGCAATTTGCAAGTAGGAAATACACTGTTGCTGACTGTAGCAAGGCGCTCACCCTGTTGCACAGTACATCTCTGGGACTCCTTCCTGGCCTCCAGGTGAAATGTGCACCCTTTGACCAAAACCCCCCTCCAGCCCTGGGCCACCGCTGCGCTCTCTGCTCTGTGGGCGGGGCTCCTTGGGATGCCACTGCGCCCTGCTCTTTGGTGTGACAGAAGCCTGAAGCCTTGGCCATGGCTCCCCTTCAGTCCCCAGAGGGCATCCACTCTTCTTGCAGCTGCATGGATGTCCCCTGGGTGGTCCATAAGGGCAGCCTCTTGCTGGCGGTGACTTGGCCTGGATCCAGGCCTCCTCCTGCTCCCGCAGCACGGCCTGGCTCGACTTTTGCCCTTGAAGTTTTGCACCTGGAACACGGTTCTCTGTGTCACTAGTGTCCCAGTGGGGACCTCTGAGTCGAGGGGAGAAAGACTGTCCTTGTCAAGCTCCTGCCAGACTGTCTCTGTGGCCAGTGGCCCTGGGCCCCGCAGGCAGCTGTCCGGGGTGCGACCCTCCCGTCTTCTCCCTGGTCCCCACAGACGGCGTCAGCTCCTCTAGGTTTGGGCTTCTGCAATCAGAGCTTTCTATGGTGACATTTTGTGCCATCTGAGCAGGTGTCAACAACCATAAACGTCTCTCTGTTTGGGGACACACCCAGGTGGAGCCTGGAAACCGCCATTTCCGGAGCCTCTCTTGCTCTGGAGACTTGGGTTCCTGCGCCCCTCCTGCGGGGACCCCGAGCCCAGGCCTTTGCATCCGCTCTGCCCCGTGGGTGGCCTAACACACCCCAGAAGAGGCTGGATTGGGGTCCCTGGCTGCTCTCGAGCAAAAGTGGGGTGATGGAGGGGACGAGTTGGGACAAAATGTGGGGCCCCCGTGGGAAGCGGCTATGGAGAAAGCCAGAGGACACCTCAGGGTCAGTGGGGCGCCTTAGTCACACCCCATGCCGACATCCAGCTGCCCCAGACTCCAAGTTAGCTGGTCTAGTTCAGAGTCACCAAGAGCAGTGCTCAGAGTGACAAAGCTGGAGGAAGCCTCACTGTCACCAAAGCCGCGGATGGTGGGTCAATAGCCTCAGGTCACTCTGCAAGGTGATTTTTCAACATCAATCAAAATTCTAAAAATGTAAGTTTCTTGGCTGAGAAATGCAACAGGTAGGGACATCACCTGCAGAAATTACCTAGACAGATTTAGGGACAATATGCACTAATTTCTGTGTTGTACGGAAGTAGCCAACAGCCAGGACAACAACTCAGATACTAATCAAAGGAGACTGGTTTGGCAACACAGCTGTTGATATTTTAATGTAGGCCTTTTAAAAGAATGAAGTGATCATCTGTGTGTGAACATGAAAAGGTATTCATGCTGGAGTCTAAGTGAAAAGTTGGTAGCAGAACACTAATGTAATGGAATACTATACAGCAGAGAAAATGGTCAACAGTAACCCTTAACAACATGGGTGAATCCCACAGAATGCCAAACCAAAAAAAAAAAAAAAAAAAGCAGTTTTCAGGAAAATTCACAGGGTCTGGTCGTATTTATATAAAGTCTTAAAACATGCCCCTTAATGCCATATAAAGTTCAGAAGTATTGATCTCCATAATAAATAAATGCAGACCATAAAGAACAAAAATAATAAAATGCATGTGATAAATGAGAGTGCTGAACACTAAATTAGAGATTCACATAATTCCAGGAGGAAAGTGCGGCGGGGGGGGGGGGTGCATAATTATTCGTGGCCTGCACTTCTTGAGCAGGTGTTCCTACGCGGGCCTTCCTGCGCTCAGTCTCGAGCTCTCTGGATGACGGATGGTTCTGGATACTCTCCTCCGTAAGCGGCAGAGCTTACTGAGCTCTGGGTGGACTGGTGGGCTGCAGCGGTGGCGAGGTTCCCAGGCTGCGAGGGAGGCCCGGCTCCATGGTAATGAGCCTCGCAGACCCGGCTGAGGCAGCCCATTGTACAGAGGAGGACAGCTGGGTCCCGAGGAGGGAAATGTCACTGGCCGTCAGCAAGAGCTGCGTCTAGAACATGAACAATCCTGAGCCAGCCCCAGGCTCCTGGGGGCTGTGGCACCAAGAAGGTGTGACACATTCATCATCCTCATTGCAGTGCGCGATAAGACCCTTCAATACAGGTGTCCTTGGAGGGCAGGTCGATGCACAGGGCAGTGGGGGAAGCCGTGCTGATTACTTTCAATTTCCTACTTTTGGGGTATTTTTGCTTTTTTTTTTTTAATAAGCTATTTGCTGGGAAAAAAATATTTGAGGATGCAGAGAAAGTGAAAGAGCATAAGAAACACGTCGGAGAGTGTCTGACTCCAGCCCAATCTGCTCCGTGACCTTCCACAGGTCACCTCCCCTCTCTGAGCCTGGATTTTTTTTTTCTATAAAATGGGGGAGCAAAATGCCCACCTCAGGATTGCCTGGGATCAGAGTGAGACCATAAACGGGACTGTCCTGGTGGAGTCCAGGTCACCTCAGGAGGCCAGGACTGCGAGCACGGGGCTGCAGGTGGAGGGCTCGGCTAGCCCATAGGTGAGACCCCCACCCCAGCCACCCCCGCGGCTCTTCATCCCAGAGAGTCCAGGGAGATCAGCACCCAGATCACCTGGGGGTCCCTGTTCCCACAGGGCTGGGTTAAGAAGGTGACCCCATCTGCATTGGCTCCAAGAAGCCAGAGCTGTATCCACCAGCTCTGTCTGTTCATTGCCCAATAGAGCTGGGGTGCCAGCCCTGTGGCCTGTGACTGGCACAGAGTAAGGACTGGTGGACGAGAGGATGGCAAGTGGGTGGGTGGATGGGTGGTGGCTGGGTGGGTGAGTGGGTGGGTGGATGGACGGGTGGATGGGTGAGTGAGTGGGTGGAGGGTGGATGAAATGACAACCAAACACACATGAACGAGGGGACTTTAGTCTCCCTCAATCCAATTCCTTATCTTTAAAAGGAGGACTCAGCCAAGACTTGCTCCAATGCTGTAAAATCCAGTGACTAAGCCCAAGGAGCCGACCAGCTCTGGAATCAGGAAGGAAGATCTTCCTGGGCTGAGGACCGCCCGGGGTCTCCGTGGTTAGGCCAGGGGTCCCCAACCAGAGGTGATGGAGCCATCCACCAGCAGGCGCTGGCAATGCTGGGAGCTGCCTTGGGTGGCCACATGGAGAGGGAGGAGGGAGGTTGGCTACTGGCGTCCAGTTGGCCAAGCCAGGGGTGCCACTGGCTGGCCTGTATTTGAGCCCAGAAAAACAATCCAGCTCAGATGTTGAAGGCATAAAACTGACGGCCTTCAGGGTGGCCCGTGTGTTCCCGGGGTGCTGTGGTGTTGTTTGAGGTGCTCTGCTGGGGTCTTCCAAGTCCCAGACAACCTCGTTTGGTTATTGTACTCACATGCTGTGTGACGCTAGGCAGCTATGCCCCTCTCTGAACCTGAAGTGTCTTCTCTGGGTAGTCTGGAACCATGATCTCTGGGAGCCTCTTGGTCTTTAAGATGTGATCTTTGCTTCTTGGGTGTGTTCCCACCCCCAACCAGGGCAGGCTCGGCGAGTCCTTATAGCGGAATCGGAAGGTGCCAGAAATAACTACACATTGGGTGTTCGTGATGATGTTTAGAAGAGTGACTCACATTTTTATAGTGCACTTCCCCAAAAATACATCCATTGATTCACCCACCAGTTCTGGCTCCTAAAAACAGTCTCAGTAAACAGTCCTACGAGGGAAGAATCACCATCGTCCCTACCAGGAAATTGCATCCCAAAGGGGCTCCTGACTCAGTGAGTAGAGGGCTCCCTTCAACCAGTTGGTGCTAAAGCCAGCACCAAGCCTCAGCCCTGAGCCAGGCTCACAAACATACTCTGTCATCCCAGAGGCTGGGGAGGCTGAGGCAGGAGGATTGTGAATTCAAAGCCAGCCTCAGCTGCAGGGAGGTACTAGCAACTCAGTGAGACCCTGTCTCTCAATAAAATGAAAAACAGGGCTGGGGATGGGGCTCAGTGGTCAGGTGCCCCTGAGTTCAATCCCTGGTACCCCCCACCCAAAAAAAAGCCTCAGTTTTTTTGTAAATATATTTTTTTTCACATTAAAGAAAATATTAAATGCATATTACACCGAGGTTTGTAACAACAACAACAACAAAATGTCAAAAGCAGGAGGAAGGACGATGTCACCACTGGTCCCAGGCAATTAGGTCGCCATCATGACATCTACACTTGATCTTAGCCAAAAGGCCGAGAAGCGATAACCCATCATGACATCTTCAAATCAAAACGCGACTCCGGGCATTGCCGTTTGTTTCACTCGGCGGTTTCCAGCCCATTTCGCACACGCCATAGAATTTTATATCTCCTCCCTTCACCTGCCCTGGGGCCTCCCATGTCCTGCCACGCGCTGTGGCCGGCACCCGCCCCTTCCCCGCCCCTCGGCTGCTCCCGGGCATTGATACAGCGGACCCTCCCATCCACCGAAGCCCGCCTCCTCCATCAAAGTTAGAAAAGGGGACAGAGGAGGGCGCCCCTCCTTGGACGGCAGGAGAGATGCCCAGCTGCCTCCTGCGTCCCCGGACGGTCCCTGGAGAGAGAGCGACGCGGATGCGCACTTCATTAAGACTCCATCCCGTCCCCGAGCTCTGGGTGGTCATGGGTCTGCGTCTGTCTCCCTGAGTCCCCGGCATCTCTCAGAGCATCTCTCAGAGTGTCCCCCAAAGGAGAAAGGGGGTCCCCTGCGCTGGCTGGAGGGTGGAGCGCAGATTAACTGACAGCATCTGCCAGAGCCCTGAATGCGCGCCATCAGGAAGGAAGCAGCCGCCAAGTGTGACGGGGGTGATTGAGGGTTTTAAACGCTCTGAGGAAAAGGACGGAATTTAACTTAATGGCCACGGGGCCCCCAGGAAAAAGCAGCCCATTAGAGCGAATTATGGAGTTGCCAGATCCCCGGCTCCGGGGCCAATCCAGACGACATCGCGCAGCCTGCGAGCAGCTCACCAGCTGCACAGGTTGCAGACTATAAGTTTGAGCCCCCAAGACGGTCCGGCTTGTGTGGGATCTGCAGCAGGGGAATGCCTGGGCAGAGAGACAGGCATAGTGGTGGACACAAAGTCCCCTGGACTGGCAGGCTTTCAAGGGAAGAGGCTGACTGTCCCCAGCTGGAGTCCCTCTCTCTAGTCCTTCCAGTTAGCTCTGGCTCACACCCACCACCCTGGGGACCCCGGGCTGGGGGGGGGGGAGGAGTGATGATGAAATCTGTCCCCTGTATTTCCTTTCGCTTCCATTGGTGATATTCAGGTCTTGGAGGACTGAGATCACCAAGGGAGGTCACAGGCCTTGGAAAGAGACAGAGTCACCCCCTGTCCCTCGAACCCACACCTGCTTCTTGATGCCTGCACCCTTGAGCACCTAGAGGGCAAATTGAAAGAGGACCACGTAGCAAGTCAGCAAGACCCCAGGTTCCCAGTGACCACACCTCCCTGTCAGGCAAATGCAAATCAAAACCACCACGACGTGGCTCCTCACCCCAGTTAGAGCGGCCGTTATCACACACCAAAAAAATATATAGATGCTGGCCAGGACGGGGACAAAAGCCAGCTCTCCTACGTGGCTACTGGAAATGTAGCACAGTGCAGCCATAATGGAGAGCCACGGATGGAGGTTCTTCAGAACACTAGAAATGGAACTACCATATGCTCCAGCTGTCCCACTCCTGGGCATGTACCCAAAGGACATAGAACCAGTATGCAACAGAGGCATCTGCCCTTGCAGCACTGTTCAAAAGAGCCACACTATGGAACCAACTGAGATGTCCACTGACAAGTGAACAGATAAGGAAAATGTGGTGCTCATACACAGTGGAATACTATACAGCCCGGAAAAGGGAGGGATCTGTCATTTGCAGGCAACACAGCTGGAACGAGGAACCTCATGTTGAGTGAAATGAGCCAGGCACAGAAAGGCAGATATCATGGGATCTCATCCATCTGGGAAACTGAAAATGCAGTTCTCATGGAAAAATAGAATGTAATCCCTGGAGTCGAGGAAGGGTCAGGAAGTGAGCACAGAGTGAACAGAACAACCCCCAAGACACAGTTTGATTTTTCCCACAGCACAGGAGAGCAACTGGGGTCTGATGGCTGACCACCTGGTTTATTTCAGAATACTGAAAAAGGAGAGCCCAGAGGTTCCCGACACACAGAAAGGATAACGGCTTAGGTAGAGGGAGGTGCTAGTTACCCTGATTGGATCATCACGCATTTTAGCATGTATTGAGTTATCATACTGGACTCCCCCAAGTAGCTCCAAATAATTGTGTCCACTGACAAAAACTTTTAATTGCCAGAGGGGTTTTGGCAACCCTGAGCTCCCTAGGACTCATTCCTAGAGATAGAGAGTTGGTGGGTCTGAATCTGGGGGCAGGCAGGATTATCCTGGAGAAAACTCTAGAACCCAGAGCCACAAAATGAGAGTCTGGGAGGGAACAAAGAAGGTGCTGTCCAAGCTGCGGGGAATACCAAGCAACACCAGAATTTCCTAACAGAGCCAGCCGCACAGTCTGAAATCAAGAAAGAAATGCCGGGTGGACTGCAGATTTATTTAGAGCCAGGTGCGGTGGTGCACACCTGCTCCCAGCAGCTCGGGAGGCTGAGGCAGGAGGATCACGAATTCAAAGCCAGCCTCGGCAACTCAGCGAGGCCCTGAACAGCTCAGTGAGACCCTGTCTCTAAATAAAACACAGAATAGGGCTGGGGTGGGGCTCAGTGGTCGAGGGCCCCTGAGTTCAATCCCTGGTACCAAAATAAAAAAAAAAAAACATTTACTTAGGATCCCAAAGCCTCGTCTGTAAAACAGGAGTGATAATTTCTCCCTTGCAAGGTTGAGAAAGAACTGAATGAGGTAATGGGTGTGACGCAGTTGTGCATTCCTGGCACCCAGCCAGCACAGTACAGTGTTTCAAACATCACGATTGCCATGGCAGGTGCGGTGTCCTGCTCTTTGTGGGTTCGTATGTGCAGATGACAAGACTTACTCTGCTGATGGTCTCCCTCCCTCGTCTCCTCCTGCCCCCTGGTGACGGAGGGCAGAGTCTGGGAAGCCGACCACATGACCAAACAGAGCCCATCAGCCGGCTGGGGACTTCGCCCAGCCTAGCAGGGTTAACAAGGGCTCTAAAAATAATTGTCAATTGCTTGTTTGTTCCAAAAACAATGTCACAGCTACATGGGCCCTTCTGTCACGCTCATCAGGCTGCATATTTGACACTTAGAGAGACCCAGGAGCATCTGTGCTGGTGAGTGGTGGCCCAGACAGGATGACCCCTGGGGACCCCTGAGCCTGGCTGTACCCAAGCTGTTGGTATCAACCACAGCTGGGCCCCAGAGCTGGATGTCCCAACCCGCCACCTCCACCAGCTCTGTCTGGTCACCCTCTCCTCACTGCACAGTCTATAGAGACTGTCACCATTAATCCTTTGGTAAAAGCCACCGCTTTTGGAACAAACTCGCATCCCATCCAATCCTCCGAGTCGAGTTGGAAAATCCCGATTCTACCCCAGAAGGTGCGGGGCCTGGGGAAGGTCACCGGCTCGCCCAGGCTCCTGCGGCCGGGGGACCCGACCCCCAGGCCAGTCCCAGGAAGCCCGCGTGGCCCCTCACGACCTTGGCCTGCCCCGCTGTCCCCTGCACGCCCTCTCCTCTGCCGGCTGTCATCCTGGAGGGAACGCCGGCTGCTGAGCCATGCTCCCCCCAACAGGGACATTTGCGGCTGCCGGTTGCAAACCTTCGCCGTCTGTGGATCCAGCCTCCGAGGCCAACTCCATGAGAGCAAGTGAACCTTCCCACCGGCTGCTCAGACGCATCCAGATGACATCCCTGAGGGCCCCCAGAGCGGGGACGGCGCTGACCGAGCGCCTCTCTGCAGGAAACCCAGGAGGATGGCTCTCCAGCCCCGCCTCTGTCCCACGATGTCATTTCTCTCCATCTGGAGATCCTCACGTCCTGACCGGGGACAGGAGGAATGGTGACAGTGGCTGGCCGTGACAGAGCCCACCTGTGAGAGAGGCGCTGTCCCGGGTGCTGAGGGAAGCCCGGGGACAGCAGCCCCATTTGACAGGCAGGACAACTGAGGCTCACAGAGAGGAAGCCACTGACCGGCACCTGGAAGAGCTGGGCCGAGGAGGGTCCACGAAGCTCTTTTCAAGCAGGATTCAGGCCAGGAAGGCCCTTTAAAAATTATCTCTCAGTGGTTCTCCGAGTCCCCAAGTTCCCTTAGGAATTTTAATTTTGGGGGAGGGAGTGTACCAGGGATTGAACTCGGGGACACTCAACCACTGAGCCCCACCCCCAGCCCTGTTCTGTATTTTATTTAGAGACAGGGTCTCACTGAGTTGCTTAGGGCCTCGCTGTGGCTGAGGCTGTCTTTGAACTCGTGATCCTCCTGCCTCAGCCTCCAGAGCCTCTGCGATGACAGGAGTGGGCCACCAGGCTCAGCTCCCTCAGGACTTTTTGACTCTATGATGCCATACAAGCAATATGCCTTCAGTAGAAACTGTGCCTCAGATTTGGAATCTGGGTCTTTTTCCAGACAGGCAGCATATGGTACATCTTCCCCTGTGAGGTTGGGCGGGGGCGGGGCCGCAGCTCTGGGGCGCCACCTAATGGACAGTTTGGACCATCCCGACCCTGGGTAGGTCAGATGTCCCCAGCACGTTTTCAATTTACGGTGTTTTCAATTTGCAATGGTGTCAGGCAGCAGAGTTGGAGGAGCATCTGTAGATGGTTTTACTTTCAAGATAAACATGAGGGCTGGGGCTGGGGCTCAGTGGTAGAGTGCTTGCCTCGCATGTGTGAGGCACTGGGTTCGATTCTCAGCACCATATACAAATAAATGAATAAAATAAAGGTCCGTCAACAACTAAAAGCTATATTTAAAAAAATAAAGAGATAAAATGAGTCACAAGCGTGGCACAGCAAGAAGACCCACAAAGTCCTGGCCCCTGCCTCCCTACATAACCAGGGCTGTCCCTAATCTCCCTCCACCTGTGCCTCCAGCTCCCTTCCAAGTCCTCTTTCACATTGGGCCTTCATGGGTCTTCACATATCCTCCTCTTAGGTGTCCTTCTGTGATGGACAACATGTGCAACCGTATATGGCAGACTGTGTGAAGACCCTGTCCTCTCTGTCCTGTTAGCACACAAACTTCTCGCTCTCTAATTGTTACTGCTTAGAAATATGATTGTCTCTACTTTCCTGTCCACCACTGCCGGCCATCTAGCGCATACCCAACTAGACCTTGACACTTGTGGCCTTGGTTCCTACAGTCCTGATGCTTAACTGGGTCCCAGCATGAGCCACCCCAAATCTTTCAGGAAAAGGGAGGACAGGAAGGGAGCAGAGGAGGGATGGGGACTGGGAGGGGAGGACCTAAAGGGCAGCCTGCAAGCCTTGGGGACCCTCTACCCCTGCAGACCCAAGCTGACAGGTGTCTTTTCTTCTCTTCCCAAGATGTGGGACCAGAGGGCGCCTTCGGTCCTTCCGATCCTTACCTGCTGCCCTCCGACGCGCTGGACAGCGGCAGCCTGAGCAAAGAGAGCCCCGAGGAAGGGGTGACGATGGTCCCTGCGACCCCCGCGCAGTCGGGGGAGGAGCTCGGGGGGCCGGAGCTGGAAGGAACAGGACCCTCGGCGCATCCCCAGCCCCCGGCTCTGTCGCCGCTGCTTCCAGAGGAGACCGGCCCCGAGCACAGGGTCCCGCCCCGGAGGAAGCCGCCGGCCATCAGGCAGGGGCACCTGTGGCCACCGGCCACTTCAGCAGCGGCGGTCCCAAGCTCAGGGTCCCGCGCGCGCGCCCGGCCCTCCTCTCCTCCACCACTGAGGAGCCCCGTCCCCCGGGGGACCTGGACCCTGTGGTGGCCTCCGAACCCGTCCTCGGAGGTGCACGGCTGGCCGGAGCGGGAGGAGGGGACGGTCCCCACCACGCCCGCGCCGCCGCAGCTGGCACCCTTCACCTCGCAACCCTGGGTGGCGCACACGCTCCCGCAGGGGCCCGGCCCCCAGGAGCCCGCTGCGCCCCAGGACGCCCACGAGGCCACCCCCGACGACGCCAGCACCGTGACCCTGATGGACAAAGGCGACAACGAGCTGACAGGCTCGGCCTCCGAGGACAGCCAGGAGACCACCACGTCCACCATCGTCACCACCACGGTCATCACCACCGAGCAGGCGCCAGGTACTCAGCCCGGCTCCGAGGGAGCGACGCTGGCGGGCAGAGGGGGCCTTCTGGCCTTTCCCGAGGCCCCCACCCCACTTTTTGCAGAGCTGAGCTCTGAACCCAGGGCCTCCATGTGCTAGGCGAGCCCCCACCTTGAGCCACGTCCCCAGAAGCCCCAGGGACATTTCTTTTCATCACGACGTTGTCCTCTGTATCTGTGGGGCGTGGTGGCACTTGTCTGTCATCCCAGCAGCTCGGGAGGCTGAGGCAGGAGGATCGGGAGTTCAAAGCCAGCCTTGCCACAGCCAGGACCTAAGCAACTCAGTGAGATCCTGTCTCTAAATAAAGTATTAAAAGCGCTGGGGATGGGGCTCATGGTTAAGTGACCCTGGGTTCAATCCCAGGTTCAAAAAGAGAAAGAGAGAAAATTTGCACCTGCACTAATCATGTACAAACTCTTTCCCATCCTTATCCCTAATCCATGCCCTAGGATGACTATTTGCCCAGCATTCAGAGGGTAGCCAGGATTATAAATAATGACACGAATATGTAATAATCTGAATGAAGTAGGTAAAGGGTCACAGGTTCTTCTGAAAATAGGGCATCCTTTCTCCTAAGGGACTCGTGAATGCACAGACTTTGATATCTGAGGAAGTTCCAGAGCAAACCTCTGGTAATGTCCAGGGGCGGCTCTGCATGTGTTCCTCTAGACGGGGGACTTCTGCACTGAGTCCTTCACCTGTGGGAGAGGGGCCCCCAACAGCCCAGCAAGGTGGGGTCTCCTTGAAGAGTGTAAGCTCTGGGTCTGACTCGTGTTTGCTGTGTGAGCTTGGCCACCCAGCAAACCTCTCTGAGCTTTCCTTGACCTGGTTCTAAAATGGATCTGAGGATACTATGGGGATAAGTGGGTCAGCCCTGCAGGCTGGTTAGAAAGGCATCCAGCAGCACTTAGTGGCTTGGTTTGGGTATTTTATTGCCACTTTGATGATCACATCCGTTCTAGAGCTAAGGAGTCAACAGCAGCCGGAGGAACGAAAACGCGGTTTCCCCTAGAAGCCCCCCACACACACACACAGCCTGCCGTGGGCTTTGAGCCTCCATGTGTGGCCCCGTGCCCTGATCCAATGCTCCCCTCAGCCCTCTGCAGCCTGAGCTTCTCCAACCCCGAGGGCTACATCGACTCCAGCGACTACCCACCACTGCCCTTCAACAGCTTCCTCGAGTGCACCTACAACGTGACCGTCTACACCGGCTACGGGGTGGAGCTCCAGGTAAGTGGGCCGGGCACCTGCCGCCGCCTCCTCCCGCAGGACTTCCCGGGAGGGTTGTCTCCGCCAGGCCTCCTGCTGTCACCTGAGCAGCTCGGTTCTCTTTCTCTCCAACCAGGGCTATTTGAGCTGGGTTTTGTCAAGTGAGTAGGGGTCCCTAACTGAGAGCCCCTGGAGTATCATGGAACCCTGGAACATGGGGGGGGGCGGTTTTTCCCCAGGAGGGAGGCCCTTGGTATCCTGCTGATCAACACACACCCACGGGGAAGCCCACCTGGTTCATTGGATTCTTAAACATTTCTCTGTGAATGAAAAGAAAAGCACAGAGCTCACACATCCATGTGCTAAGTCTCAGCTCCATCAAAGCTGTGCAGCCCTGGGCAAAGATCTTCACCTCTCTGAACCTCAACTTCCCCTTCCGTAAAATAGAAGTACTGTGACTAGTTTGAAGGAGGACTAAACACAGCAATCCAGAGAGAGCAGAGAGCACTTGGCCAGAGCCCCCAGACACAGGACACGATGCTCAGGACGCGTTGCCCTATGCCCTCAGCACACCAGCACCTGGCTCCAGCCTTCCTGGGAGGTCGCCCCATCTTTTGAAATCCTTGCAGAATGAACCCTGGAGGCAGGCCTGGGGGTGGGGTGCTATCCAGCAAACGGTCCCACAGAGGAAAGGAAGAAAGTGGGGTCAGAAAAAGGGTCCCACATCCTGTGGCCTTGACCTTTTGGGGCCAAGGTTAGGATTTTGGATGCGTTCCTTTTTCTAATAGACCATAAAAAGCCATCGATAAGGACAATAAAGAGCCAGGTGCAGTGGCACATGCCTGTCATCCCAGTGGCTGGGGAGGCTGAGGCAGGAGGATCCTGAGTTCAAAGCCAGCCTCAGCAAAGGAGAGATGCTAAGCAACTCAGCGAGTCCCTGTCTCTAAATAAAATACAGAATAGGGCTGGGGATGGGGCTCAGTGGTCCAGTGCCCCCTGAGATCAATCCCTGGTACCATCATTAATTAATTAATTACAGAACCATTTCTGAGCTGGGGTCTTTGGATGTCCTCACCAGAACGAGACTCTAGGGAGGCGTTTGGACCTGTACGGGATGGGCAGAAGCTAAGCCCCTCCTAACCAGGGGTCTTTGTGGCCCCCAGAGTGGAGCGTTCTCAGGGGTCCGTCGTGGGTGGTTACTCGATATCCGTGGAATTAAAACAAACTGGAGAAAACTTTCAGTCCGTCTGACCCGGGGCTTACTGAGCCCTCTCCTCCGTATCTCAAAGTGACCCACTGTGTATCTAATACAGTGTGCACACAGTAGGACTCCTCATTCCGTGACACCAGGCAGAGTGGCCAACACGGGGGACTGGTAGCACACAGACAGACTCAGTGCCTGACCTAAAAGAGTTCAAGGTCATAACAGAAACACACAAGACACCCCTGGGTGAGTTGGGGGGGTGCTGTAGAGGATAGTGGAGCACTGGGCATGCTCCTTGGGCCTCAGAGAAGGTCTCAAAGGTGAGGGCAATGTTGGTGGGGCTTTGATGAATGAGTAGGAGTCCGTGAAAGAGGAGAATGCCTGGCCTGAAGAAGGAAGGGCTCGTGGGAGAGACTGCTCCGCTTAGACAAAGGGCAGAGGGGCTCTGTCCCCAGCCCTGCTCTGAAGGCCTCAGTCTTAGGCCAGGCAGTGTGAATCACATGCACACGCACACACTCTGTTCATCCTCACTGTGAAACCACTGCAGTATCTCCCTTCTCTCTCGTCCAATCCTAGAAAGTGGGAAAGACCAAGCAAGAACACGGTTCTTTGGAAGAGGTTGGTGGCCTTGCAGACAGAGCCACCAGTTAGGAGGACATGTGCAGGGGCCTGGGGATACCCTAGAAACGAGACCTCAGCCCTCATCTGCCAATTCACACAGAGCAGGAGAATGTGCTCGATCACCCCTAAGTGTTTATTGAGCACCTACTAGAACCAGGCACTATTCCAGGCATGGGGGGGGGGGGGGGGGGGGGTCCCTGAGCAGCATGAAGAATCCACACCCTCTCGGAGTTGACACTGGTGAGATGTCCTCTCCTATCTCCTGGAGAGTGGGCCTCAAGCACAAGTTGGCCAGACCCCTGCCTCCAGCCCACCAGCTCCAGGAGAGTCTATCCAACCCACCAGCACCCAGGAGCCTCTGGCAAGGACAGCCATGGGTGCCCCTCAGACCACAGGACCCTTGCACGGCCTCTTCCCTCCAGCTTGGTTTTACCCTGTCCCCTTGGTCTTTGGGGAACTGAGAGGACAGACAGCTCCAGGCTCCTGTGGGCTGGGGCTTGGGGCCTGGGGGTCCCATTGACCAGGGGCTGGTGGAGGTACCACATTGGCCGTGTCTGGGCCAGCTGGGGTGCCACACTGATGTCCTCGCAGCCTGGGAGGGCCCTGTCAAACAAGGCTCAGCGTTTCTGTCTGCCTGTCCCTACCGTCCCCAGGTGAAGAGCGTGAACCTGTCTGAGGGGGAGCTGCTGTCCATCCGCGGCGTGGACGGCTCCACCCTGACCGTCCTGGCCAACCAGACGCTCCTGGTGGAGGGGCAGGTGATCCGAAGCCCCACCAACACCATCTCCGTCTACTTCCGGACCTTCCAGGACGGCGGGCTCGGGACCTTCCAGCTGCACTACCAGGGTACGCCAGGCCAGGCCACCAGACGGGGCGCCCACCTCCGTGTCCCTCTGGCCCACTGAGTCGAAACTTCTTCTGTGCCAGGGAGCCTTCGGGAGGTTGATTAGGTGACAACCCTTCTCGGGATAGTGTCTCCAGCAGCAACGGGAGCCTGCGGTCCCCAAAGGAGCCAGTCCCGTTGAGTCACAGTTGTCAAAATATTGCCATAATCCGCGAGCTTCTGTATCCCTGCATTAGATAATATCCCCCAATGTTTCTGATAATGACTGCAATTTCAGAGAAATGTGTCAAGATATACATTATGCTATAAAATGATCCGTGCTGCTCTTATGACAGACTCGCAGGCTCCGCTAATAAGCCAACCCCGTGCTGCCTGCAGCCGTGAGGGACAGGTGTCCCGGAGACCAGCTAGGGGCTGATGAAAATAAGCTGCCACTCCCCTGTTCAAGTCCATGGCCCTGGGTCCCCTCTGAGGCTCCCTTGGACTCCCGAAGAAGAGCCTGTGGCCCCAGCAGCCCTCTGTCTCCAGGTCTCCCCCACTTGCTTCCTGCCTGATTCTCTCCCTCTCGCCTCGTCCTCTCTCCCTCTCTCCTTCCTCCCTTCTCCCCCCCCCATTTTCTCACCTCCTGGCTGCTCCATGATGTCAAATGTCCCTTCCCTTAACTAAGAGCCCCTCCTTGGATATTTGCCAGTCACCAACATACCCACCTGGACAGTGAAGCCCTTGGCCGCACATCTGGATTTGGGGGACCATGTCCATGTATATCTGATGGACCAGACCGCTGGAAGAACAAATCACTTCTGACTTTTCCCTAGAGGGTTCTGGACCAGGGGGAGGGCCATAGACAGAGGGGTTCACCTCCTCACACCTGTTGATACAGAGACCACCCTGTACTGTTGTCATGGACCCAAAACAAGAGAGAAAATAACTCGTTGAAACATGAACTTGAACTTCCTCCCCCAGACACACTGGGAGTGAAGACAGGTGTTCTATGCCCAACCGCCATCTAGGAGTGGGGTCAGCATGACCTGGACATCAGGCGCTGCCCATGGCTCAGGCCCCACCAGCGCCCCACCACCTGAAAGCCTACTGTGCGCCAGCCCTGTGCTCGGCTGCCCCCCCCCAGCATGATCTCGTTTCATCTTGACACTCCCGTGAGGGGGTCACCATCAGCACCTCCCCCAGGAAGATGAAGAACAGGAAGGTCAGGGAGATGAGTCTCAGGGCCACGGGGTTCCAAGTGAGAGAGTAAGGACGGGGACCACACATGTGTTCCCCCAGGGGCTCTGGCTCCCCAGCCAGGGGCTTTTTCTATTTTTTTATTTTTATTTTTTGGGGGGTACCAGGGATTGAACTCAGGGGCCCTCGACCACTGAGCCCCATCCTCAGCCCTAGTTTGCATTTTATTTAGAGACAGGGTCTCACTGAGCTGCTTAGGGCCTCGCTGTGGCTGAGGATGGCTCTGAACTTGTGATCCTCCTGCCTCAGCCTCCCCAGCAGCTGGGAGGACAGGCATCTCCATTTAACATCTGAACCAGCACAGGGAGGTGCACAGGCGGCACCTGCCCTCCTGTGTGTGAGAGAGAGACTCAATGAGGCCAGGGAGTTGTTTTTAACCCCAAAGCTGCTGTCACTAGCTAGGCGGAGCGGGGAGTTTTGAGCCCCGAGACAGTGCTACTCGGGGAACTTCTGTACCCCGCAATCAGTGAGAGTCACAACCCCCTCCCGCGTCCCCAGGGCCTGGTCATTTGTCCTCAGTACAAATGGGCCCCTGGGATGTGGGTTGCGTCCTGGTCACCCCCTTGGCGGGATGGGGTGACGGCCTCTGTCCTTGCCCTTCTCCCCAGCCTTCATGCTTAGCTGCAACTTCCCCCGCCGGCCCGACTCCGGGGACGTCACCGTGATGGACCTGCACTCAGGCGGGGTGGCCCACTTCCACTGTCACCTGGGCTATGAGCTGCAGGGCGCCAAGACACTGACCTGCATCAACGCCTCCAAGCCCCACTGGAGCAGCCCGGAGCCCGTCTGCTCAGGTAGGCCCCGCCCACTCGGGTAGGCCCCGCCCGCCCCAGTCAGGCCCGCCCAGCCACGCCCATCCCGGCCACGCCCTCCAACCCAGGTCCTCAGAAGGAGCTCAGGGCCGGCCGCCACCCAGAGGAGAGTACACCCACCCCTGAGGGCTTACCTCTTAACTGGGGTAAAACCTGTACTACACCAAATTTACCACCAGAAACATTTAGTATATTCACAATATTGTGACACCATCACCACAGTCTAGTTCCAGGACATCTTTATCCAAACGGAAACCCTCTACTCCTGAGAAATTCCTCCCCAGTCTCCTCCCCGCAACCCCTAGCAACCACCAGGCTCCTTTCTGTAACCCGCGGATCGGCTCATTGTGGAAATTCATGTCCACGGGATCATATCTCATGTGATTTCTGTGACCGGTTTCTCTCACTGGCCATGACATTGGCAAGGTTCTTTCAGATTTCAGATGGTATGGGAGCTCCGTTCCTTTTCATGGCTGTATAATATGCATTGCATGGTTCTACCAGCTTTTGCATATCTGACCATGGGCATTGGAGTGGCCTCCACTTTTTGCTGATGTAAATGAGGCTGCTGTGAGCATTTGTATGCAAGTCTTCACGTGGACATAGTTCTCATTTCTCTTAGCTATCCAAAAAATGGAATATTCCCATGCAGTGGTTTTATATTTCCAAGAGCCATATTCGAGGACACCCATTTCTCCTCTTGTTATACCCCATGCTGTTGTCATAGCGGTCATAGCCGGTGTGAAGGTGCTGTTTGGTCTTGTTTTGCTGTGCTGGGAATTGAACCCAGAGCCTCGCGCATGCTAGGCATGTGCCGTACCACTGAGCCCATCGCAGCCCTCGTGGTGGCTTCCACAGTTCCCTGATAACTAATGATGTCTGGCATCTTCTCGTACACTTGTCGGTCATGTATATTTTCTTTAAAGAAACCTCCGCTCCAGTCCTTTGCCCAGGGTTTAATGACTATTTGTTTTTTTTCTTGTTGAATACTAAGAGTTCTTTATATATTCTGGATACTAAGCCCTTAGAATACATAGGATTTACAAATATTTCCTCCTCTTCTGTGGGTTTGTCTTTTCACTTCTTGATAGTGCCATTTGATGGAAGGAAAAATATATTATTAATTTTGATGACGTCTCATTTATCTATTGTTCTTTGTTGCTTGTGTTTGGGGCATGACTGCCGCCATTTTGTTCTTTTTAGTTGAGCTCATATGCACTGAGCATCCTGCCAGAGGCTGTAGTTAATCCCACCTCCTGGGATACACTGCCCCCATTTCAAGATAAGTCTCATGGAGGTGAAGTGACTTGCCTAAAGTCACCAGGCAGCTGGGGAAGGTAGCCTGCCCGCAGCCTGGCACCCTCCAGCCAAGGGGAGTGGACCCTGTGGGTCCTGCCCTCTGCAGACAGCAGCTAAGACTTCAAGACTCAGAAGGAATCCCACACGCACGAGGCTCTTTGTCGCCCAGAGCCGTTCCTATCCGCTGGTCACTCCACAGACCTCCAGCAGCATCTCTGTGTGCAGGATGCCGCCCCAGTGCCTGGCCGTCTCAGAGAGCCTGTCCCCAGCCCTGGCTCTGGGGGTCTCCAACCTAGTGCACAATGCAGTGTGCGAATGAGCCAGCAGGGACCAAAGGTGACGTTACTTAGGGACTGTGACAAGTGCCAGGAAATGAACTCCCCGGATGGACCCAAGCAGATGAGTGGGGACCAGAGAGACATCAGAAATCAGGGCAAGAGGGGTGGCCACGAGGAAGGGTGTGCGGGGAGGAGGCACGAAGGTGGGAGTGAGGGGTGAGGATGGGGAAGGAGTCCCAGGGAGGAGTCCCAGGGAGGAGTCCCAGGGAATGCCTCCAAACCAGCATCTGGAGTGTTGGGAGAGAACTGGGCTAAAGGCCGGGGACGGGGACGGTCACTCCAGGCAAGTGAAGCAGCAAGTGCAGAGGCCTTGAGGGGGAAGGAAGCTATTGAGTCTGAGAAAGTAAAACGAGACCAGTCGGGTAAGGGGGCAGCACCCACGTGGCTCAAGGTCCTCGGGTGCGACATGGGTGCACGAGTGGCGGACATCTGTGTGGCTTCAGGCCCAGGAAGAAGCGCCCTGGCCGCTGTGTGGCACACAGATGGCCAGAGATGCTCCGAGGGCCTCCGTGGCCACCAGGTGGCGCTCCGCCCCTCAGTGAGGGAGGCCTGGAGCGGAGGTACAGGCTCCAAGTGTGGGCCGAGGCCGGAGCGCCCCGCGCCTGAGCTGGGCCCTTTACACATTCAGTCCTCGCAGCAAGGTCCTTAATGCACCGTCTGAGCCCCGTGCAAAACCAGCCGAGTCAGAATCTGCATTTCACACGCCCCTCGGTGGCTCGTGGGCACATCATGGTTTGGGAAGCACCAGCTGTGTCACACTGACCCTGCACCCGCGGGGCAGGCTGGGCTCTGTCCATGGTCCTGAAGGACGAATGGACCTCTCTGGCAACTTCTTTGGTGCATATCACAGCAAAGTCCAGAGCAGAGGGCAAAACCCCTTGTAGAACCTCAAGAGTCCTGGGGGTGGGGGGGGCAGCATAGATGACCCCTATTGGCTGAGCACCTACTACGTGCCAGGCCATGCGCCATGAATGAGGTGAACACCAGGCACCAAATGGCAGGATTCGAGCGCTCGCGGTCAAGTGGAATCCAAAACAGCAAATGAGTGGTGATGTTTACGAGATTTAATTGCTGAGGTGTTGTCCCCGAGGCCTGCAGAATGTTTCTCTTTTTCAAACAAAGGAGGGAAAATCCAAAGCACAGGGCAGTTATTGTGCCCGATGCTCTCGTGTTAATTTATATGTATGTGTGAAAGCAAGAGGAATCGAGCCTCAGTCTTGCTGAGGAAGATGGATGGGGAGCTGTGTCCGGCAAATCCAAGGCCAACAGAGCCATCCGTCGGCTTCATAAGGCTAGAGGGGAACCAAGGGGCGTCCCGGGAAAAGCAGCCCAGAGGACAGATGGCGCCACCCCCCACCGGGGACAGTGTCCTCCATCTCTGTCTCCAAACCACACTGGAGTGACACTGACAAGGTTTGGGGCACCTTCTCTGAGCCAGGCACGGCACCAAGCCCTATCTATAGAGATCACCTCAGTGACTTCCCTCTGCGTCCTCTGAGGAGGGTGGAATGATTATTGTCATTATTACAGCAGGGAGACCCAGTTCAGAGCCTCGAGTGCCCTCCACAGCAGGGAAGTGGCCTCGAATCCAAGGCTGGGGGACAATCTCTCCAGGATGGGACAGGAAGGCAAACTGGGCTCTGTCCATGGTCCTGAAGGACATGTGGACCTTTCTGGTTACTTCTTTGGTGCATATCACAGCAAAGTCCAGAGCAGAGAGGAGACCTACCCACCCACTCAGCTCTTCTGCTGTAACGGTATTCAGAGCTGAGTGCAGTGGCGCACACCTGTAATCCCAGCCGTTCAGGAGGCTGAGGCAGGAGGATCACCATCTCAAGGCCAGCCTCAGCAACTTAGCAAGGCCCTCAGCCACTTAGTGAGACCTTATCTCAAAATAAAAAAATAAAGAAGGGCTGAGGATGTGGCTCAGTAGTTAAGCACTCCTGTGTTCAATCCCTGGGACATCCCCACCACCACCAAAAAAAGCCTATTCAGTCACATACTCATTCAACAAATACTCAATGAGCATTTGCTATATGTCCATAATGAAAAAAAGAAAGATTAATTTCTCAATCAACAAACATTTACAAAGTGCCCAATATACTCCGTGCACCCTGAGATCTGTAGAATATCACCATGAATTAGAAACGGGATGGAGGAGTAGCTGCAGTAACAGATTCCAGAGTCAAGCATCATGAGTCTGAGTCCCATCTACTCCACTTTCCTAGCCTTGTGTCCTTGGGCTAGTGGCTTACCACCTCTGGACTTCTTTTTCCTCTTTTACAAAAGGAATGGTTGCTGTTTATTCAATATTTACTGAGCACATGCTACACACCGTGAACTCATCCGGGTGCCAGTGTTCAAGAAAAGCCAAAATAATAATGATGATGGATTGAACCCAGGGGCCCTCGACCCCTGAGCCCCACCCCCAGCCCTATTTTGTGTTTTATTTAGAGACAGGGGCTCACTGAGCTGCTTAGGGCTTCACCCTTGCTGAGGCTGCCTTTGAACTCGTGATCCTCCTGCCTCAGCCTCCTGAGCTGCTGGAATGACAGGTGTGGGCCACCACTCCCTGCTGAAACCCACATCTTACAGAGGCAAAAATGCAGAATGGAGAAACAGCTCCCCAGGCAGCACATGACAAAACAATTTCCTAAGACCCCAACATCTCCTGGGCATAAGAGTCAGAATGGCTCCTCATTTGTGAACTGAGAGAGCTGTGTACCTCTTTCTAGGGCACAAATCACTTTTTAATATTTCTTTATTACATTTTTATGATAAAAGTAATATATGGTTCTGCTAAAAAAATGTTCAAGAAATTCAAAAGTGTAGAAGATAGAAGCAAATCACTTTTATATTCATGGTCTCAACGGATCCTGGCCAACAGCTCATTGAAATATGCACGACAGAATGTTTTCTGTCTTGCCTTTTTTTTTTCCCCACTTAAAAAATAGTGAGCATTTTCTTATGTTTGTAAGTGTTCTTTGAAAACACGGCTTTTGATAACCACCCAGAGAGAGTGTATTTATTCCACCAAACCCCTGTGAGAGGAATCTGTGTTGTGTCCTGGTTTCTCGGAGAAGCAAAGCGGTGAGGTGCGCCCTCCTTCTTAAATCCACGCACAAACCTCCAAACCTTTCTTAGGATCCATTCCCAGAGCAGCAATTCCAAGGTCAGAGCACTTGAACCCACTCTCCCACCTTTCCGCCTCATTGCCCGTCTGAAAGGTCCTAACGTTTTCATCCTCACTAGTCAAGGATAAGAGTGGCCTTTCTCATGACCTTTACCATCTCTGGGTTTTTATCTTGACCAATTAGGTGGATCCCAGAGTTTAGACTGCATCCTGTTATTATTAGTGAGCCTGGGTGTTGTTGTGCGTCCTGAGTTACTGAGCTGGATGTCTTATCTGGTGAACTTTTTGTGTCCTTCTCCATTAACATTTATTTCATTTTTTGTGGTTGGTGGTGGATTTGTTGGGGTTTTTGTTGTTTTTGTTTATGTTTTTCGGGAGAGGGAGGGGTACCCTCCACCCCGAGCCCCACCCCCAGCCCTATTCTGTGTTTTATTTAGAGACAGGGTCTCACTGAGCTGCTTAGCGTCTCCCTTTTGCTGAAGCTGGCCTTGAACTCGCCATCCTCCTGCCTCAGCCTCCCCAGCCACTGGGATGGCAGGCGTGGGCCACCGCACCCGCTGGATGAACATTGTATAATTAAAAGTCGGGGCACAGCCAGCTCCGTGGAAGAGAGCCCAGATCCCAGTCATTCCCTCCCATGACACACTCATGTCGGGGGTCCGGGTGTGGAGTGGGGTCCATCCAACAGGATGAAGCCTCCTGGAGGACAAGACTCTTCCAAGCGTCCCCACAGGCACCCCAACTCCTCCCCGGGGTCTCCCGTGCTCCACCCAGGCTGAGGGGTAAGGGTGGGACTGGGAGGAGGGACACCCATGGCCTCGCTCTCTCTGCTCTCTGCCCGCCCACGCTGGACCAGCCCCCTGCGGAGGAGCCGTGCACAACGCCACCATCGGCCGCGTCCTCTCCCCCAGTCACCCTGCCAACGCCAACGGAAGCCAGTTCTGCGTGTGGACCATCGAGGCCCCCGAGGGCCAGAAGCTGCACTTGCACTTCGAGAGGCTCTCGCTGCATGACAAGGACAGGTACATGGGAGGGCAGCACCCTGCCCCACAGCCTCCCGACACCAGGGTTTGGGGTCCCCGGGTGGACAGAGGCTTTGGCTCACAGAGTTCAAGGAAGTGAGTGCTGGGGACAGTGGCAGAGACCTCAGGGGCCATCAGCTGCCATCTCTTCCTCGGAGGCGAACAACTTCAAACCTTTAGCCAACCATTTTTCCCAGTTTGCCTGAGAAATTTCTAGGGATAGGCAGCTTGAAACAAAAACAAAATAAATCACAACAGGAACACATTGTTTTTTGAATTGATCACCCATTCTCT